>NW_024713650.1:3237222-3292222 GCF_018991925.1 Homarus americanus
CCTCTGCAGCATCTACAGAACCAGTCCCATTAACCTCTGCAGCATCTACAGAACCAGTCCCATTAACCTCTGCAGCATCTACAGAACCAGTTCCATTAATCTCTGCAGCATCTACAGAACCAGTCCCATTAACCTCTGCAGCATCTACAGAACCTGTCCCATTAACCTCTGCAGCATCTACAGAACCAGTCCCATTAACCTCTGCAGCATCTACAGAACCAGTCCCATTAACCTCTGCAATGAATTACTGTACTGTACATGTGCTATCTTCTCCATGTTTCTAGCTGGCTTGAGTCACACTTGCCTTCTGGCTGAAGGGCAGCTCACCGTAAATGGTGGATTATGACGTTCACTTTTGTAACAAAGTCCACAGCCAAGTACCTCCAATATCACTCCTTTAGCCTTAAGTCAAAGCTGGTTACATCTAATGTTGGATTGACTGATCCAATTTGGCAGAGCCTGAAAAAAAATTTTGTTGTGTAGAAACCACTTGACACTGTGCCCAGTATAAAGCTCCTGCTCAATGGCAACCTTGGTATTCCTTCTTTAAGGGAAATGGCAGTCATGGTAAGGGATCATATATCATTTAATTTTTAATACACCTGACCCTCGCTTTATGCTTTGGTTGTGTTCTGTGACAACACAGCATAATGGGAATCAGCACATAGTGAATACCGTATTTTACGGCATATAAGACGCACCCCCCATTTAGCAGGGAGTATGTAGGAACAATTTTTTTCTCCTGTATCCACAGTGTTCTTAAAACAATATATAAGTTACAACAAAAATTACTCTATTGCAAAACCAATAAATAAAAGCCAAATGAAAGGTTAAAACCCCCGCCATTTGCATATACAGTGGTCCCTTGGTTAACGAACACAATTCGTTCCAGAGTCGTTCGTTAACCGAATCCATTGTTTCAATGGGATATTGGGTAATTGGTTCAGCTCATCGAAAAGTACATACAAAGTAAAAAAAAAAAAAAAATGCAGTAAAGTACACTTTCTTTGAGGTGTGTATGTAGAAGGTTCCTGGTTGATGATGATGCATTAGAAGTGGGGATGGAGGAGAAGGAAGTGGGGATGGAGAAGAAATCACCTTTCAGGGGACCCATGCTTGATGCAGTAATTTCACTAATAAAATTTTACGTTCACTTGGTGTAATTCAAGATTATTTTCTTTAAATCAACACAGCACCGCACTATATATTGTCAATATGTAAAATAAACTTCAGAATGGCCAATAATTGTACTGTAAAAACATAAAAATAGTTTATGTTCAAGAGTCTCAACCAAGATGTTACCTCCACTGAGCAGACACAAAGTGATGCCATTTTGGGTGAGTCAAGTGGCTGTTTGGCGCATTAAAAACTAGTTCCCTGTACTTCAATTATGTCAAATAATTGTTAAAATGACTAAAAACTTTAATATAAGACTTGGAAAATTATTGAATAGTACAACCTTCTTGATATTTACTCAAATGGTAATGAATTTAAGCCCTATAACCGATTACTAATACTACAGCTGGTGAGCAGGTGAAAACATGTTGGGAAAATTTCGTAAGGAATTCGTTAACCGAAGTGAAGAATCTTATGGAAGGTAATTCGTTAATCGAGACGTTCATTAACCGAGGGATCACTGTATTATCAATATGTTAAATGTTAAAATGAGTAATAATTTTCACATAAAACATGCATAAATATTAAAGAGCACAACTTTCTTGATATTTACTCCACTGGAAACGAATGTAAACAGAACAGATTACTGAATTGGCAGACTAGCCCATCAGCTGATGCTCACAACAAAACACGACGTTCGCAAGGATTTCGTTAAATGAATTTTTGTTTGTTAACCGAATTGAAGATTCTTATGGAAGGTAATTCGTTAACCAAGGGACCACTGTACTGTTCTGTACTCCTTGTTTACCATAGCAACGGCGACACCCCCCCCCCCCAACTAAGCCAGCTAACTCGTGTACAAAGAAATGTATACGTATTCCTTTTATGCGATTGCCATGGGGACAATTATTTCTTTTTTCACAATACAGTAAGTATGTAAGATGGTGTGTGCATGTATATCAGTAAAAAATAGATGAAGAAAGTTACATATATCTACACGAAAATGTGAGTTGAAAAACAACAGCTTGGCTCAGTAGCCTGGTTTAACCTGGCTACAATACCACCAGCAATGTTAACGTATGTAAATGTGAAAAGAATGTTATCTGTAAATCTTCATTTGTATCAACTATTTGTAGATTGAAAAATATATGTTGCAGGTATGGCATTAACAGATTGGAATGCTTGTAAGAGTTCAGAAATGGTTACTGCTTAGCTACCTCTGAAGAGTTGGGCATCTGCTGTGCGGACATTAATTGTCTCAGGTTATCGTCATTGGTATAGTACAGAGTAATTACCGGTATAGATCGAACTTTAATATTTACAATAATTTTTTTTTTATTAATTAAAAATAATACTTATATTTTTAAGTAAGCAATAACATATTTTTAATTCTGGAGTTGGATTAGGTACAATTTAGCCTACTGGAGACAGCAACAGGGGGATTCATTAGCTTGCGGAAGACCACAAATTCACATATAGGACACAGGCCGACCTTTTTTGGCTATTTTTCAGACAAAAAGTGAGTTTTATAAGCCGTAAAATATGGTAGTTAATCTTAAGGGGGAAAATTAGGATATGTTCCACAACTACTAAGTCAACAGCAATGCTTTAAAAGTTGTGGAAAAATACTTACAATACTGTGACAGTGCTGCAGGTGCAGTGTTACCAAAGAAACCAGCAGATGCATCACCACTACTACTATTATCACCACCACCACTATCACCACCTAAATCATAATTTTAGAGATGCAAAAATGGATTTGCTTCAGCCAGAACAAAGGTGAATCATTTATAGGATCACTCCACAATTTATCTGATATGATACAGGGTAACCAGGTAACTACCTCAAACCCATGGCAGAATGCTGCCCACCTCATGGGTGCTTCACCAGCTTTAAGTGCACCTAAAATTTTTAGCTAAACAAAGGAAAAGTTAAAAGCAATATTACACACACAATTTATTATACAAATAAACAGTAGTAAATATATCACCAAGGGACCAAAGACATGTCAGGAGACCCATGTAAACAAATGTCTTAAAATGGACCAACATTGAAGTTTAAGCAAAACTACATTAATGTAAAGTTTCTTTTTATATATAGATAAAACAAAATTCAAAAAGCTTAGTTAGTTACCATAAGATTAAAAATATATTAACACAGGGCTGCAGGATCAACTATCACGGTGTAAGGGTAAAAATTAAACCTCTTTGCAGCTATTCTCTTTTCCCCATAAGAAAGTATTTAATACTTAGAAAAATCAGGTAAACATCTTCTATACAAATTTTATCTACAATTGAACAAATTTATGTACTGTGAAGCCATAGCTTTATTGATTTATAAATTAACTTTGTCTTTTAAATATTTTAAAAGTATGAGATATTATTACTCATTACATTAAATAAAAGCTTTTTCCAGGAATATTTAATATGCTGCAGTATGAAATGATGGAGATATCGTAATGGTACAGTCTTGTTAATGGCGGCAGGTCTTGGGAAGAAACCAAATTCTTAAATGAATTAGGATCAATCATCATAAGTCTTAGCAGCAGCTCTATTGTCACGGTTCTTGTTGCGGGCCATCTGGCGAGCCTTGCTGGCCGGGGACTCGTGGTTAGGTTTCTTCTGGTTACGTCGAGCCAGAGCTGCCATGTTGCGGTCTAGCTGCAGCGGTGGAGGGCCCAAGTTGAACATATCACGAACCTGAGGTAAAAAAACATTCGTGTAGAAAATAGAAAAGGTCTCTTATATGGCTGGAATTCTTGAATAAGGATGCTGTGTATACTTTCATATTCATCTCAACACTTTTGTGGGCAGATGACAAATATTTCTTCATCCAAAAAACTGAGTAATCTTTGACTTTCTCCTGTTCAGATATATCCTATGAAGTTCCCTAGTGCTGCTCTGTGGATTCTCCCTGTTTACATCGATGGCTCTAAGTCAGATGCAGGCGTGGGTGTTGGGGTAGTCTCTCCCAAACTCTGCCAGAATGTTAGTCTCCCAACTATGACATCTATTTTTACTTGCCTTCAAGATTATTTCTACCAAACCTCAGAGTGATTTACAATTTTTAGCGATTCTCGTGGTGTTCTTCAGGCCTTAGCTGGGGTCTCATTGCCACCTCTCTTAGTTATAGATATTTTACAGTGGCTGTTTTTCATCCAATGCCAGGGCCAGAAAGTCAGATTTTACTGGATTCTGATTCATGTTGAGAGAAGGGAAACGAGTGTGCCGGTGCTGTGGCAAAAGCAGCTACTTCTCACCCTGTGTCACATCATTCCCCTCTACCTGACTCTTATATGAAGCCAATAATAAGAGCTGCCATCCACCCCACATTAGATGTCAGGATATCAGGGACTGTCACACTGCCAAGAGACTGCTTTAACCACACATGGTTGATTCATGTTTTTTTTAATGGAGAGGGCACCCCCTCCCCATTGTGATGACTGCTTGGTCCCATTGAATGTTCGACACCGCCTGGTGGAGTGCCCCAGCCTCAGAGATCTTTGTCGTAAGCACCAGCGCAAACACACACACACTAATTGAGCAGCGCAATAAGGCATACTACACCAGGTCATCAGGGCAATCAGGTCAGCCAAGAAGTCTTATTATCCCAGGAAAGTGCACAGCTTCAAGGAGGTTGGCATCAGTCAGTGGTACTCTTAGGTGAAAGATCTCTGTGGTCTTAACCATCAGTCTCCCACATTTCCTTTTATCTCTCATTTATCTAGTGAGGAGGCAGCTGAGACAATTAATAACCACTTTGCTCCCATATGTCATACTCTACCCAGTCTTGACCTCACTCTCCTCCTGGCCTACTTACCTCCCCCCCTCCCAGTGTTCAACCATTTGAAATCTCCAACAAACTCCTGAAATTTAAATCTAAATGCTCTACAACCCCAATTGACCTTCCAATCAAAATTTACAGGGAGTTGGCAGTCAAACTTGCCACCCGCATCTGTTCCATTATTAATGCTTCCCTCAGACAAAGCAAATGCCCTAATGAATGGAAAACCGCATTTGTCACCCCTATACCCAGTCTACTCTGTGAAGACTTTGTTTTTGAATGGGCATTTGCTAGTATTTATCAGTCAATTGATCCACAACAACTTGGCAATATGAGGACCTCCTCTACATCACACTGCTTAGTTAGCTTCCTGGATTTTCTGCACAAAAACCTGGAGAAACGTAAGACATCACTGGCCATTGCCCTTCTTGATTTCAGGAAGGCTTTTGACCTTGTTGATCACTGCACAGTTATCAACAAGGCCATTGCACTAGGTCTGCCCACCAACCTGGTCTCATGGCTCACTGATTGCCTGAGTGAGTGTCGTCAGGCAGTGAGGTACCAGGGTTCTGTCTCCACATTCCAACACCTCATCTGCAGTGTTCCCCAGAGGACCAAGATGGGACCACTGTGCTTCCTGATCAACGACGCTCTATCGGATACTCCTCACAGGTGGAAGTATGTGGATGACTGCACTGTGGGGGTTACAGTGGACAACACCTCACCGGACAACTCATCGCTACAAGGCACCCTGGACAGGCTACAGGCATGGACTACAGTGAACAAGGTCACCATCAATCACACCAAAACTGTAGTCATGCACTTCAATACCGCCACCACTCCAGTGCAAGCTCCAGCAGTCACAGTGGGTGCCCATCCTCTCCAGTTAGTGCAGTCTGCCAAACTCCTGGGTGTAACTATAGACCACAAGCTGGACTGGAAGGCCCATGTAAACAACACAATCAAGGCAGCCTCGTACCGACTGTACATGCTACGACGACTCAGGTCACTTGGTGCACCCACGCCAGAGCCGAGACCCATCTACAACGCATTTGTTCTCCCCAAATTGAAGTATGCGTCACCAGCCTGGTCATCTTCTCTCAACTCTACCCAACAACTCCAGCTAGAGAAGGTACAGAAGAGGGCCTGCAGAATCATGCTCGGCGCAGACTACTGGTACTCCGGCTACATCAACGCTCTCTCCACCCTGGAAATGCCATCCCTCGGTGACCTCCACTACCACACACTAGCAGGGTTTGGCAGTGGACTACTGCACCATCCTCGTCATTGCCAACTATTGCCACCTGCAGCCCCCCGCCCACCTCGCGCAGTCCGCCACTACAACAAAATTCAGCCCATAAGAGCCAGCACTGATAGATATAAGAACAGCACCATCCCATCTATTAAAATAATAAACAGCTCCTGATTTATGTATTGTACAGCCCTGTAAATGTATTGAACATATATTATTGTCTGAATCAAATGTAAATTTGTATATTTTCAGCCATCGGCTGCAACTCTATTAATAAACCGTTTATTATTACTATTATTACACACAAGTCTTA
The DNA here is from genome assembly GCF_018991925.1 of Homarus americanus. Taxonomy (NCBI): domain Eukaryota; kingdom Metazoa; phylum Arthropoda; class Malacostraca; order Decapoda; family Nephropidae; genus Homarus; species Homarus americanus. The sequence continues at coordinate 3,243,687 of NW_024713650.1, forward strand.
CCATATCTCTTTAATGCTGGGGGGGTCCTCTCCTTCGTGGAGGAAGGCGGCCTTCTACACAAGCTTTGAGTTTAATCTACCTTTTAAGCTTAAAAAAAGACCCCCAAAACTAGGGGTTGTCTTATACTCCAAGTATAAAATGTGAACCGTAAATCCTACAGCCTAGGTTGGTCCCATGGGTGGCAGAGATTTTTGGCTAACACCCACTTAACTCACGTTTGCCGAACTTAATTAACATAAACGGGTTACATTCTTAAGTCGGAACACAAGCTATGTGCATACCGTATTTACAGAATAATATTTATAATCCCACTACAATATATCATAGCCTAGATCCTAATATACAGTACACCAAAAATCACTTAATCACTTAGTTTAATCTCGTTCGTATTGGCGGATGTTCATGTTTTTTCAAAATTTTACCGTATTCCAACCAGAAATCAGTTCCTGTAAAAGAACCGACGCCTCGGTGACATCAGTGGCGTTCACAGTCACTACTACAGCAGTGAGTCATGTAAACTGGCCTTGCTTCAAACAGTCAAGTATCGTTTTTTTTTTATCAACTTTAGCTTACGGGTTTCGGTTGTTGCTTACCTGTATTGATGGTCAGTGAGACTCAGGACGGTTGGCAAGTATCGGCTAAAACTTCAATTTTAAATAGAAAATTTGGGGTTGTCTTATATGCCTTGTACACCAATATATACAGTATTAACATTTAAATAGTTTTATGAACGTTCTATATTATTTATCTTGCATTATTTGATTTTAGTCTTTTAAGCTTTTATTTTATTTTGGCGACATATGACCTTAAGTTATTACATCGCCAGGTATGTAATTACCACAATCAATCAATCCAAAAAATTCTTGTTAGCAGGACAAAAATATCATCATCAAATTATAAAACTTGGCAAAAAATCTATTTATAGCTTGATTTTCATGGTCCAAGTCTTAAAATGCAGGTCATTATCATCCCATTCTCCCCACAGTAAAAGACGGAGATTTAATGTACGTTGATTCTCGAAGTTGACATCCACATTAATATTAATCTTCTGAAGCAGTCCTTTAAGTTAAAACTGTATGCAAGTGTTCCAATATGATTCATTTCACCCATACTAAACAAGCTGCCAATGTAGAGTTTCAAAGTTTTCACTATTTGTACAATTGTCATTGTCACCATTTTTTTGGCCAAATTCCAATCTTGGGAATCCTGCTGAAAATATAAGCTCTTACAGTGCTTCAAAAACCGCTACAGTACTATTAATTTCTCTCAGACAACCTGCTGCCCTTCACAAGTTACTGAATTCACAACATGAACATTTACACACAGGTATTCCCATTCCATCCAAATTCTCCCTCTCACTTTTAAGGTGTAGTAAGATAGACTATAAAAACACAATATGTGTCAAGATAATGTACTTACCCCGATATTAAAAGTAAAGTGAATGCTAAGTCCTTGAGCCAGAGCACGACACAAGGAAGAGTACTGCAACTTGAGTGACCAAGTATCTAACAGTAGTTCCTGTCTCTGGTGCTGTGGCCCCAGAGACACTGTCTCACATGGTACCTCCTCTTCCTCCACAGTGCGTACAACATCTCGAAATGAAGCTCGCTGTTGTTTGCGGTCCTTTTTGGCTCTAAACTTGTGTGAATCTGTTGCTAGATCTGGAAATAATAAATAGTAACTAAATATTTATCATACACTTCTAATTTCCATGAAGTAGATGAGTACAATACTGGAAAAACAATTTCACTAACATCAAATGGTATACAGTGATCCCTCGGGTAACAAACGCCTCAGTTAACGAAATACCTTCCATAAGAATATTCAGTTCGGTTAACGAATTCCTTACGAATTTTTCCCAACATGTTTTTGCCTGCTTTCGCCTGCTCACCAGCTGTAGTATTAGTCCACCAATACAGTAATCGGATTTAGGGCTTAAATTCGTTACCATTTGAGTAAATATCAAGAAGGTTGTACTATTCAATAATTTTCCAAATCTTATATTAATTTTTTTAGTCATTTTAACAATTATTTAACATAATTGAAGTACAGGGAACTAGTTTTTAGCCCGCCAAACAGCCGCTTGACTCACCCAAAATGGCGTCACTTTGTGTGTCTGCTCAGTGGAGGAAGCATCTTGCTTGAGACTCTTGAACATAAACTATTTTTACATTTTTACAGTACAATTATTGGTCATTCTGAAATTTATTTTACATATTGACAATATATAGTGCAGTGCAGTATTGATTTAAAGAAAATAATCTTGAGTTACACCAAGTGAACTTAAAATTTTATGGGTGAAATGTCGGCATGAAGCATGGGGTGACTTCTCTTCCACCCCACTGCCTTCTCTTCTCCCTTCTCCTCCACCCCCACTTCTAATTCCCATCATCATCATCAACCAGGAGCCTTCTACATGCACACCTCAAAGTAAGTGTACTTTACTGCATTTTTTTCACTTTAGGTAATTTTCGGTGAGCTGGAACCAATTACCCAAAAACCCATTGAAACAATGGTTTCGGTTAACGAACGACCTTCTGGAATGAATAGTGTTCGTTAACCGAGGGACCACTGTACAGAAATTACTGTAAATTCATTTAAGATACTTTCAACTATTAATGTTATATCATTCCAAGACAAATGATAACATATCAAAAGTGTGTTGTATTAAAGGACTCTTGTACTGTTATTCTTTTGATTGACCATATGATATATTTAAGAAAGGTGTTGGCAGAAACTCAATAATGTGCAATGAGTGTGAAATGTGCAGCGGGGTAGAGGCAGACTTCGTGATGTTGCTGACTTTTAAGTGTCCCAGTGTGTGCAGGTAACCATGTGGCCTCAACAAAGATAAACTCAACATTGGGGATATATCCCTGAACTGTGTCTGATCTTTATTACCTGGTTGACTTGATCAGCGAGAGACGTGACTGAGGGGCGATATAATCGAGATGTATAAATGGAAGTCAGGGCTAAACAAAGGTACTCAAACTATCCAACCAGGAGCGAACTCATATCAATGGTTTTAAATTAGACAAATTTAGATTTAGGCGCGAGATACGTAAATATTGGTTTGGAAATAGAGTAGTGGACGAGTGGAACAAGTTACCAAACATCATCATTAACGCAAATATGCTGGATAGCTTCAAATATAGGTTGGATGGACACTTGACTGATAGGGGTGGGTGTAAACTGGACTGCCCAGTTTCCTCCATTCTTATATACCTGTACTTATGTACTGGAGCAGGTGCTAAGTCGAGTCAAAATTTGCTTGAGAAAGTTGAGAGTCGCTGCCTTTATTGATGGCAAGAGGACCTTCCTTCCACATAAAAGGTAAGATATATGCAAGTGGCATGAGAAGTGTTATGTTGTATGGCAAACAGACTTGAGTGATCCGAAATGAGAATGGTGAGGTGGCTGTGCAATGTGACACTGAAAGACAGGAAACCTTGTTCAGAGCTAAGAGGGCAGTTAGGTATTGAGAGTACAGGTATTGGTGAAGTTTTGTGTAGAGGCAGGCTGAGATGGTCTGGGCATGTGGAGAGAGTGGATGAGACCAATTGGGTCAAGATACTAGATACTAATCTTTTAATAACCTCATTATACACTTAAAGACCCTAGCTATTGAAGTGCAGTAATAACTGATTTTCTTTAAACAGTTCAGATAAGCAGTGTTATCTCCCCCCCCCCCCATATAATCGCTTTCTTTTACTTTCACATTGTTCGGACCGGGTAACATAGCTGGTGTTGCCAAAAGCTCTTATACATCTGGCAACTGTGTGTACAATATCAGCTGTCACAGTCCACTCAAGCCTTGTACCCTCAAAATACCTCAATTTTATGGAGGTATGGCATGCCATATTCTTTACAGAGTGCATTGGCTCTAATGCCTTCTTCATGTTTCATAATAATTTCTGCACTGTATATTAACAATATGGTAACTAAATTTCAGAATGACCAATAATTTTAATCTAAAAAATGCAGAAATATTCAAGAGACCAACCTTCTCGATATTTACTTCACTGGAAACGAATTTAAGCATAGAACCAATTACTGTATTGGCAGACTAGCCGATCAGGTGATGCGCACAACAAAACATGTTTGTCGTAAGGATTTCGCTAATTGAAGTTTTGCTCGTTAATCGAACTATAAATCCTTATGGAAACTAATTCGTTAACCAAAATTTTGTTAATCGAACCATTCGTTAACCAAGGGACTACTGTATGTACAGTATGTTGTGTTGTCAATGGAAAGACAAACAATGAGACCCTGCAATTTTGTGTAAATGAGGCAGAAAGTCATATCAACAACCTGGGACTTGGTCACAATTTTCATGATGCCATATGGCAGCAGGGTCTACTATTAGACAACACATTATACTTCCAATACCTTCCCAGGCGGTAGTACCTCCCTGTTTGGTCAGCACACGCTGTCTTTTTTACCCACGTGCATATCATACCTTTTCCACACATTCCAATATTTTGTTCATTAGCATATATTGCACTTTCTTAATCTCACATTTTCATTTATCATATTTTTCATTTTTGAGCCTTTAGAGCCATAAAGTGTACAAAATGAGATGAAGATTTATTTTCATAGAAATGTAACTCCCATCACATAAAGGAAGTCACAATTGGCTATTTTGATATTTTTAAATAAGTCAATGTTTTTCATAAAAAAACAAACTCTTCTCCCCAATTCTACCTCGACCAAAAATATCAATTCATCCCAAAATACTGTATCAAATTACTGAGAGTTGAGCATACAGTATAATAAAAATAGCATTGATAGATACTGGATGTTATGTACAGTCGGAGTCAAAAGTCTTGAACACTTAGCAATATCTGGCATCTACTTCTGAGTTATTTATACATGATTGGGATACACTAATAACACTACTTGTCATCACATATTATGCCTGAACCACAAAATGGGATCAAACTCTCCTTAATACCTAAGATCTTCGGGTACTTACATGCCAAATACTGTCAAGTGTTCAAGACTTTTGACCCCAACTGTACATATAGTGTTTAAAATATATAGGAAGAATATAGGCGATATAATGTGATGAAAATAAATGAGAAAGCATCTAAGTAGCATTAAGAAAGCTTACCTTTCAAGACAGAGCAGAGTTCTCCTCCACGGTTCCAATAATAATCATCATTATGACTTCGGGCAGCTTCATACAGCAGAGCCACAGCTTCCCCAGCTTGGATTCGAAGATCTACATCACTGCAGCCCAGAAGATCAAACATCTCACGCAACAACCTGTAGTAATTTTTTATTTACAAGCTCTCATATAAACTACATGACTTATTTTTAAGAAAACAAAATAAATAAAAATAATAAAAAATGAAAATAAATAAAAATATAAAGAAAAATACGCCTGTTTTAGCAACATTTATTGTTTCAGGGGAAATATGTCAAAGATCTATTTATTCTTAATGTGAACATTGTGTTGCAGGTGTGACATTAACAGTGTACTGTAGTCATTCATCAAATCAAACTGATAAGCTGTCACTCCATAAGCCTCCCATGCTGTGTACTATTCCAGATGATACTAAATGTTACATAATACTTCCTTGAGATAAATGTACAGTATATATCAGGTGCCTACAGGAGAGCTCAGGTTCTCAACTGGCTCAGCCATGTTAATATTTTTATTATTATCCACTCTGTATCTTTGTTTTTCTGGCTAAATAAACTTTTTCAATTCAATTCAAAATACAGTGTCAAATATGTCACACTGTGCATACCATTCTACATTTGTTTCCTAACAGACAGACAGCAGCAACACTGGCAATGCATTTGTACCATATTATTATACATTAATATGATAAAGTACTAAAAAATTGCTAAGAATGTATTATGTAACATAGTAATCTACACTCCTGTGTTACACCAATTATACTCTAACTGGGTGTCACCAGAATAATGTTCTATTAAGGCAGTACTGTACTGTAATAGGTGCCAAGCACTGGGGCAAAAATTTGGACCTTCATATACTCATTCAGTACAGCATCTCAATTCTAAATTCTTCACTATAAGCACTTGTGGTTCCAAAGCCAATCTTTTATCTAAATACTTTCATTTGAGTAAATTTGTTGCCTAATTTGGATAAAATATCTCTGTTAGTAATTACTATGACCAGTTGATTAAGTAGAACACCAACATTGGGGTGAAAAGACTAGGGTAGGGCTCACATCAAGGAGGGTAAAACAATTACTGGTAGACTGCACAAACTACTCAGTTGGATAGTGAATGTAAATATTGGACATCATAACTGTGATCAACATTTTACGGCTGTTTTCCACACTTGCGCGGGTTAGCCACGATTACCCGATGGCAACTTTCCATAATGCACCGTCTCTTGCACCCTCTAACGCCATTTCCTAAAACCTCTCCCCTTGACATTCTCGGCCTGCCCTTGGCTCTCCTCACTTCCAAATTTAAACTACTGCATCGTTTGATCCAATTGGTCTCATCCATACTCTGCACATGCCCAAAACATCCTGCAAAACTTCACCCTTTCAATACCAAACAGGCCCTTTTAGCACTGAACAGGGTTTCCCATCACATTGCACATCCACATTTATCCTTAAGGTAACACCACTCTAAGCTGTATATTTATATTACTGGTGATGTAGCTATGTACAGTATTTACAAATTTAATATACACTTAACATCATTCACTTCTGCAAAGGACCGACCACCATACAGTTATTTAGCTTGACAATACATACTTGTTGGCCATAGAGTAGACGGAGGTGGGGGATAAGAGACACAGCAGGAGACAGAAGCCATTGAGAGCTGCCGTGTGAAGTGCTGTTACTGCAGGTGGATGGTTGGGCAGCTCCCCATTACCCTGTTGAGGAAGGTGTTGTTATTAGTTGGTTTATCCTGGTTTATTAGTGCAGGTACACCACCGATTTTCTGGGAACTGATGGCCCGCCACTTTGTTTAGTCCGGACAAAATTACGAGAGGGCACTTGAAAGTCCGGCAACTGCCAGACTAGTTTACTGGGTGGCCACAGATGGCGTTGCCTCCAACTTCCAGACCTTTGTGATTAGCTCTACAGTTCAGTAAAATTCTAAAATTTGCCACTTTGGGAATGGTAGTACAGCAACATTCTTTTTAAGTACTGTACAGTAATTAATAAACTCGTTTCATTTATACTGTACTAATAAACCTGTATCATTTATAATAATGTATTACATTAAATCAATTAATTTACATTTAATATTTGTTTAATTTAAGTTTCTAGCAGTCCATTGTGCTTTAGAGACACAGGGGGTGTATAATTAGTGGGTCAGAGGTGTGTTGTTGAGTTATTATTACCTGACCTCGGTTGGTCCAGCTAAACGGATAATCCTGCAAGGCTTTGGAACCAAGGGTGCCGGAAAATCGGTGTTGTACCTGTACTGTACTAAAATATTCCAATCATAGCAACTGTAAGAACCTTCTATGATTCCCCTTTAACACTTCAAGCTTCTTCCTAGAATAAAGAGAAGTTCACAATAACAGTCTCCATTCTCACTACTGTTATAGATGTTCTACCACTGGTCTCTCTTTCCATAACAAAACACCAAATGTGGTCTACCCATTATTCCACACAAGCCAGTATCACCCATCAACAACCTGTCCTCCAAAAATCACTTTGTCTGCACTCATTCAAACACTGCTGCTTCCTGTATATTCAACCCACTCACTTCTAGTGCATCTTTCTCCCAACCCCATCAGATGATCCTCTCTAACATTATACAGTACAGTAAAAGTTCAAAAATCCGGATGCCAGAAATCCGGACCACCCGAGAATTCGGACTTTTCGAAAACTCAAACATTTTTTTTAGCTGGCTTTTGTGTGTATGTGCACATGCGTGAGCGCTACAGCTGCACAGCGAAAACAAGCGACCACGCGGTCGCCACTTTAAAATGAGCAATCAAACTGTGACAACGTATGTAATTTTGAGTCCTACTCTTTCCATTTACAGAGCCCATAATAATGGCTCCTAAAGTAGATAAACTTCGATGTGTGAAGAGAAAAAAGAACACATTGAAATTGAGTGACAAACTTTAAAAAATTAAAATAGAACGTGGTGTGAGCAATACTGTTCTAATGGAAACATACAACATTGAAAGTCTACAATTTATGATATAAAAAAGGCAAAGAATAAAATTCTAGAATTCACAGCATTTTCTTTAAAACTGCTCGTTTTGATAAATGAAGCATGGTATATTTGCTAATGAATAAACTATCAAAATGTACCTGTTCATCTCTTCTTTATTCCTCCTTAAATTTGAATTTTAAAAGTACTGCCTGAGAATCCGGAAAATCCGAAAATCCGGACCGACCCAATCCCCAAGCAGTCCGGAGTTTTGGACTTCTACTGTAGTGTGTTTGTTTAGTTCTTAAAGAGAGAATGATCGGAAGTTTTAATATTTAGTATTGAAATAATTGAAAGATGATACAACAATAACCTTCTCAATACTGTATTGGGTTGCCATTAATTTCACTTTAGTTCTGTCTTTGTCAATACATGGGAAGCAATATGCAGTGGGGTCTCAGAGTATGCGAGGGTTACGTTCCTAGGATCCCCGCGTAAGTGTGAATTCGTGTATATTTGCGCCCCCCCCCCAAGTTAGGGCGGTTCAGGGGGTTAGCTGCATAAGAGCAGGGTAGTGCACCAAGGATACGTGTACTGTACAGTACTCTAAATCCCTACATACAGTATATATCATTTTATCCATCAGGACTGAGAGAATTCAGGATAATTATTATTATTATATAGATTAAGGAGTGTTAACTGGTTCATTAAGACACAAGACATAATATTTAATTATGTCAGTCCTGCACTTAGCAAACACGGTGGGAACCCTCTGCCTTTTGAATTTAACATTAACAGCATGCCCTTGGAACTATGTAGCTCCTATAAATATCTTGGAATTTGTGTGAATGATGCAAACTTTGTCGGCAACCTTTGTGCCAAACTAATGCAGCGCATTAAACCTTCAGAACCCTTGTTGGCAAGGGCTATGGAATTAACATCACCTATGCCTGTACTTTCTATCTTCACTTCATTCGTTCTGTAGTTGACTATCATGCTCTCCATCTTGTGACTATTCTGCCTAAACAACTCAACAGCCTTGAGGTAGAGCAAAATGAAGCCATGCACATCATTCTAGGTTGCCCAAAATCAACCAGAATTGTAAACATAAGGAAAGAGCTTGGACTGCCCTCCCTACCTGAGAGGATAGCCCTACTTAATACCATGTTTTGTGTCAAAGTTTTGAAGAACAATGGTCCCCAAACTACAGCTCAAACTGAGTTGATGTTCTATCTAAATAATCCCGACTATCTCGCTAAACTTCCACAAAAGACTCTCTTTGGGGCGTGGCTTCATAAAAGTGTTGCAGATCTCTTGAAACTGAATGTCCCAATCACCCCAGACGAACCCATTAATGCCATTCCTCCTTGGCTGGATATATCAGTTCCTATTAATTACACTCCTGTTGGTAGTAAGCAAATGTTAAACACCGAAGTGATGAGATGTGTCACACTAGAAACTATTAACAGACACAGAGTATTAAATCAAGTGAATGTTATGCTATTACTGGTGGTTCTGTGCAGACAAACACAGGTAGAACAGGCTGTGCAATTGTAATATTTAAAGATGATAGTGTCAAACAAGCAAAGGCTGAACAACTGGGCCAGCACAACACAAACTGAACTAACTGGAATCTACTTAGCTGACAACCTTAAAGAAAATGGAGGTGGGGTGATATTCTGTGACTCTCAAAGTGCTTTGAAATCAATGAAGAGCCCGTCAGGCTCTATGTCTAAAGTTGTATGTGATATTAAGAGGAATGTGATAACTGCCAATGAGAACAACTTTCGTATTGAATTTGTGTGGATTCCGTCCCATGTTGGAATCAGGTATCATGACCGTGCTGATAGACTGGCCAATGAGGCATGTAAGAAAGAAAATGTTGACCGTGACCTTGGCCTGTCCAATGCTGTAATTAAAAACATTCAAGTCAGAATCATGAACTCTGATCTAGAAGAAGTGAGAAATGCAGAGATCTGGCAGTTGAAGCATTAGTAAATATGGCAAATTTTGTGACAAGAGGTACCAGTATGGCCAGCATAAGGACAGAACCAGACAATGTGACGTAGTCGTGGCCAGAATTAGGCTAGGATACAGACACATCTGGCAAGTTAGTAACGCTGTACCCATACCGTAACACTCTGCATGTAAACTTTGTGATAAACCTTTAAAGCATACACTTGAACACTATATTATTGAATGTGGCACTGTCAAAGACTTCAGGCCACCTGGCTTATTGTATCTTGAACTTTGTAATTACTACATTGAATCACGTGTGCTTGAGGACATTCTTGCTGTTTATCCAAAATTTGCTAGCCCACACTGATTAGTCTTCAATTAGAATATGACTCCAATGTATGTGAACCACTGACCTATATATACGGGAATGGGACAACTGGCCGCCGCCATCTGGCCGCAGCCCAACTGGCCGCGGGAAACTCGCCGCGGCGGACTGGGGGTAAACTGCAAACGCCTAATTTAGGTTAGGTTAGGTTCCATATGGCGGCCAGTCGGCCGCGGCGAGTTTCCCGCGGCCAGTTGGGCTGCGGCCAGATGGCGGCGGCCAGTTGTCCTAGACCCTATATATACTGCTAATGAATGTGATATATTTCCTTCTTTGTGTACGAACCTCTGTCCTGCATGGCAGTGAACAGTGGCATTACCCACATGAATTTGACCTATATGTAGTGTCGATGAATATGATGCATTTCTTTGTGTACGAACCTCTGTCCTGTATGGCAGTGAGCAGTGACATTACCCACATGAATCTGACCGCTATACATATATAGCTGTTAATGAATATGCTGTATTTCTTTGTGGATGAACCTCTGTCCTGCGTGGCAGTGAGAAGTGATACCACCCTTAGTGTCAAGTCCTGACTGAATTATTCAGAATAGGCAAACTGTACTACAAGCTTTGCCAATAATTTTGTTAAACTAAACTACTCAACATCAGCCCTCACCCACAACTTCATTTAAATTCCTCATACCACACACACCTACACTAAAAGGTTATATTTATTAGAGAAAGCTTGCTGGCAATTCAAAGTCAGCCTTAGGTTCCTGTCTTCTACATGATCACCCTACCCTAGAGGGGAGGGACTACAGTGCAAGTCCTTTTATCCGAACTCATCGGGACCAATGATGATTTGGATACCAGGAACTGGGAATAATTAACCTAAGGTCAAAATTCAGTTTAATGACAGCGTGACTTACTGAGAAGGGAAAAAACTGGGGAGGTGGCCTGTGACATGGCATGTTGCCGTTGTTACATGTAATGAAATAATAAAAGCTGTGGAATAATCATTACAATACTCTATCGTGGCTTAGAAATAAAGAAAATACAGGAATATCCCAGTTACCACAAAGGATGCATTCCTAAAAGTCATTGCAAACAATGGTGAAATTTTCCCCATAAGAATTAATGTAAATAGGAGAGGGAGATGCATTCCCAGCTGGCAACTTTCACCACACATTTTTTGATAGACATTAAAACTCCCATAATTTGAAATATTAGGGGCTCTGGGGAAAAAAAAAAGTTTTCTGTCCCAATCAAAATTTAAGCATTTAAAAGTAGAGTACCATATTTAGGTGTTTGGTCCAGGGCTATCAGACATAATGGCTCAAGCACTGCACATTGATGGAAGAACAGAGGGGAAAAAGCTTGTGCAGTAGACCGCAGCTGTACACTCCACAACTGACCAACACGAACTGAACGTGACCAATACGTGTGATACGTACAGTATAATACTTGTTTACAGAGGTTGGCGGTCGCATTCCTTGGCGACACACGTGCATCATATATATTCGTGAATGTTTCTCACGACCCAAATTTTTTACCAAATACGTACAAAATATATTTGTCAAGTTTTGTAATATTTGGTAGATATTTGAAAAATTAGAGACATTTTGGATTACGCTTGCTACCATTGCCACAAAGGTACTAGTTACAGCTGCTACACCCATAATGACAACCTATTTCAATATTTGTCTCCAGACTATTGAGCCTGTACTGTAGCCAAATATTCCCTTCTGTATAATGTTAATGAATGAGTATGTCAATTCAGTAGTATCTTATACAAAGGTTTGTACAGTACTGAATTGTAGTGAGATGATCGTTCATTCAAGTGAAAATTAAGCAGTTATGCTAAAGTTTAATTACTGTATTTTACTGTATACATTTTGTGGGACGATAAACACATTTATAAACCAATCACTGAATTTACTGACACTTCTTAGTTCATGAATAAGATTAACATCACTGGAAGTCTCTACAATACTGAAAAACACAACATATGAATTACCTTGGGTAAAGAGCCACCAAATACTGAGTGGAGTGTATTCATGGCAGAGGTGACATCAGCCAAGTCATGACAAGCCAAGAATGCAGACAAAGCCAGAGTGAATGCACATTCTTGCCGCCCAGCAAGTGGGCCAGATGGGTCAGTCAGAGCCACGGTCAACACAGGCTGCAGGGTCTTGTACACCTGTAACACATCACTACTATAATATTGACACTTGCTAAGATAACTAAACTTAATTAAAACATCATTTTGTACTTGCTGGCAACTATTTACTACATTATAAATACTGTATACCGTATTTGCCGGCATATAAGACGCACCCCTATTTTACAAGGATATTTTATGATTTTTTTATTAAGTTTCATCATACAATTATTGAATGTGGATTAAAGTGGTTTTGTAGGGGAAAACATAAGATTTTGTGCATGTAAATATAATATATACTGGAATCAAGTAGGAAATAATATATATAGTAACATTATACTAACCCAACTCTACCTCTGATCAGAGCAGCTGTGTGGCTTGTTTATATTTTGGTCAAGAGAATTACTGACAGGATTTGAAACTCGTATTTTTGGCTGTGATGTTTTGTGTAACTGCAATCTGCCACCAGGGTGTAGCACCATCACTATTGTTTTGGCAGCATCGACTCATTGCAAATGGCTGACTGGTGGCTGAACTTTCTGTTAACATTTCTTTAATCTTTCTCGGGTCATCTTTCATTCAGATAATAAACAAATGTTTCTTAAGGGTAACACAGTCGTTAAATAATGTAAGACGTGTACAGTATCTGGTGTGGGTTACATATGCTGGGGAAGGAGGTACAGTGAGATGTTGTGAGCTTCCCTCTGCCATTAAGCCAATGTAAGCCATAATTTACGTCTTCGGCAAAATTGCGGAAATTTTGTGATAATAGATTGTGATAATTTGGCTTGTTTTCAGTATTTTATTATTAGTAACACAATTTTAGTGCTTAGTGGACTACTGCTCGTCCCAGACTCCCTAGCTAGGCACCTCCGCCTACGGCTCTCGGCCTCCCATCCGTAATACGGGCGCATTAGACGCAGGGTAATTTGCGATACATTAAAAAATAGATAAAAAATGCATTTTATACGCCGGCAAATACGGTATACTGTATATAGGATGTAATCCAACATGGAGGTGAACTCCACTATCCAACACTGTATAGACAAACAGAAAATGCAGTGTGTACGATCAAGTTTTTTAATGTATACAAGCAGCCACCACAAATACTATCTATAAACATATCAAATTACAATTCAGTTTTAAATTTATAAAATTTGGATACAAGTCAAAGCTTGAAACTTAATATCCTAATGCCCCCCATCATTCCAAGAAATAATTTTGGTTACCACCAAAACATTACAAAATCCTTAACCTGTCTCCATTCACTTAACCCAAATCTGTTGACACATAACAAATGAAGTCTGACCTGTTCTGCCTCAGGTACTTGTGACAGACTGAGGACGAGGAGGGATGCCAGCCTTGCAGCCGCAACCTGTTCTGGTCCTCTCCCTTTTCTCAGTGATCGCTCTACCAAGTCACATATAGTCTGATGATGGTCTAGTAGGAATGGTGTCAACACCCTGCGATGGATAAGAAATTTAGGTCTCAAATCTATGTTCAATTGACTGTCAATCAAGTTTTCATTTTGTACTTCTTGGGAACAATGACAGGCACAACACACTAGTAACTAACCTCTTCTGAAATGCAGTGGTGAGGGATGTCAGGGCGTTGGTGCGGGTGTGTACAGACTTCTCCAGGGCGAGATCCATGGCTTCACGTACCTTCTGTTCATATGCCTCAAGTTCCGACACTCCTTCATCTGTCGACACAAAAGCTTCGGTGTTAACTGTAAAATCTGATAATTTATCATTTGCCAGAGATAATTTTGAATCAACTTAACTATTCAACTTTATTGTTGAATAATATTCAACTAAATCTAATTACACATTATACTGAATTGTTTATTCAAATCATTTTAAGATTAACAACCCATAACAACATTGAAATTTATGAACAAAATTATTTAACCCTTTCGCTGCGTTTCCCGCACACGTCATTTTATTCTGGCTACCGCCAGATAAATTTATTCAGCTTAGGGTAACCTCCTGCAACCAAAGGGTTAAAATTAAGCTATTACCACAGTACAGAACTGCCTCTCAACTTATTTTAATTAGATAAAATACCATTACCTGTACTGCAAAGTAATTGTTCAAGTAAAGAGCTCCATGATGATATCTACACCAATCCTTGTTAGATGCACTGTATCATAACAATCTGAGAGACAACAACTAAATGACCACCATTTACACTGGAAAAAGGTGAGGATAGCATATTAACACACACCATCCGTGAGCTGAGCCGTGGAGTCCGTTTGATCACTGCTGACACTGGCAGTCTCGTCATCTTCACCACCAACAACTGTCAAAAAATATAATAGAAATGTAATAAAAGTTGCTGCATCTCGTGATAATACTAACAACTGCATTACTTATGCAGGGTTCTAAAAAAATTATAAAGGTACATGTAGACACTGTACTGTACATCATCATATCATGAAGCGACACAGATGAAGAAATTTCAGAAACACAAAGGCATAAATCTAGTTTTGGTCCTTGTTTAAACCCTTTAATTCTTCTTCCCTCAAGCTCTTTCTTCCTCCTCAAAGTTAGTCTCATTTTAGTACAGGTTCTGTATCTGAATTTGGTACAGCAGAATCCCAATAGTTTGGCATCAGGTCAAAATAGTATCATACTGTATTTAAAGTTGATTTGGAAAAGCCCGATGGTCCAGCTCACTGGCTAGCTGCATGAGAAGGATGTTGTGATGAGTTTTGCGAACAGATTGGCAGACTTTATCACAGCGTCTGACAACACCCGATGAAGCAGCTCATTGGCTAGCCACACCTGCAGCATTTTGTGATGAGTTTTATTATCAAACTGACGGAGTGAGTATCCCGACCATTCATGATCCAGTTCCCATTTTCCACGCTGCTGTTCACCAGTTCACCTACAGTATAGTTGTGTTGTGTTTATCCATCATTTGTAATGGCTTCTAATGTGAACGGAGGTAAAAGAGGTGGTAAAGGTGTGAAAGAAAGTACTGTATATAACTTTGACAATACTGTACATCAGAAAATGGACATAATAAAGCGGCTTAAACCAAACAAAAGTACAATACAATATTAGATCATCAGAGCCTTAAAAGTACAGGGAACCGAAAAGCAACAAACAATGAAACAGCCTAAAGTGCATCAATTAGATAGTGTTTTGTATAAATGGATCATGGTTAAGTGGACCAAAGAAAGTCAACAACAGGGCCTAGGCTAATTGAGAAAGTGAAAGCTTTTTATAGTGACATGAACATTTACTGAAGTGTACATTTTCTGTTGGGTGGCTACATAATTTCGAAGTACAGTATTGTACATCATAACATTTGTAAGCTGGATGTTTGTGGTGAGCAGAGGTCTGCTGATGGTGTCAGACTATCAGAATTCTGCTATACTTTCTGTGTCCTCTGATACCGGGCTACTTTAGACACCATAGTTATTTGCCCTCCGTCCTTCAGTTGTGGGAGCCAATAAAAACGAACTCGGATCCTAAATGTGTCTAGAACAAACCAGATCTTTCCCTCCCATTATTTGGTTCACTTCCTTACATTGTACAGTAGAAATGAATGTCAACACCATCACTAACTGTACTGTACAGGTGAGGAAAGGCAACAATTTGGTGAAGAGTACTGGACTGTACCGTACACAAGGCAGAGAAAAATAACAGGTCGTGGGTAAAATTTGGGGGCGGGTAGATGGATAATAATTAATCATAGAAATGTCAGGGGAACAATTTGTGTTAGTTTAATTGAAAGGAAGTTATTACAGTACATAACCACAGGAGCAAAACAGTGAAACTTGTGATATAGTCTGACTAGAATACCATAAACACAACAAAGAAGTTAAGTGCTGCACCACTATTGGAGATTGAGGTTCCCCCATCAGAGGTGTCAGTTGCAAATGTGGAGTTTTATCACCACCATCCATTGTGGAAATTCCTCCATGTCTATGAACCTCTGCACAGTCACATGACTGACTTTTTTTTTTTACGGGTGTTACCCCACCCGGACACAGGTCACCGACCCACATCAGGGCCCGGGGGCGAAAACGTAATAACAATAATAATAATAACAATAATAATTCAGAAAAGTAAAATTTATAATAAAAAAATAATGATAACAATAATAATACTGAAAACACTGCAATAATAATAATAATAATAATAAGGAACCATAAAGAAGTTAAAAAAAAAGATCATTAGTGAGAAATGATATACAGTATGTATGTTGTGTTGTCAATAGTAAGAGAAACAATTGAGACCCTGCAATTGTGTGTAAATGAGGCAGAAAGTCAGAACAGCAACCTGGGACTTGGTCACAATTTTCGTGATGCCATATGGCAGCAGAGTCTACCATTAGACAACACATTATGCTTCCAATATCTTCCCAGGCGGTAGTACCTCCCTGTTTGGTAGCTGCCTACTACCTGATGGGACTGGGACATGCCCAGGAGGTGAAAGGTATGATTATAAATTTTTTTTTATTCTCAACTATATTTGCAATCTGATGATTTAGTTACTAAAACAGGGCTAAGGATGGTAGACCTTTTTTTCAAAATTGTCATTAATTCAATGGTATTCTACCTACAGTATTTTCAGAGTGACCTTTAAAGAATAAAAACTTATGAAACTATTATTATATACAGTACAGTATAAGGTTTATCTGACTCTTACCAATGGTTGAGTACTAGTCAAATTTTTATGAGATGTAAGCTAAAGATAAATGCTGAGAATTATGTAATGGTAATTCAGAATAAAGACTTGGATAACAATACTGTCCATGAAAAGAAGGCACGTAAGCTTGGAAGTTCAGAGCAAACTGCAGGTCTGTATAGAAGCAAGGTGTTGAAATGAAGGGAAAAAGTACAATTCAAACTGCAATACAAAAATCAGTTACCAAGCTAGCTGTAATGAAACACAGTTTGCCAGAACCTAACTATGCTTTATTCATCTTTTAACTGTCCTACAGCAATACAATAGTGCAGAATATAAAACAATAGGATTTAACAAAATGAGATAGAATGCCGAAACACAGAAGGGACATTTAGTCAAGTGCAAAATGACAGTACAGTAGAGTAATTCTTTATCCACATAGCTATCCCAAGACTATAAGCATTACATCCCTAAGACATACATTAGTACATAAGAACAATACAGAGGTAAACCACAAGTCCATATTACACCAGCTATGTCTTATATTCAGGGCAAATAAAATGGATGGGATAAAAAAAAAGTGAAGAGAAAGTTTGTTGAAGTGGGAGAGCTCTGAAGAAGAGTGAAGGGTTGCTGATATGGTAGATACTGTAGATAAGAATAAGAAATCACTGTGATTAGTTACATAAGCTACCTCAAGTGTAAGAAAAGCCAGCTGGCATCCTCTGCATATGAGATAAGGGACTACATGGGACTAAAAATGAACTATCAAGTACAGTAATAACCTTTTCAGGCATAAATTACAGTACCACCATTAGAAACATATTTACTGGGTAAATTATACGACTCACTGTTACATTCTCAACTTATCCAAATTTGGTTTATGAAATATTAGTTGGATGAAATTAAGATTTGGACAATTTAAAAACATTCTGAGATGTTGTCATCTTCACAAGTCAAATTGCCCACCAAAACATTACAAATACTGTACTATTCTGTACTTCAATTTCCAAAACTTGGTTAATACAGTAGCTACAGTACTGAAGATGGCCTGCTACACCAACACATGGCACAAGTCCTCTCCTTCGCTCACAACGGACATAAAAAGTGATACACTATTACACAAAATACTCCTCCAAATTTTTTCAATTTTCTTGAGGTAAAATGATTTCATCTTCCATGAAGAAATTTCCTTTATTTGAAGCTAAAGCGGAACACATTTGTTGGCTAATATTGACAACTTTACCGCCAACACGCTTATTTGGTTTGATGTTTGCAGTACAGTACAGTCATAATAGCCGCTTAGGTTAGGAAATGTTAGTTTAGGGTTAGGTTTAACACATTTGCCATAACTACGACAGTATCCACTATAAAACACAGTGAAATAGCAGCATTTTAAAATTGTTTTCAGAAAACCAGCGGCAGCAAAGTCGCCAATAATTACCCACTTATTAGGTATTACCCACAGTGTAGCAGTAACTGGTGTATGCAGTACTTGGCAAGTTTCCAGACTCGTATGTAAACAAGGTGTTCTGAATTTTACGATAGAAATCTTCCGTCTAGAGAAAGATTTAGAAAGCCAAATTTGCTTTCTCTTGAAGGTTATACTGTATGGTACTGTAGAGTGAGGGGCCTTATGATCCAACACAGAGAGAGATAAATAAAGGTGATATAACTAAGGTACTTAAACTATTAAATTAGAATGAACACAACAATGGATTTATATTAAATAAATGGCAGTGTATATTTAACTGTGACTGGCTAAGTTCCTACGAATGCTATTTTACCCCTGAGTGAGCTCTAATTGGCTAATCAAATCGAAATGACAATGCACAGAACCTAGAACTAAAGGTATTATTTCACTTGTACACGAATCTCAGGAATTGTGCAGTTGTTATCAGTAGTTCTGACTACTCTAAGACACGCTGGTAAATATTTAACAGCTGCCAACATCTAATTGACTTTTTATGTTTTTATTGTGTAAATCATTGTGTAAATCATTGTGTTAAATACAAATATCACCTTCATTGCCACCGGAAATGAGCAAAAGTTAAGAGATTGAAAAAAATAAATAAATAAAAGTGGGAGGTCAAACTTTGGAAAAACCTCACAAACCTAACCTAACCCCTCGTGTGTAAGAAGGTTATCATAAGTAAGAGACACAGGAGGGTAGAGTGAGGAAGTGTCCGTCTCTTGCCACAGTACCATGCAGGGTGATCTACACGGTACTCACACTCTGAATAACATCTTGAACATTTAACAGATGAAACAAGAACACCGTCAGCCCTAAAAATGTCAATGACTGCTGCTTCATTGGCCAAAATGAGCTGAATAATGCGGCAGCCAGTCAATGTGCATCCACCTCACACAGACGCCATCTTCCAACTGCCCGGGAATCGAGACTTGTGTTGATTAGTGCACGAATATTACGTCACATTGGCACACACGCTGATTGGCACGCACGACTATGACTTCACATCAACAGTGACACTGATTGGCCAAATATTATAAAATAAGTTAAAATAACTAAAAAAAATATAAATTTCCAACAAAAACATTGACACTTAATTATTTATTTTCTCTATCTCCCATATGACTCAATATTTAGTTAGGTGGTGGTAACTAGTGAATATTAACCCACTTTTCTTCAATGGCATTCTGGTGCAAATTACGTATAAGCGAGATACTTAACATTTTATTATGTATGTTCTACGCAGTATACACCCAGAGCATCAAACGACTGTGGAGCTCCCCGGTTAGGTTAGGGTTTTGTTTTTCCGATGGTTTTCTGAACACCTTTTACTTATATGGAAGGGGGGGGCTTAATCTCAGAAACTACTGATTTCAGCCAGAAATGAAGGTCAAATTCATTCATAACACATCAAAAACCACCAGAAAATCATAGTTTCAACTTCGATTTTGCTTAATGGCAACAAGAGAAATTTTACCAAACCTACTACTACTACTTTGCTGTCACTTGGAATCGGGTAAGATGATCATCCAGCAAAGATACAATGATATGAGTTATTAGGGATGTCACCTAGGTTGGTGAGTTTTGAGGTGACTAAAGAGGCAGATACGGGACTGACAGAGTCGTTCACATTCAATGCACACGTGGAAGGCTCCACCTACTACTACTGGAGGGGCGACGGCAGTGCCTTTCCAGCGTTAACGCTTGTCTGCCTTGGTTTGCAATCGGGCTAACTCAAGAGTATTAACACCTTCTCGTGTGGTGCTCCTCCAAGCATTACGATGTGGAGTAATCGACTCCCAGGTGAGGCGGTCGACTTGGCACTTTTTCAGGTTTGTCTCAAGACTATCCTCATACCTTTTCAGTTGCCCGCCGGCGTTACGTTTACTATTCGCTTGGTAACTGTAATGTAGCTGCTTTGGCAGTCTACTGTCATCCATGCTGGTAACATGGCCAGTCCAGCGTAGTTGTACATGGATAATGGTAGCCTCGATGCTCCTACAGTTGGTGTCAGCAAGAATACTGGCTTTTGTTCTCTTGTCTTCCCAATAAACTTGGAGGATGGAACATAGACTACGTTGGTGTAAGTTTTCAAGTGCCTTGAGGTGCCTCCTGTATGTGACCCATGTCTCGCTGCCATATAGCAATGGTGGAGAGGACCACTGCTTGACATACGTGCAGCTTTGTAGATAATTTCAGCTCCCTACAGCTGAAGACACGATTTCTGAGTCTGCCAAAGGCTTGAGATACACATCTCATCCAATGCTGAATCTCTTCATCGATGTCTGCAGTGGTGGACAGACGGGAGCCGAGATACCAAAAGTGGGTAACATTAGATAGGGTAGTACCGTTAAGCTGGATGGATAGTGGAGGTGTGGCTGAACCAGGGTCAGGCTGAAAGAGAATCCGAGTCTTAGGTACATTCACCTCAAGGCCGAAGTGTGCATACGCATCTGCATAGGTGTTCAGGATCTCCTGTAGGTCATGTTCAGTAATGGAAGCTGCCGACACCTTTACTCTTGCCTGGAGTCGTCTTATGTTGAAAAGACCCCCCTTCACCCGGTACTCGATGTTCACCCCGCTGGCTAAATTGGCACTGGCACGAGTAAGGAAGGCAGCCAGAAAATAGAAAAGAGAGTTGGTGCCAGTACACACCCTTGTTTAACCCCAGTTTGGATGGGGAAGAGCTCTAACTGTGTGCAGTTGTGGAGGACACTGCCGTTCATGCCATTGTGGAGTTGCCTCGCAATGGCGATGAATTTTGGTGGGCAGCCAAAACGGATGAGGGTCCACCAGAGGGCTTCCCTGGTGACCGAGTCGAAGGCCTTGGTTAGGTAGAACAAAGTCATGTACAGATCACAATGCTGTTCTCTGCACTTTTCCTGTATCAGGTAGGCAGCAAAGATCATGTCAGTGGTGCCACGTGATGGTCTAAAACCACGTAGAGATTCTTGGAGGAAGTTTTCTGCCTCAGGAAGAAGTCTGTTTAGGAGGGCTCGGGCGATAATCTTGCCAGCTACGGAGAGCAGCGAGATCCCACGGTAGTTGCCACAGTCTGACTGGTCTCCCTTGTTCTTATAAATATTGACGATGGAGGCGTCTTTAAGAGCTTGAGGGATTTCCTCCTTTTCCCATATATTCTCCTGGAGAGAGTGGAGACGGCTTGTAAGCAGAGGTCCTCCTGCTTTATACA
Organism: Homarus americanus; assembly: GCF_018991925.1. Lineage (NCBI taxonomy): Eukaryota > Metazoa > Arthropoda > Malacostraca > Decapoda > Nephropidae > Homarus > Homarus americanus. Next base: position 3,265,545 of record NW_024713650.1, read on the forward strand.
CCTTGGCTGGGATTCCATCATGCCTTGAGGCTTTGTTATTTTCATCTGTTTGATGGCAGTAGCTACCTCATCCAGGGATGGAGGATAGCTGAGGTGGGTCAGCTCTGGATGCTGAGGGACCTGTTGGGTAGTCAGGACATCCACATCGGTGTTTCGGTTGAGCAGTGAACGGTAGTGCTCTTCCCAGTGCTGAAGGAGGCCTTCATCATCTTTAATTATGAGGCTACCGTCAGATGAGCAGAGGGGGGCTATGCCATGAGTGGCTGGCCAATAAAATGTTTTAGTGGAAATGACAAATTCACGCATCTTGTGTTGATCTGCATTTTTTTGTGTTTCACCTGCTTTATTTTTAAGCCAGTCATATTAGTCTTTTGATTGCGAAGTTCCCGCTGGGCTGCCGCTTTCTATTTACGGAAGGTATCAGCTTTGGTCAGAGACTGAGGGTTGTTCTGCCAGTCAGTAAAAGCAGCACGTTTATCATCGATGAGTACTTTGATTTCCAGGTCATTTTCATAAAATCAGTCCTGGTGTATTCTTTTGATCTGGCCGAGGGTCTCTGCAGGTCTTTGTCATAACAGTATTAAGAGTATCCCATTCGGCACCGGGATTCACGTTGTTTGCTGTAGGGTTGTTTATCAGCCCATGTTCGAGCTGCTCTCTGAAAACATGTGCTAACGCTGGATCCTTCAGACGCTTGGTACTAAAACCTCTTCTGGAGGCTTGCTGCCATCGCCGTTTTGGGGCAACGTGAAGTGGGAGCTTGGCTCTGACTAGTCGCACAGACAGGACCGAATTGCACTGCCTTACCTCACCAAACTTCCTAACTTGTGCATTATCATTCATATTTTCCGATCATCACCCAAACATTTCAAGAACAAAATAAACACGGTGGATATCTTGCCGTTTGTTTGCCGGATACTTAATGCCTTAGCTCAGCACCAAATGACGCGACTTCCCATGGACACACCTTATCACGTGCTCTAAACATGCTACCTCATAGCTAATGGAAAGTTACAGGGGGTGATAAGAGTATATAATTCAATGGTAATTAACCTATTTATATAAATACTTCTGCCTATAAGACAGGGGCTATTACAGACATTTAACCAATCAGAGTGCACTCACGGTAAAATAGCGTCAGTAGGAACTTAGGTCACAGCAAAATATGCACTGCATAAATATACTTATATTTAGATGGGAATTAGGTAAACACTGAAGAAAATAGGTGTGGATGAATAAAACAAGTTAAGATACACCATCTTTAACTGGAACACGCTGGGGAGCTTCAAATATTGGTTTGACACATACATGAGTGACAAGGGCTGGGGCAGCCAGCCTGGGCCTACAGCAGTTTATTCCTTCTCGTGTTCTTATGTAACACTGAACCCAAGATGGATGACTCTCGAGTGACCATTATTATATAACTCATATATCTAACATTTATTGTCTCAGTGCTCCAGCTGGACAGAAAATTTTTGCCCACAAGCCCTTGCAAAACTACCTGACCCCCATACTCGTGCAGCGAACTCAACATTGTTATAGTTCCTGGTAGGTTACATAAGGCGCCCGTGGGGATTAAAATAACCCAGAAATAGAACAAAACATGACGAAATTCTTACCCAGAGCGGCTGCGACGGCAGCTGCTCTCCGAGAGATCTTCTTTTCCCGCGGCATATTTCTGGGCACTCAGACGTTAGTTCACCGGGATTTATACCACTTCACGAAGGCAGTGTCTTGGGATTCCTAAAACAACACCAATATATTGCCTGGGAGAAGAATGAAAATGAATGTAGCTCCAAAACCATACGCATCGTGTTCAGGGGCTCGACTAAATCGTGAATTCCACGATATGGCGGACACTAATAACCTTCCCTCCCACCAACTGTTGTCGTTTACACTTATTGGAGACAATCTTCTCTTATTTATCATTACATATAGTATTTCAGGATTACAAAATTTCTGTAGTAATATTATATATTTATCAATGCTTCAAAAAACTTTACAGAACCTATACTTTCTTTAGCAATATATATTTCAGGAAATATTTGATCTTTCGATATTTTGTTCGTTCTGTACAACAGCTTTTGTGGGAATAATATAAATGATATCAACATACTTGCCCATAATACGTAATCTTAAGGTAGCTTTATAGGTAATGAGTTTCAGTAGAGGAAATAGTATTAGATTGATCTAGGTGAACAGGAATTATCGTACACTCAGTAATCGATGACGACAGACCCAAGGCCAACCCGCCGAGAACTTCCCCTTTTTTCTTACATACTGTATAGTATAGTTAACCTTTAATCAATAGAATTAAAAAATAAAAACTCAAGTGATATTATGATTTTTTCGTGATTTTAAGTAATGAATTTATGGAAATTAAATTTAAAATTATAGCGGGCGATTAGTGTTTAGTGGTTGTACACATTGCATCATTGTCTGAAATTTTAAATTAATCAAAATTTTTGTGTATACCGATATCCAGCCTGTATATAAAATTATTTCTTGTAACATACTAGTTAAATATTCTAACTAAACCATAAAGACAATGTGTGGGATTACTGGTATAAAAAGGCCTTATGATATCACTTGCAGACGACAAAGAGATAACGCGCTCTTTTTCCTGAGTAATTATATATATATATATATATATATATATATATATATATATATATATATATATATATATATATATATATATATATATATATATATATTTATTTTTTTAATTAGCCCACCCGGGCACAGGTCCATGACCCACATCAGGGCCTGGGGGCGAAATTCTAATAATAATAATAATAATAATAACAATAATAATAATAATAATAATAATAATAATAAAGGACCATAAGTGAATACAAAATTAACAAAGATTAATAGTGAGAAACGATATAATATGTATGATGTGTTGTCACAGTAAAGGCGCCCACACACTACCCAATATGTTTGTCAAACATGATGTTTCACCATACATGCTACACACTTTACAACTAGAATGATCAAGATTCAGTTGGTGTCTGATACGCGCCGCCTCAACAAGGGTGACAGCATGAGTGAGGAGGCAGCCTGTATTTCTATCATACTTCCTCTTAAAACAGAGACCAAAGAAAAAACGAAAAATAAAATTATGGATGAAACTTTCGTTGAACTGTTGGAAAGAGTGACGAAATACATTAAAAAAGAGGACACTATCTTGAGAGATACCATACAAAGACTCAAGTACACCGAGGTTCCTAGCAACAGGCCAGTCTTTTGAGGGCTTTAAAAGTTTACATCTGCCATATCTGCTCCCAGTCATGGTTACATCTTAAAATTCTTGTATAAGAGATCTATTCTTGTAATCTTCAGTTTTTATTTACCACAATGATGAAAACTGCTTATAAAGTTCAATAAACTCTCTCCAAATCTCATGCAAGTCCCGTGCGCTTGCCATGGCAACTGCTACTCGACTGAGCATGTTTGATTATACATTGCCACACACTATCCAACATGTTTGACTAACGTCATGTTGGACGAGAAAATATCAAACTTGTTGAATCTTCTTCAAACATGTTGGTCATACCTTCAAACTTGCCCAGACACTCTCAAATTGTATGATCAAACATATTTGAGTGTTTGCAACTGTGTGTAAATGAGGCAGAATGTCAGGTCAGCAACCTGGGACTTGGGTCACAATTTTGGTGATGCCATATGGCAGCTGGGTCTACCATTAAACATATATCAGGTAAACTGCCAACCGAACCGTAAATGTGCGTACTTATGCATTTTCTTTATGGAAGAGGTAGTTGGACTAACATGCATAAAGAAAATAACGGGTGTCACCCTTGCACTATTGAGCACCCCCTACCCCAAACACCCACCCACTAAATTAGGTCGAATTTGAAAGTTGCAAACCCATCGAGTAAGGTATCAAATTAAAGCTAATGAGATGGAGAATGCAAATAAGTCATGTAAAATTTAATATTTACTTCCAGTTCCTTGGCGGGTCGGGTCGTGTTGCGTCTCTGTAACAAAGCGTGTTCGGCATTCGGGCCTTCGTTGTTGAGCGGCAGAAATTGGACAGTGATTACATAAGATCATCAATCGTCTTAGTGATGTTAAAGTGTAAATTAATGTAGGATTTTTAATGCTAGACACAATTATATATTTGAAAACTCAATCTCCACCGAGTTGGAGGTACAGCCCAGGTCAAGAGGCCACTGTAGCGTACTGTAAGTGGCCAGTTGTCAATTCTCTTTAGTTGTCTATTGTCTCTTTGTATGGGCACACAAACGTACGTACATGTAGATATCTCCACTCAGGAATGAGGTAGAATAGAAACTCACAATGCGCTTTCTGTATATATATTGTTGTACAGCGCAGTGCTAAGGAGTGACTAGGTGAGGAGTAGCTTGCTCAGAGGTCCTGTAGGGCGAGGAGGTTTCTGAGGAAGCTGGGTGGTGAGGAGCTGTTGAGAGATGTTGCTGGTCCGGTAGCCGAGTGTAGAATGAGTTCTGGTGTTGTTGTTGTTGTTGAGATTGTCGGACCGTAGTCCGACACGGGCCTTTGCCTATAGGCGGCCCGTTTGGTGGTTCCGGCTGGAGCTCCTGGAGCAGCCAGACCGGATTGGGATTGGAGGTTGTCCTACCTGCAGATATGGAAGGATACTGCAGGTTGCAAGTGTGAGCGGACCCCCGATCAGTGGGTGCTTACCACCAACCCCCACTCTGGACGTGGTCAGTTTCGGAGTGGCGCGCCCCCCGAACTGGGGTCCGCACTTGCTGGGAGAGGAGTGCCTGAGGGTGGAAAGAGTGCCCAGAAATGTCGTGGGCAGGGTCTGGCTGGGTTAACTGGGTCAGGGACAGGGTCCACGTTAGGAGGTCCATGACAGCAACAGGGTCCACAAAGGCTGTAGGGGGTACCTGTGGGTCAGAGGTCTTGCTGGTCCAGTAGGTCAGAGTAGAATGGTCTCCATGATGATGATGATAATGGAGATAAAATGGCAATGGTTTACCATGGGAAGGGAGAGAAGAGAAGAGGTAAGGTAGAAGGAAAGCTATGAAACGGGAAGTAAAGTACTAGAGAATAAGAGCAGGTGGGCTATCCACCTAGCAGAGACGATTTGATGGCTGTGGTGAAGGCCGCACTAAGGGGTCGCCTGAGCTCGAGGGAACAGGGGGGGAGGAGGCTAAGCTAGCTAGCAAGGGGATGTTTGTTATTGTGTAGGTTGGAGAGGTCTACTAGGTCCTTGTGTAACTAGTAGAAAACTCTCATCTTTTGTTACTGTTTAGTGTACAATAGTTCTGGCTCTTGAGGGTTATGGAGAAGGCTTTTTGGCCACCAGTTGTGTGATCTTGTGGTGTCCTCTGTTTTAGTCATTATATATTTCGTCTTCCATTACTTCTAGTTTGTGCCATACTGCCTGTGCTTGGCTGTATGTTCTTATGTTCAATGGTAAAATGTTGTATTTTTCGTGAAGCTCTTTAATTTTGGTTGTGTATGGGGGACGTTGTTTGGAGGCTCTGCGGACGGCTTTGTTTTGTGTTGCCTGGAGTTTTAATTGGTTGGTAAGGCTGATCGTGTTTAATGGTATTGGCGGGTATTCAAGATGGGGGCGGACAAGTGCTTTATATAGGTGTAGTTGTATTTTCTCTTTCATTTTGCCGAATCTTCTTAATTTGGTAAGCTGTATTTGGGCTAGTCTATTGCGCTCTGTTATGTGTTTATTTATTCGTTCTTGTTATTGTTAGCCCCAGTATTTTTCCTTCGCTCTGAACGGACCTCTTTCAAGAACCCTTCACTGCCAAGCCAGCCAGCCAGTCTCTTACCGTTAATGACCGGAACGCAAACGACCACCTCACCAACCAACACTTCTACACTTGGGAAGCTCGTTCCTGACAACGCCCTCTCTGTGCCTCCCCACTGATCAGGGGTGACTCCTGATCAGAGGCGGCCCAGATTGGGTGCTCTGCGACGGTTTCCTGTAGCGGACGTCAGCCGCGACCCCACTGGTGTTTCTTGCACCAGTGGCTATTCCTCCTTCTATTTCGCTCTGGCCTGGGGACCTGCATCCTAGAGGTATATTCGTCCTTGGGTCCTCCCTGTAAATGTTCACCTCCCTCCCAGGAGTTTGTGAACAAGAGAGGGAGAAGGAGCAGAACCATCCCTCCGCCGAGCCTTCCTGGGTAACCGTGATCGTGCGGGTCCACCCGGGAAGGGGGTCGCATATCCTGCACCCCCCCCCCCAAGTAGGTACACTAGGGCTCACGCCTATAAGTGAGCAGATTAGATAAACACTAGGGAAGTAGGCTCCCCTGACGGGGCTCTGGGAGAGATACACGGGAACCACCTTTCGACCACAAAAGGCGGTGGGAGGTGTTGTAATTCCTGTGGTAGGTTAACTCACCCAGACTAGGTAGGCTACCTATCGTATTTCAAAAGGTGGCTTGTCCACCTTGCCCCCTCTACAATGAGGGCACATAGGGTAAGGATACGCTCCCTTGATGGGGATGTAACCGAACCACGGAAGAGCTCACTAGCCGAACTGCTCGGCGCAAAACTACTAATAAAGATCACGAGCCTTATTACAACCAAGGATTCATTCATCGCCCTCTGCCTGACAGAAGAAGACGTTGACTCCCTACTGTCGAACGACAGCATAAAGGAATTGAAGAAGCAGCGATTCGAAGTAGTAATCCCACCACAACTAAGAGCCAGGAAGACTGTAGTAGTTAAAAGACTGGACAAGACCATCACAGGAGAATCGAGCGAACAACAATTGAAACGTGACCTGGAACAAAGAAATCAATGGGCCAAGGTAAAGGAGGTAGTTAAACTACCTAAACTACCATCTATGCTGAAAATTTGGTTTCAGGACATAGGAATGGCACAAAAAGCAATACATGAAGGATTCTGTCTCTCCTACTACCATATAGGCAGCAACCAAGTTGAACAGGAAGAATTTTTTCCCATCACGCCTTGCTGGAACTGCTACAAATATACCCACTTAGCCACGGACTGCCCGAACAAAAACACAAAATACTGCTCCGAATGCGGGGAGGAGGGACATACATTCCGGGAGTGCAAGAGAAGTGTAACTCCTCGGTGCCTCAACTGCCAAGAGGACCACAGAACACTGGCAGCACGCTGTCCAGCAAGGAAAGAGACTGTAAAGGAAAGGAGGAAAATTAAAAAGGAAAGAGCACAGGAAAAGCAAAACAGGACCTACTCGGCTGTAACCAAATTAACAAAGGAAACAACTAAAGTCCTTGAAAAGGTAGCCTCACAACCCCCAGCTCAACAACCTATAGTGCTCAACTATCGGTTAAAATCATGGCGGCAATAATACACGCCCACCTCTTGAATATTGCCAAACCAGGATGTTTTGCTAAAAGGGTAAAGGAAATGTTTGAGGCAAATAACCTCCCAGACATGGAATTCCCCAACGACGTTCCCTCATCAGAAGTCTTCAACCTGATCTACAAACCAGCGGAAACCACCAGTCAGGCGCATGTCACCCAATCACAAGCCACTACCGACAACCCCCCCCCACAACCAGAAAGTAGTGAAGAGGGAATGGAAGAAGACGAAGAGAAGCAAGAACCCATTTCACAACATGAACCTGTTATACGTGAACAAGCGATCATATATAGCATCCCTAAAAAGAACAAAATGGGAATCATGGCTCCACCACCGTCACCAAGAAAAATGACTGAGAATCAGGACCTCGGGGAGGAAACCGGTATCAGGTTTTACACCTGCTCAGCCCCCCAAAATGGTCTCAACCGAGAGACTACTGGCGGAGACAAGGGAAGGAAGAGTAAAATATACATATACAGATACGAATATGGAAGATCACCATATAGAAACACTAATAAAGAGAGGAAGAATCCTGACCAAATATAATAAAATAGAAAAGGTGGAGCAATCAAAATACAGGAAAATTCGCCTCGGCCTGCACACGGAGAGGAGGTCTTCAGGAGAACATCGATCATCCAAAATGCCGCACACAAGCTCGAGACATCACCATTCATAATCAACAGACATAAAATAATTCAACATAATGTCCTGGCCTGGACACATACAAGAGCTCACGACTTATACAGCATATATCGTACCCTAGACCCAGACGTCATCATACTAAATTCTCACGGCAGAGATAATTCAAATAAAATCAAGATATTTAATTACACAGTATAAAAAAAAAAAAAACAGCCAAAATCCTTAACAAGATGGAATAGCCATAGCAATTAAAAGAAGTATAAAACATAAAATCCATGATACATTTCAAGAAAACTTTTTGGCAATTGAAATTAACAGCACAACGGGTCCAATCATTATCGGCACCTGCTACCTCCCTCCAAGACGACCTATCTTTCCAATAGCAGACATGCTCAGATTGATGAGGAGGAACATACCTGCATACTTTCTGGGCGATCTCAACGCTAGACACCGCATACCAACAACGCAGTAGGCCGGGTCCTGAACACACTAGTGAGCCACGGCAACATGGTACACCTCGGACCGGAATTCCCCACATACATCAGTGCAGGTCACACAGGATACCCAGATCTGTGTTAACAAATTAACACCACCACCTAAACATACTACTCGAACCCGGCCCAATATCCACTAGTGATCATCTCCCTATCATAGCCACACTCTCCACAGCCCCAATACAGATCCCGGCCAGGCTAAGATTCAACTATAACCGAGCTAACTGGGAAAACTTCAAACAAGACTTAAATAACCCGCAACCCATACAATTACACAACGGGCATACTTCTCTAATAGACCGATCACTGGATATATGGTATGAGCACGTCAGCCAGGCCATGGAACACAACATACCCAAGACCACTTACCGAACATTACCACACCCTCAATACTCACACCAATCAAGAATCATACAGACACAATTTAGCAACCTAATTAAACTAATCACACAGCAAGGATGGACACCGGAACGCAGAAACATATACAACATAATACACGAACAACTAAAAAAGATATCAAAAGAAGCATACAACAGGAACTGGCAGAAGCTGATTTCAGAAACGGAAGGAAACTACCATAAACCGAACCAGTTCTGGCAGAAAATAAAGCACTTAATGGGAACCTCAAGCAACGAGTCTAACTATATAGTAAATAGTAATCAAGTCAAATTAACAGAACCAACCGAACAAGAACCGGAATTTAGATCTTTCTGGAGTAAGATCTTTCAAATAACCAACGAAGAAAACTTAAACTTTTGCATGACCACAGAGAAGGAAGTATCCAACCATATGTCGCAAATAACCCATATTTGGCAACCGAGCCCCACGATCGACCTGAATACACTGGATGACATGTCCCCACTAAACAATCCAATCACAGTGGACGAAATAGTAAGAACAATCAATAGCTTTAAGAACAAGGCTCCTGGAGTCAGTAAAATAAATAAACTCATTCTACAGCAATTGCCAAACAACATGGTACTCTTACTAAGAAATATATTCAATGCATCCATAGCTTCAGGCCACTACCCAAATAAATTTAAGACAGCAATTATCAGACTGATACCAATACCGGGAAAAGCCCCCACAACAGTAGAAAACTACAGACCAATCTCTCTATTAGAAACACCGGGAAAAATGTTGGAAAAAATAATTAACCACCGATTAAGAACACGCCTGGAACTGGAATACAAATACAACCCTAGACAACACGGATTTAGGAAACACAGAGGAACAAACACAGCCATAGCCCTTATATATGAAAGTACAGGTATAGCAAAAGCAATGCATAACAAAGAACAGTGCAACATAGTGTTAAGGGACGTGGCAAAAGCGTTCGATAAGGTCTGGCACTTGGGACTTAAATATAAAATAACCAATCAAGAACTCCCTAACAACTTCACCTCTCTACTGTGTAATTTCTTAGACAACAGAGAAGCACACATTATAATAGGCAATCACAAAGGCCCAAGCTTCAGACTTTATAGTGGAGTACCACAAGGAAGTAATTTATCCCCAACTCTTTACACAATCTACACTTCAGACATGCCGCCACCAATTCACGGTGAATACATTGCATATGCTGATGATGTCACCCAGATCATCCGCCATCCAGGCAAGGCCAAACAGATGATGGCATTAAAAACAGATCGCGCCATAATACAAATAAATACTTACGAGAAGAAATGGAAAATAAAAACTAATACACCGGAACTGAAAATCATACACATTTCAAGGATAAACCCAGCACCAACGAAGAAAAAAATGGTCTCCCTGGCCAGCCGGTCCCGTATTTATATGATTCTGGAGCATCAGGATTCAAGGCGCACGTATCGCGAGAGCCAATCACAGAGAACACCAGAGGTGCCCGGCACTCTGATCCTGGCATGTCGTGGGAAGCTATGGCCTCTCCTGTGGTTGCTACGTGCGCGTCTGCACTGGGGAGGTCTACCGGCATCGCTGGCTGTACACTGATTGGCTGGTAGGCGCGCGTCAGTCGTCAGTTGTAGGGGATAGTGTGGGGGTACGTGAGATGTTTCTCCTCCATCCTGTGTGAGTGGTCACTCCGGGGTCACCATTTGTGGGGTACGGGTTATTGGTTCACACTCAGGATGGGATGGAGAAAGGAAACTCACAATGTGCTCTCTGTATACATATTGTATTGGATGTACAATGCAGCTTGGTGCTGGGTAGGTAGCGTGGTTACAAGCGTTGAGTAGAGAGAGCTGGTTGGTGAGGGTGCTCAGAGGAGGACCAGCTTCTGGGTCGCCATGGTCGCCGGCCGGAGCGGGAGCCGCCAGGCAGGAGCGGAGGAGGAGGTGTTGCTTGCTGGTGGCTGTAGGTAGAAAGGCAGGTAGGTCACCACGAGGTGAGGTCTTATATAGCGGAGGTAGGCGTGGCTTAATAGTTGACCTCTGTGATGTAAGGCGGCGCTGGTTGCTGACCGAGACCACGAGGGCAGGCTGGTGAAATCGTGGGGTCAGCTGGGCAGCGACAAACAGCATTTGTACGGGAGGAATCCACTACAATAGGATCCATTAAACTACAGCCATAAGATCATTGCCATATGACAAAACTTTTATTTTATTTTTTTACGGAGTTGTGGTCATGGCTGTGATAAAGGTCAACCAGGGAGTGTAGTACTGTGCCTTTAGTTAAATCAGTTCATAGTGTCATCAGTGACTGCGAAAGAGGTTGTAAATAACTTAAAGTGAAGAACAAATTGGCAAGCAAGCTGGTAAGGCACTACTGCCAGCAGAAACCAAGTAGTGTCATAGGTGCCACAGAGACTTTTATTTTATTTTTTGTTTGTGTTCTTTCTCAAGGACTGAAACTGTGCCTACAATACACCATTCACAGGGAGATACAGTGTACACAGTGATAGCACAAAGAGATATAGTGGTTGATGAGAAGTGGAAAGGAAAGTATAATGAAATAATTGTTAAAAAAAATAGGCAAGTTTGGCTATCCTAAAAGGTATTCTATTACCGCCCCAAAGAAAGTATTTTTTTTCTTGTGTTTCTAAAGGACTGAGTGGGCGTATATAATCCGTTATTCATAGCAAGATGCAGTGTACAATGAGACAGCACATAGATACCGACAAATCGCAGAGGTGAACTGAAAAAGAGAAGTAAAACAGAAGACGACTCATAAGGCAACACAGGACACAGTGCCGAGGAGATTAACACACCAACAGGAGGCAGTTAGGTTTGATTTCATTTTATTTATTTTTTCTCTTCTTCCTTTTTAAATAACATTGACTTGCCATAAGGACACGATCACCTCCATACCTCACTTTACTTACACTTCATTTAGTAGATGTCATTATTAAGGAAGTCATCCCACTGAGGTGTATATCTCTTGCTCAGATGAAATAAATTGTGCTGCCCGGTGGATGACACTAGCCATAACGGCCTATACCTAGGCAGCGGAACTGGGCTTTTAAAGCGACCTTGACTCAAAGGCCCTGCCACTGTAGTGGGTCTCTCCCCTACAACAGTGTAGCCGCATTCCAATGCGACAGTATCCTAGCAACCAGAGTTCAGGAACGGCGAGTTCCCATGGGTTTACTTCTGGCTGCTGTGTAGTAAGCTCTCAGTCTCTCCATTGAGATTCATTCTACCCTTCGTTCCTGAACACGCAACACTTCAAACAAGCTCCTCGCTGTCCAGCTCTCATTCAACCTGGAGGACAGCAACACGCAACATCTTCTCTAACGAAGCTCCTGCACAGATACCTCCTAAAACACGCTACTCACCGAACGTGTCTTCTGAGCAAGCTCCTCACCACACAGCATCTCCAGCACCAGACTGTCTTGTATATAATATATCTTATATAAGAAAACCACCACCTAGAGTTTCCATCCATCCCATCCTGAGTGCTAGACAACATAACTTCACGTAACCCTACACTACCACTTCACATTAAAAGAAAATATCACAGTAATAATAAGGATCAGTATTATCATTCTTATAATTATTATATTATCATTAGGTCGACAATTAGAAGAGTTTCCAAAGGACTGAGTGAGCATATGATCAGTCATGCATAGTAAGATACAGTGTACATCAGGATAGCACATAAATACCAACAACTCGTCGAGGAGAACTGGAAAAAAAGGGGGAATCAGAAGATAACTCAAACTGTCTTGGAGGGCAGCACTGGACGAATGAGGGGAGGTTAAGACCAGCAGAGGGCAGCTAAGTACTGTTTTTTTTGTTTTTTTAATAATACAGAGCCTGCATGGAGGCTGTTGCTGGTACTGCTCTGACTGCATAGTCAAGGTAAAAGAGGCGATTGCATGCCATAGGGGAACGAGTTCCTTAGGGACGAAAATATATGAAGCTGGATCTTGCTGGTTGCCAAACGTGAACAAATTGAGAAAGAGATCCTTACTAAGAATGGAGGTGGTTGCTAAGAGGAGTTATGCTGAGGCCTTAACACGGCCCCGGGAGGTGGAGGAGAGTAATGCGGGAGCAAAACAGGTTCTACAGCAGCTAGGGACTCTCAAGAAGTGTGTCGAAGAGATGGCAACTAGCAGCCCTACTGTTTGGGTAGAGGAGGAACAACGGGAACGTTTCCAGCACATGAACAATGTAATAGTTTTTGGAGTCCCTGAGAGCCAGGCGGAGGGAAATGTGAGTAAGGAAACACACGATAAGGTGCTGTTTCAAAATATTTGTACAGAGGTTCTGAAGATTCCATCAACCCCTCAGGATGTGAGGACGCTGGGACGAAAGCAGGGGGCTAAGCCTCGCCCCCTCAGGATCACACTAGTGAGTGAGGAGGAGAAATGGCAGGTTATTCGGCAGGCAAAAAACTTAGCAAGGAGCGAGGCATCTCGGGGTATATTCATTCACCCAGACCGCACGGTAATGCAGAGGGAACAGCACAAGAAGCTCCTGCAGGACTTGAAGCAGAAGAGGGAGGAGTAGAGGAGGAACGGGGACAGGTGTACATGGGTTATACTCAGGGGGAGGGTAGTGGAAGCAAGTGTGCCGACACAGGGCCAGGGGGCAGCAGCACACCCTCCACCCGCTCTACCCCCCACCCGGGAGGCGGCACCAGCTCAGCCTACCAGCCGAGAGGAGGCGAGCGCCGTGTAAACAATGACATTTCTAACCACACCCTGCAAAATACAGTGTACTTAGCAAGTGCTGCAGCTGCTGAGAATGTGGGGGGAGCAGGTTTATTACTAAGAGCAGAGACGTTACCGAGAACAAATTCTGGCTTGAATGTCATGTACACTAATACTGACACGTTCCTTGATAAGAGAGAGGAGTTTGAAACACTACTAAGAGTACACCAACCAGATATTGTAGGTGTTGTAGAACTGTTGTACAAGAACAGGAGAATCGACCCAGAGGAACGTGAGTTCAGTATTGCTGGATATGACTCATTTATGAACCTTTCTCAAGAAACTTGCAAGAGGGATGTGGTTATCTATGCTAGGCAAGACCTTAAAGCCAGCCAGGCGAGGGTACAGGGAGAGGATGTTTCTGAAGAGTCCAAGTGGTGTAAAATTAAATTAAAGGGAGGGGACTTGCTTATCATCGGGTGTATCTACAGATCCCCAAACTGTGACCCACTAAATCAAAGGAACTTAAGAGCCTTAATGAATAACGCGGCGATGCTCAACCCTAGCAACCTCCTTATCATGGGGGACTTTAACTATGGCGACATCGACTGGAGAAACGAGTCCACCCCGAATGACTTGAATAACTCTGCTACTCTTTTTGTAGAAACTCTGAGAGATAATTTTCTGTTCCAACATGTTAGAGACCCAACACATTACAGAGGGGAGCAAACACCCAAGCCACTAGACCTCATCATAACAAATGAGGAGGGTATGGTGGCCAAACTGAAACACCTTGCCCCAGTTGGCACCAGTCACCATAGAGTGTTGTCATTTAACTGTTACCTAGTTCAAGATAAGGCCAGGCCAAGGTGCAAATATTACAAGGGAAATAACAACGGGATGAGGGGTATCAACTGGCCTGACTTATTAAGGTACAAGAACGCAGACACTACGCTGAATATCAAAACTAGTAAAATGACTCATTCGATCGATAAATATATTCCCAAGACCAAACCCAGTGCTTCTAGGAATACAAGAGGATCCCTACACATGAACCATGCGGCAGTCGACAAAGTTAAGAAGAAAACCCAGAAATTCAAGACGTGGGATGGGTCAAACGATAAGCAAGACAGGAGGATGTATGCAAGAGCCAGAAACCAAGCAAACATAGTGTAGGAGGGCTGAAAAGGAGTCCCAGAGGCTGGTTGCAAACAAGGTCAAGTCAAACCCAAAGGCGTTTTACCGCTATGCAAAGTCGAAATTGAATACGCGAGTAGGAGTATCAGACCTGAGGCTTGAAAATGGTAGTAACGCAGATTCTGACCAGGATAAAGCTGAGGCATTGAACAGCATCTTTTCCTCAGTGTTCACAAGAGAGGATACAATTACCTTCCTGCGTTTGAGGACAGATGGTTCGACACAGCACTGACCCACTTTGTGTTCACAGAAGAGGGTATTAGAAATAAACTGGCCAGGATAAAGGTCCATAAGAGTCCCGGACCTGACATGGTGCATCCTAGAGTGCAAAGAGAGTTGTGCAACGAGCTTGCAGAGCCCCTGAAGATCCTGTTTTGTAAATGCCTGGATGAACAAAAGGTCCCCAGTGAATGGAAAGTGGCTTATGTGAGTCCTATCTTCAAGAAGGGCGATCGTCACTCCACAAACAACTATAGACTGGTGAGCCTGACCAGCATAATATGTAAAGTCCTTGAGAGTATTATCAGAGATGCCGCGATGGAACATCTAATACGAAACAACCTTGTAAAAGATTGCCAACACGGTTTTATGCCGGGGCGCTCCTGCTTAACACAATTGCTCAAGGTATTGGATATTTGGACCCATATTCTGGAACGGGGTGGTAATATCGACAATATTTACCTAGATTTTGCCAAGGCTTTCGACAGTGTACCCCACGAAAGGCTGAAAATCAAACTGGAAGGGTACGGAATTCGGGGAAATGTCCGAGCGTGGATAGAAGACTTTCTACATGACTGCAAGCAGTGTGTGGTGATTAATGGCATGAAATCGTCATCTGTACCTGTCACAAGCGGGGTACCACAGGGCAGTGTATTGGTCCCGCTGTTGTTTGT
Source organism: Homarus americanus (assembly GCF_018991925.1). Taxonomy (NCBI): domain Eukaryota; kingdom Metazoa; phylum Arthropoda; class Malacostraca; order Decapoda; family Nephropidae; genus Homarus; species Homarus americanus. Next base: position 3,281,186 of record NW_024713650.1, read on the forward strand.
TTGTTTCATAAATGACATGCCTGACGTTGTACACTCCTCCGTACAAATGTTTGCCGATGACGCCAAGTTATTTCGGGAAATTAAGAACCAAGCGGACTGTGAAGAGCTGCAGAAGGACCTGTGTGGGCTCCAGGAATGGTCGAAGAAATGGCTGCTGAGATTCAATGTCACGAAGTGTAAGAGGATGCACCTGGGAGTAGCAACGGTAAGGATGCGTATCATATGTCCCAACAGGATGAAGAAACTGCACTAGTTGAGACTATGTGTGAGAAGGACCTAGGTGTGTATGATGACAATGAGCTGAAGTTCTCGGGCCATTGTGAGAAGAAAGTAAATCAGGCAAATAAATTATTGGGTCTTATCAGAAGGTCGTTCAGATATCTAGACGGTCCGTCCCTCATAACGATCTTCAGGAGTGAAGTGCTTCCCCATCTGGAGCACTGTCACCCCGTCTGGTCCCCGAGATATGCTTGGGACTGTCAGTTGGTTGAAAATGTTCAAAGGAGGGCCACCAGACTGGTGCCTGCACTTCGGCACCTCAGCTACCCTGAGAGATTGGAGCGCCTGAACTTGCCTAGCTTATACTACAGACGGGCGAGGGGGGACCTAATTGAGGTGTATAAGCATCTCAAGGGGCACTACTCAGTCGAGTGTCCTTACTTGGAGCTGGTGGACGCTCGCCCTACAAGGGGTCACAGCTCAAGATTGAAGAAGCCGCAAGTCCAGAAAACCGTGAGGGCAAACTTTTTCGGAGTGAGAGTTGTGAACTCTTGGAACAATCTACCAGAAAGTGTTGTGACGGCACCGAGTGTGAGCTCTTTCAAGACAAGACTTGACCAACACTGGAGCAGGTTCAGATACATTCAGGAGCCGGTGCAGGCACAGTATTTGCCAACAGTGCGTGACAGAGACGTGACCGATCGCCCATGCAACTAGCGAGTCGATCAGTGGCGAAGAGGATAAAAGAAAAGGAAAAGTAATCAGAGACATGACCGATCGCCCAAGCGGCTAACAAACCGATCAGTGGCGAGAGGATAAAAAAAAAAAAATATATATATATATATATATATATATATATGATATAACTGAAATTGGTGCCATAGTTGTGGAGTTGATTGTCAAATGCCGTTTATCACCGTTACAACCCACGTAGCGACACAACACAATATGTGCTACAACACACACACAACTTTTAAGCTTTAGGGATTCAAATCAGAAAACCATTTATACCTTAACTGAGTTTATATATATAATGAACACAATAGGCCTACAAGAAAAATGACATATCCTTTAATTCCTGTAAAGATACTAAAGACTTAAGCTGTTATACCTCTGGGCAATCCACAACCTTATAACCAAATCTAAGACAAATATAAAAATTTTTATCATTAATAAAACCATGAAAGTAACCACGACTACACAAAGTTTATTCTCTGCACAAACTACAGTACACTCAAAGTAAAAGGCAATCTTCCTTACAATGTTTAATAATTTGTGGTCAAGGATGGCACACGCACACACACACACACACACATACAGTAAAAAAAGGTCATGAATTAGTGAATAAATTTACATACACAATCAGCTTAAAAATCAAACACCCTTTTTGTAACTCAATCATTTTTATATTATCAAATGGAAGTGAATGACAAGTTTGACCAAAAATAAATAATCTTATCAGCAATGATCTTTTAAGTCTTTGAATCATAATATTTAGTTTCATTTATGATGCATTAATACAATAACAAAGTAAACGAACTAATACCTGGTACCTCTATATTCTTTACAAGTAAACTGAAACAGAAATAATGTGGGAGATGACAACACCCAAAAAATTTTAGATTCTTATATAGTAGTTACTGTATGTATATTCTGTATATGTATTTATATTATGCTATGTATATTATGTATGTGCTCCATTTATGTACTATTTATTCAGCCTAGCTAGTAGCGTGTGGCAATATATTTAAGATGTCCCATATGCCTAATTAATGTGCCTGGCGACGTATGGAAGCTGTTAATGTATCACTTGCCATACGTCGTCTATAGAGCAGTTGACCAGCTGACAGGTTGAGGAGCACTACTCCCCTTGTGTACATATCTCTTATCCAGTAAATCGAACCTACAAAATTATACAGGTGTTTGTGTTCGCTCCTGTATATTGAACTTATTACCCAGAACACGAACAGTTACTTAATGATCATATAACTTCTTTTAAATATAATTACTTATTCAGGTTAGGTCTTATATAGTAGTGGATTTATAAAGTATGCCAGGTAATGCATAAAAGGACATTCTTTGGCAGTCAACTGAGATTTCTTTCCCAGTGCAGCACCAACAATGAAATCTGTTCCTGACACACATACGGCATCATGAGACCTGAAAAAAAAAAAAAAAAAAAAAAATCTAAAAATATTATTTGAGTTAATACATTAGTCCTACATGAGTCTCTACTACCATACATACTGCCACATAACCAATTACTAACACAACTTCAAAACTGCCCTCTGTAACTTTTTAACACACCAGTATAGTATAGATTTAAAAAAAAAACCCACAATCATTGCACACAACCATAACTATAACCACAAGTAATGGCTCCTATTCGTAACCTTAAAGTTTTCAAAACATGATTAACAACTGATAGAAAGCATCAGGTCAGTATTGTACGTGTTACTGTATTATACATCTAAGTTTGTGGGCCTGACATGTTTCAAAGGGGTGTTTTGTACAATACAATGTAAGTACAGTAAGTATTTGAAGCAACAATTTATAAGATTCCATGTAGCCTATGTATATTTTTTTTTATTCAGGTGATGTATGTTAATAATGATGACAAAAATAAGATGCAAGATACTGTACAGGCTCCCCATGAAATGACTACTAATTCATGACAGAAACAAAAAAAAAGAGTCATTATACTTCTGAAATTTAATACCGTCAAAAATCATCATAATCTCACAGTGTACAGTACAGTACTTTCTTTAATCTCACAATGTACAGTACAGTACTTTCTTTAATCTCACAATGTACAGTACTTCCTTTAATCTCACAATGTACAGTACTTTCTTTAATCTCACAATGTACAGTATTTCCTTTAATCTCACAATGTACAGTATTTCCTTTAATCTCACAATGTACAGTACTTCCTTTAATCTCACAATGTACAGTACTTCCTTTAATCTCACAATGTACAGTACTTTCTTTAATCTCACAATGTACAGTACTTTCTTTAATCTCACAATGTACAGTATTTCCTTTAATCTCACAATGTACAGTATTTCCTTTAATCTCACAATGTACAGTACTTCCTTTAATCTCACAATGTACAGTACTTTCTTTAATCTCACAATGTACAGTACTTTCTTTAATCTCACAATGTACAGTACTTCCTTTAATCTCACAATGTACAGTACAGTACAGTACTTCCTTTAATCTCACAATGTACAGTACACCTACTTCATTTAATCTCACAATGTACAGTACACCTACTTCATTTAATCTCACAATGTACAGTACTTCCTTTAATCTCACAATGTACAGTACAGTACTTCCTTTAATCTCACAAAGAAACATAAACTTATATTACAGTAAAATCACAAACATTACCTTTTAATGCATTATATACTTATCAATACCTTCTTCCAAATACTGTACTGTACGGTATTAAAAATACAAGTACAATTACAATAATATTTATATATAAAAAAAAGGAGTAAAAGTACAAGAATGTGACAAGTTTTATATAAGTGCTACAGGAAAATCATTCAAGAGGTTCATTTATACTGTACCACCTAAAAAAGGAAACCTACAATAATTACCCAAAGGGGCTCTTGCATTCATAAAATTTAGATGGCACATGGTTGTAATGTCTGGAATTGGTCTTTTGAAAAACCTTTACAAAACAGAACTAACTACAGTATAGCATAAAAAATATAAATAATTTCACATATGACAACCCACTGTGAAAAAAGGTGGACTCTACCAAACACATCTTATGCATATAAAGAATCCTATACTTGTGGCAACATCTCTACCGGGGTACAAAATATGAAGCCTTTGGGGAAAAGTTGTCTTGCAAAGGGATACATCCGCTTGTAGGACCTGATTATTGTGGTTTCTGCAACACCTGTAACAATTCTTATATCCCTCCGTGTACACTTGTCGGTTGATGCCTGTTAAGAAAATATTGTGGTTATTCTACAGAAGGTGAATAGTACCATTAACTATTAGCAATATTTGACTACAGTACTGTACTCCAGTAGAACAACTGAATGACACAGAAATCACCGTTAGCGTGCGGTGCGGATCGGGTCGTGTTGCGTCTATGTAACAAGCGTGTTCGGCATTCGGGCCTTCGTTGTTGAACAGCAGAAATTGGACAGTGATTACATCAGATCATCAAGATCGTCTTAGTGATGTGAAAGTGTAAATTGATGTAGGATTTTTAATGCTAAACAGAATTGTATATTTGAAAACTCAGTCTTCACCGAGTTGGAGGTACAACCCAGGTCAAGAGGCCTACAACCACAAAATCTTTGCCATATGACAAAACTTTTATTTAATTTTTTTACGGAGTTGGGGTCACGGCTGTGATAAAGGTCAACCAGGGAGTGTAGTACTGTGCCTTTAGTTAAATCAGTTCATAGTGTCATCAGTGACTGCGAAAGAGGTTGTAAATAACTGAAAGTGAAGAACAAATTGACAAGCAAGCTGGTAAGGCACTACTGCCAGCAGAAACCAAGTAGTGTCATAGGTGCCACACTTTTATTTTATTTTGTGTGCTTTCTCAAGGACTGAAACTGTGCCTACAATCCACTATTCATTGGGAGATACAGTGTACACAGTGATAGCTCAAATAGATATATTCGTTGATGAGAAGTGGAAAAGAATGTACTGTATATGGAAATAAAAGTTAAAATAAAAATATCAACAACCTTGGCTATCCCGAAACGCATTCTATTACAGCAAGATGCAGTGTACATGGAGACAGCACATAGATACCGACAAATCGCAGAGGTGAACTGAAAAAGAGAAGTAAAACAGAAGACGACTCATAAGGCAACACAGGACACAGTGCCGAGGAGATTAACACACCAACAGGAGGCAGTTAGGTTTGATTTTATTTTATTTATTTTTTCTCTTCTTCCTTTTTAAATAACATTGACTTGCCATAAGGACACGATCACCTCCATACCTCACTTTACTTACACTTCATTTAGTAGATGTCATTATTAAGGAGGTCATCCCACTGAGGTGTATATCTCTTGCTCAGATGAAATAAATTGTGCTGCCCGGTGGATGACACTAGCCATAACGGCCTATAACTAGGCAGCGGAACTGGGCTTTTAAAGCGACCTTGACGCAAAGGCCCTGCTACCAGGACACAGATTAGAAGCAATTATCACAGTAATAATAAGGATCAATATTATTATTATTATTAAGCCTCCAATTAGAAGTCCATTGCTTGGTAAACTGGTGGGCCTAAGGCTGAGTAGATCTGTATAATCTCTGCACGCCCCCCACCCCTCCTCCCAAAGAGCACAACCAGAGGGGCGTCCGAAACCAGGGGCTAAAGCAGTGCCAGGAATTCTGTTGACATGCAATTACTGCGGGGTGAAGACGGAGGTAGATACAACATTTACGATGGTACAACTTGCCATAAAGAATGAAGGCTGTTGTTGATATTGCCCTGGCGGCATAGTAAAGGTGAGAGAGGCAATTCCAAGCCATAGGGAAATGAGTTTCCTAGGGATGAAAATAGATGAAGCTGGATCCTTGCTGGTTGCCAAACTAGAACAAATTTGGAAAGAGATCCTTGCTAAGACTGAGGAAGTAGCCGATAAAATGGAGGTGGTTGCTAAGAGGAGGTATGCCGAGGCCTTAACACGGCCACGGGAGGTGGTGGAGAGTAATGCAGGTTCAAAACAGGTTCTACAGCAGCTAGGGACTCTGAGGAAGTGTGTCGAAGATATGACAGCTAGCAACCCTACTGTTAGGGGAGAGGAGGAACAACGGGAACGTCTCCAGCGCAGGAAAGTAATAGTTTTCTGAGTCCCTGAGAGCCAGACGGATGAAGCGGAGGTTCAGATACATTCAGGAGCCAGTGCCTGCCAACAGTGCATAACAGAGACGTGACCGATCGCCTAAGCGGCTAACGGGCCGATCAGTGGTGAAGAGTATAGAAGTAAAAAGTAAAAAAGCAATATCTCTGTACTGCGCACATCATTGTTATTCCTAAAAACTCCCTTTAATTCATATTACGCTACATAACATTCAAATCCACCGAGCTTGTAGAATCTCAGAGAACGGGAAACATTGATAAAGGATAACTCACCTACTCAATGTTACTGAATCATGTGTTGTATTGTACCCAGGTACGGTTATATTATGTTAATTGTATGTATTCATAGCATTAAGGACAACTCAGGGTATCCATTGTAACGACCACGGTCGTACACTTCAGTTAACGCCAAAATCAAATGATTCATATAACGCTCAATAACCCACAAAACAGGTACCTCTGCTTTTATTTTGAGTCCTCCATCTGAGGAGTCCGTTTTCTCATCACTTCAAGACGCCTCAGTCCTCCGTTATCCCATTTTCTCTGACTTACTGAAACCAACCTCTCTATAAAATGAATTTGAATGTGAGAGAGAACACCCTGGTTTAGAGTCAGCTTAGATATGTCGGTTTACAGTTGAAACATTCAAGATCCATTGTGAGTGGTGTTGAACGCTTCAACTGTCCTTATTATTAATAAGACGTGTCAAGTAAGTGAGTGTTGAGTCTGCCAGGACAAACGATACCCATCGGTTTCGTTCCCTGAGAATATCCATGAGCTTCTGATCGCGCCTGAAGTTAGATCATTTTGTCGCCCCCACATCAGAGAATCTGATGTTTATAGTTTAATTAGTGTCAGTTATCTATTTAAGAAAGTCATTAATTTCCTGAACTATTCTGTCAACTGGTATAATCTCCAAGATCTAACGTCTCCCTGTGAATAGCTCTTTGTCCGCCTCAGGCCTGAGCTTGCAGAATTGTTGTTATCAACGTGTATATTCCACCTTTTCCTGGCAAGCTCAACCTCTGATTAGATTATATGAATAGACATAGGAAATTACCCTGATCCGGAACACCGGAGTTCACAATTAAGTATACGGTGATCCAAAATGGTAGAGAAGGTATGTTGTTGGTAAGATCGACCTTTCTAGCATGAATATGGAGGCCCAAGCTGCCCAGCGGGTGCACGTATATACCACTACACGAGGGAGAATCACGCATTCGTGACTCTTCTTCCACGTCTACAGGTATGTTCACGTGTGTTCCACGCCGCCATATTAACTCAGTTTAACTTAGTCATTTTTGCGAATATCAGTGTTCATGCTTCAACATAGTACCTTCAGTGCCAATTAAGTCAAGTAAAGTAGAGCTCTAGCTATCGTCTGAACCGGTGCCAGACGTATGTTTTGTATAGTGAAGTTCAATATTCAGCATTCGTGACTCTTCTTCCATGTCTACAGCCACTCTCCTGAGGGTCGATAACTACCTATGGGCACCATGGTTTCTTGAAGACTGTCTCTAAGGGCCGGTCCTCACACGAGTGACAGCCGAGGTACACTCTACACCGAAGAAGGCCACCAGAGAACCCAAGATACCGACAGCTCCCAGAAAGAAATTGGTCGTTTCAACTCCCCTGAACCGAACCACGGCCCAGAAGGCAAAAACCACAGAACACGAAGATATGAACCTGATCCAGTTGGAATCGAACTTAGACATCTCCATCGAGGACCACCAGAAGTCCCCGATGAAACAGTGGTGGAAAATATCAGCACCCTGAACATCCTAACATGGAATGCTCAGGGCATCAAAAACAAGAAACACCTCCTACAAGAAGCAGCAGCCAAGGACAAGCTTGACATCATACTGCTACAAGAAACACTTCTACAAGAACACCACTGTTTCAAATTCAGCGGTTACAAGACATACAGGAGGCATTTCACGCAGGCGTCAACAAGAGGATGTATGATCTTGGTCACGTCAAGCATACCCTCCGCCGATGTCACGCAGCAATTTCCATGTGGGGAAAACATTGAGACACAGGCCGTCAAAGTAACCCTCCAAGAACGGGAATTAACTGTTCACAACATCTACAAGAACCCTAGGGGCTCACTGGAGGTGACTCAATTATTTGCTTCGGCCGCTGACCACGCCACACTCATAGGAGGGGATTTCAACGCACATCATCCCTTCCTAAGCTCGGTAAGCCCCACAAATGAAGACAGCCTACACCTATACACCACCTTTCAAGATACACCCGAGATCTGCCTCCTAAACACCGGAGAGCCCACCCACACTAGATCTAACCTTCGTCTCCAGTGCACTACAGCCTTCGGCCTCCTGGCAGATACACCCCACGCTGACCAGCGACCACTTCGCCACCCTAACAACGCTGAAGGTGAACAAACTCCCCACTCCACCCCCCCGAGATGGAGATACAATACCCAAAAGGCAGACTGGGGACTCTTTAAGAAACACCTGGCTAAGTGGCGCGAAAAATCACAGCCGGCCGGCGCAGCACCCGTGGATGAGACAACCCTCCACCACCAATTGGTCGAGGCGTTTCACCAAGCGGCAGAAGAGGCTATCCCAAAAACAAAACCCACATCAAGACAGTACAATGATTACTGGTACTACTGTCCCAGGGTGAAAGAACTCAACCACAGAGTGAACATGGCCCGAACAAACTACAGGAGACATCCCACGGCAACAAACAGACATCTCCTGCAAGTCATAGTTAAGGATACCAGGGAAGAGAAGGAAGAAATAAAAAACGTAAGCTGGCTCAAGTGGTGCTCCGAACTGAACGAGCACACCTCCCTTGGCAAGATGTGGGCCCAGATCCGAAGGGCATCTGGGAAGGCAACACCACCACCACCAACCCATCCCAACCCAGAAGAGGAAGCCGAGAGACTTGCAAAACTGTTCTCTGACCGAGCAGCAACGAAAAACCTCCCGAGACAGGCGGAGGAGACACAACGGCGTCTGCGACAGGTCAGACTCCAGATGATCGAAGAGGCCTGCAACAGTGAAGATGACACCGACAGACCTTTCAACCAGCAAGAACTCCAGAAGTCGCTAAAACGAAGCAAGGACACAGCACCAGGGGCCGACAGGATAACCTACTCCATGCTTTCCCATGCCGGTACAGCCGGACACGAGGCTCTGCTACAAGTCATCAATGCTTCGTGGACAGCACAAAGACTCCCACCGGAATGGAAGAAGGCAGATATACAGCCCATTCCGAAGCCCAGAGAACCAGACAAACCGAGGCCCATCTCCCTTCTCAGCTGCATAGCGAAGACGGGAGAAAGAATGGCTCTCAACCGACTCAAGTGGAAAGTAGGCAGCCCACACCCTCTCATCTTTGCTTACACCGAGAACACCGGCACAGGCAACAACACCGCCGAGATACTCAGCACAGTGGATTACAAACCAGCTCTGGTGGTCTTCCTCGACCTTGAGAAGGCCTTCGAACTAGCAAATCCACTGGCCATTACAACGACGCTCGCTGAAAAAGGCGTCAAAGGAAGGTTGCTGGGGTGGATCCAGAACTACCTCACACAGAGAGAAGCACGAGTACGCTTTCAGGGAGCAACCTCAAGCTACAAGGTCCATGAAAACGGAACCCCACAAGGAGGCATCCTCAGTCCAATGCTGTTCAATGTCCTGATGGAAAATCTTGTCAAACTTCCTTTCAGACAAATAGCCAAGCTCCTATGCTATGCAGACGACTTACAGCTTATAGTAAAAAGATCAAACAGACTAGCCAACACGCAACACGCACTCCAACTTATAGAAGAGGAGTGCAACAGACTTGGACTCAAGATAAATCCAGCCAAGTCGAAAGCGATGGCCATCTGCACAGACACACCAGACAAGATGCTCTCCATACAAAACACGCCGGTAGTCTGGACCAACGCCCACCAGTGTCTTGGAATCTGGTTTGACCAGAAACTCACCTTCAAGCCGCAACTCGAGTATCTCAGGCACAGGACGAAGAGCAGACACAACATAATGAGGTCGCTCACCAGCACAACCGCAGGAGCAAACCTTCATGTGCTCAAAGCCTACTACACGGCCGCCATCAGATCGCTGGTAGATTACAGTGCTCCAGCACTCATTGGACTGAGAGAAGACCAAATAGCTAAGCTAGAAGTCATCCAAAATAATGCTCTCAGGACCATGCTCGGAACATCCATGTGGACCAGAATTTGCAATTTGCAAATGGAAACCGAACTACCACCCCTGGCAGTAAGAGTCAAGCAGGTGACAGCCGGTCTCCTCGCCAAAATCTGTAGATCAGATAAGCCCACAGTTGCCAAAATTCGAATCAGTGCCTCCCTCCACCTCGACCACAGAGTGCGAGGGGCCACCTGGTCGCACGAGGCAAGCGAGGTCATCCGACACCTGCAAGCAGAAACACTCGTCAAGAACAACCAAGACACACGAGACAATGGTTACGTTGTTCCTCCACCATGGAGCCCTCCACCAGCCACATTCAAAATTACCGACCTAGGCGATAGCAAAGCCAACCTCCAGAAGGAGGACCTCAAAAAAATAACTCTGGAAGCCATAGCCACCGAGACACCGGCTGATGCAGCATCATACTTCACAGACGGCTCGGTGGATCCAAAACATCATAGATCCGGAGCGGCCTTCTACACCCAAGGTCAGACCCTCCTATGGAGACTTTCCAATGACTGCTCCACCCTACAAACAGAGCTGGTAGCAATCTCAAAGGCCCTACAACATGCTGCAACACAACACAACAAGTCCATCATAATTCACACGGACTCGAAATCGGCCATGCAGGCGCTGCAACACAGTCAACCAAGAGACAGCGTCCACATCATTACCTCGATCCTCGCACAGCTACAGGTATTCCAAAGACAAAACCGCCCAGTCGTCCTACACTGGATTCCCAGTCATGTAGGGATCAGAGGAAACGACGTGGCAGACGAAGCAGCCAAGGCA
>NW_024713650.1:3297222-3376346 GCF_018991925.1 Homarus americanus
GAAAATAATGATCCCAAACCTTCCAGGCATAAGATTCGAAATAGGAAAGATATCCCGAGCATAGCTCTGGCCAGCATGCGACACCACACTGGTCTCAGAGAAACTGCAGAGATAGCAACAGCTGCCTGGATTGACGGTGGTTTGATAACACCTGATGATGTTCACCTGGTGATAGATCATAACAAAGTAAGGAGAGCTCAGGAGAAACTTGTCAGTAACCTAGAAGAGGAGTTTGATAAGGGATAAGAGAAAATGGAATCAATTGTTTGTTCTTTGATGGGAGAAAGGGATGACACTAAAGTGTTCATGAAAGTTGGAGATTCTGACAAGTTGTTCCCTGCCATGGTGAAGGAGGAACACTACTCCTGCTGCAGTGAACCAGGAGGGAAGTATTTGTGGCATTTCACTCCAGAGAAAGATGACATCAGGAAACCAGCTGAGATAGTGGCAGATAACATTGTGAACTGGCTCAGAGAGAGGAACGTAGACCAGACCCTGCAGGCCATTGGAGGGGACAGCACCAACACGAACACAGGGTGGCAAGGGGGGGGTCATACAGTGGATAGAGCGGAAGATTGGGAGGAAGCTGGTCTGGATTGTTTGTGACCTCCACACCAACGAGTTGCCACTCAGACATCTGATCCAAGAGCTGGATGGCAAGACTCTTTCAAACAACAGATGGTCTGGTCCTCTTGGCAAGATGCTGGACTCTGCCACTGAGTTAGAAATAAATCCGAGCTTTGAAAAAAATCACAGTTGGCCCTCCACTCGTTGAGCTTGCACATACTGTCATTGACGACCTGAGTACTGACCAGTACTATGGTTACATGATTTGCAGTGCCATCAAAACTGGGGTCATGCCTGATAGACTTGCTTACCTGCAGATAGGTCCAGTCTCACATTCTAGGTGGCTCACAACGGCTCTCAGGTTCTGCAGAATTTGGGTCGCCATCATAAACTGAAAGGGAACCAGCTTCACAACCTGAGACTTATTGTCCAATTCATCGTGAGTGTCTACTTGCCAAATTGGTTCAACACCAAGGTCAAGTCATCGCTCTCCGAAGGTCCGAGGCATGTTCTCTTCCAGCTTGAGCTCCTGAGGAGTCAGCCAAGGAAGGTTGTTCAGATTGCGGAGCAGACTGTGAGGAGATCTTCCTGGTATGCTCATCCCGAGACAGTTCTGCAGACAATGCTCTGCAGTAAGGATGAGGAGGAGAGAAGAGTGGCAGTCAAAAAGATCTTGGATATGAAACTTATGAGAGGATCTGGGCATGACGAATCAGTTGGTGACGATTCCTTCAGGGTCAGGAAGACTCCTGAAGTCAATCTAGGTGCCAAGACCCTCACTGATCTCATAGATCTGGATAACATCCAGGCTGGCAGTGAGCCCCCTCTTACCTGCAGCCTCACCAATGTTCAAGTCAGAGCTTTCATGGACAACCCCATGCATGTCCCTGCCTGGCCCTCGCACACCCAGAGTATAGAGCGTTGTGTACAGCAAGTGAGCGAGGCCAGCAGTCACGTGTACAGCCAGGAGAGGAGGGAAGGCTACATCCGAGCTCAGGTGGTCAGCAGGGAGGTGATGAGTAGAAACAGAAGCAAGAAAGACATGTTCTCTATGGTGTGCAGCAACACCGGGTCGTAGTAGTAAAACCGGTTTTTGTATTTGATGATTTTGTTTTCTAAAGGAATATTAAATTTAATAAATGTGTCAAGATCATTCGTTTCACTATTCTGGATCATTTCCATCCTAATAAATTAACCTGATACATTTACTTTACTTTAAATAAGCTATTTAGTGGTGTTGGTAAAAGGGTGGGAATACTGAATTTTCATCAGATTTCAAGTTAAAATTTACCTAGCAAAAAATGAAAACTTTTCAAATCTGAAGATATCACATGATTCTGCACATAGAACTACATCATTAATACCATGGGCCGATTTTTCAAACTCAAAAAAAAAAAAATTCGCCTCCGTATGACACACCCTACTATACAGTATACTGTACATCTCTAGTTATGAAAAAATATACTGAAAGGCACCTCTACCAGCTGAAACCAAATCGAGTTATAGGTGCCACAGAGACTTTAAATTTTATTTTGTTTGTGTGCTTTGTCATGGACTGAAACTGTGCCCACAATACACCATTGACAGGGAGATACAGTGACAGCAGAAGACAACTCTATAGGCAACAGGGGAGGTGGTTAAATCCAGCAGAGGGCAACTAAGTACAATACTGTTCTTTTTGGTTCTCTTTTTTTTCTTTAAATAGGTGTAGATAGATAGTCTGCAACCCCCCCACAACAACAACAACCATGAGAATGATATGTGATTACTGGACATAGATGATACAGGCCTGACCCTTGCTGCGTTTAGGATGTTGCAAACTGCCGTAAAGCATGAAGGCTGTTGCTAGTACTGCCCTGACTGTGTAGTCAAGGTGAAAGAGGCGATCGTAAGCCATAAGGGAACGAGTTCCCTTGGGAAGAAAATAGATGAAGCTGGAGCCTTGCTGGTTGCCAAACTAGAACAAGTTGGGAAAGAGATCCTTACTAAGGCTGAGGAAGTAGCCGATAGAATGGAGGTGGTTTCCAAGAGGAGTAATGCTGACGTATTAGCAGGGCCGCGGGAGGTGGTGGAGAGTAATGCAGGATCAGAACAAGTTCTACAGCTGCTAGGGACTCGGAAAAAGTGTGTCGAAGAAATAAAAATTAACGAACCTACTGTTAGGGGAGAGGAAGAACAACGGGAACGTTTCGAGCACATGAACAATGTAATAGTTTTTGGAGTCCCCGAGAGCCAGGCGGAGGGAACTGTGAGAAAGGTAACACACGATAAGATGGTTTCAAAATATTTGTACAGAGGTTCTAAAGATGCCATCAACCCCTCAGGATGTGAGGAGGCTGGGACAAAAGCAGGGGGCTAAGCCTCCCCCCCCCCCTCAGGATCACACTAGTGTGTAGGAAAAGTGGCAGGTTATTCAGCAGGCAAAAAACTTAGAAAGGAGCGAGGCATCTCGGGGTATATTCATTCACCCAGATCGCACGGTAATCAGGGCTGTGGAGTCGGAGTCGGAGTCGGAGTCGGAGTCGAGGAGTCGGAGGAAATTTCGGCTTGTGGAGTCGGAGTCGGTAAAATTGTCCAGACTCCGACTCCGACTGAAGCTATTCTGTTCCTAAGAACAAATATATGAACTCAGGCATATTCATTGCAGTGATTCCACTGATCCCACTAATTTTCTTAAATTATTAAAAGAATTTATTTCCATTTTATAAGCATTATTATGAATTTATTGTAGCAGGCACAGTATAGCACTATAATTTTGGACGATAGTCTCTTCTTTACCATTTGAAATTTTGAATTATATCAAATTTTGTTTCGTTGAAAACTGCACAGAGGCTCTCAGCTACAAAACAATTAGCTACAACCTGTTTTTGGTGAGATTAAGGCAAATTTAATTTAATAACTTAATCATGTAAGGTTTATCCATTTTCCTTAATAAGGTATTCATTTCTTTAATGTACATAAATATATAACTTTACTTTAAAAGGAATTGTAGGATCATCATTTAGATCCACATCAGATTATGAGCTTAAACAAAATTCATATGCTGAGATCGAACTTTTAGATATACATGTAAATGGTGTTTTCTAGTTAATATCTTGAATTCTTAATAAATTTATTTTTCTTTTGATTGAAACTTTGAAAGTCAAGCCTATCATCTTTTTGTAGTTCTTAAATATCGTCCAGATCATTAATAAAGCTGTAGCAGTATAGCCACGGTGTTTTACTTTTTACCTACGCAGGTTACAACATACAAATTACAATTAGGATGGTAGAAATAGTTGTTACAAATAGGCCAAGGAGTCGGAGTCGGAGTCGGAAGCATAAAAATTTGAGGAGTCGGAGTCGGAGTCGAAGGTTTTGTCTTCGACTCCACAGCCCTGACGGTAATGCAGAGGGAACAGCACAAGAAGCTCCTGCAGGATTTGAAGCAGAGAAGGGAGGAGTTGAAGAGGAACGGTGACAGGTGTACATGGGTTATATTCAGGGGGAGGGTAGTGGAAGCAAGTGTGCCGACACAGGGCCAGGGGGCAGCAGCACACCCTCCACCCGCTCTACCCCCCACCCGGGAGGCGGCACCAGCTCAGCCTACCAGCCGAGAGGAGGCGAGCGCCGTGTAAACAATGACATTTCTAACCACACCCTGCAAAATACAGTGTACTTAGCAAGTGCTGCAGCTGCTGAGAATGTGGGGGGAGCAGGTTTATTACTAAGAGCAGAGACGTTACCGAGAACAAATTCTGGCTTGAATGTCATGTACACTAATACTGACACGTTCCTTGATAAGAGAGAGGAGTTTGAAACACTACTGAAGGTACACCAACCAGATATTGTAGGAGTTGTAGAGCTATTGTACAAGAACAGGAGACTCGACCCAGAGGAATGTGAGTTCAGTATTGACGGATATGACACATTTACGAACCTTTCTCAAGAAACTTGCAAGAGGGGTGTGGTTATCTATGCTAGGCAAGACCTTAGAGCCAGCCAGGTAAGGGTGCAGGGAGAGGATGTTTTTGAAGAGTCCAAGTGGTGTAAAATTAAATTAAAGGGAGGGGACTTACTTATCGTCAGGTGTATCTACAGATACACTTAAGAGCCTTAACAGACAACGCGGCGATGCTCAACCCTAGCCACCTCCTTATCATGGGAACTTTAACTATGACGACATCGACTGGAGAAACGAGTCCACTCCAAATGACTTGAATAACCCTGCTACTCTTTTTGTAGAAACTCTGAGAGATAATTTTCTGTTCCAACATGCTAGAGACCCGACACATTACAGAGGGGAGCAAACACCCAAACCACTTCACCTCATCATAACAAACGAGGAGGGTATGGTGGCCAAACTGGAACACTTTGCCCCAGTTGGCACCAGTCACCATATAGTGTTGTCATTCAGATTTAACTGTTACCTAGTTCAGGATAAGGCCAGGCCAAGGTGCAAATATTACAAGGGAAATTACAACGGGATGAGGGAAGAGATGAGGGGTATCAACTGGCCTGACTCATTAAGGCACAAGAACGCAGACACTACGCTGAATATCATAACTAATAAAGTGACCCATTTGATCGATAAATATATACCCAAGACCAAACCCAGTGCTTCTAGGAATACAAGAGGATCCCTACACATGAACCATGAGGCAGTCGACAAAGTTAAGAAGAAAACCCAGAAATTCAAGACGTGGGTTGGGTCAAACGATAAGCAAGACAGGAGGATGTATGCAACTGCCAGAAACCAAGCAAACATAGAGTGTAGGAGGGCTGAAAAGGAGTCCCAGAGGCTGGTTGCAAGCGAGGTCAAGTCAAACCCAAAGGAGTTTTACCGCTATGCAAAGTCGAAATTGAAAACGCGAGTAGGAGTATCAGACCTGAGGCTTGAAAATGGTAGTTACGCAGATTCTGACCAGGATAAGAGAGAGAGAGAGAGAGAGAGAGAGAGAGAGAGAGAGAGAGAGAGGTGGTGGTGGGGAGGAGTTGTTTGGGTATAAAGCACCTGACGCAGCTAAATAGATTGTGACAGCATGGACATATGGCAAATTAAGTACTCATTATAGACGCTATGATTAAACTAATTACACGGCTATGATAGCAACGATTGTTATGTTACTATGTAGTGGATTAAACATTTATGTATGATTACCTACGTATGATTTATTATTTGATTTACTAAGAAGGAATTGTATTCAACAGGTCTGACCTATAATGTTTACACTCATCGTCATGGGTCACATTATCCGTTGATCCCTCTTAAGGCGACCACAGATACTGTACTGTACTAGACTTTGTGAAATACCTACAGGAAACACACATCGAAATCTCAAGCATCAATCAGAATTACTCTACTTTAGTTTTTGTTTTTCACTTAATTGATGCAAATACAAGTCATTGCCAATAGGATGAAATTATGATTGACTCATATTCATGTACCGATGCACGAGTGTTAAGAAAGGCAAAACACTTCCTACAACATGACTACATTACTTACCTTGAAAGATCTAGATGCACCATTCTGTCGACAAGCCATATATAAACATGCCGAAGCAATGGCATCTTGACTTAAAGAAGTCGGGTATTTACTTTTACTTTCATAAACCTAAAACAGACATTGAGTAAATATTAACTGAGACATGTGAATAAAATTATGTTGATTCTTTTCACACAACACAGAAATACAGAACTATACCAGTATATTATGCAATAAGTGATAAAATATGTCTGCTACTTTAGCTTTCTGAAACATAAAATCATTTATAAAAGAAAAAAGTTTACTTTCAGAAAATTTAGTATAAAAGTTACTCATTTATGACTTATTACAGATTCCTTGTACTGTACTGCACTGTACAGTATAACCCCGTTCACCGAACATATTACCCCATCTTGTCTAATGAGCTGCTAAGTTGTGAAGAAGATAAAAGTAAAGAGCATCATTTACTCTAAATCTTGATGCAATACTCAGAGTTGCTTAATAGTAACCAATTGCTGACTCAAGTAATCAATTAATATTACAACTTGGTAATTTGATTATTTCCTAATACACTGTATATCAATATATGAGAGTTAAATGCTAGTTTATTAAGTGAAAATGATGTACAGTAGCTTAAAAAAGTATCTGTCCGATGACCTCCAGAATTACACGTACAACTCGAGATGTCTCGGGAGGTGTTGGTATGCGTGTCTTCACCTACCGCCATTCAGTATCCAACCATGAACGGTTACGAGTTTGACAACGTGGGGCGGATACGTCCGGATACGCCGACCTGCCCCAAGAAATTAAACCTCCTAGTTCTCAAGAAGTTCTTTGAAACTAATGGGATCATGGGGGTCACCAAGGTGGAACGACTGAAGCTCCATGGTGACATCAAGATCACCTTTGCCGAGAAGGGTATGCCCGTACAGCTCGCGGAGATCCCAGACATCAACGGCATTCCAATAAAAATGATTGCCTACAAGTGGGACAACCTGAAGCTGGGAGTAATCTCCCAGCCGAAATTGCCCACGTGGACCAAGCAGAGCTGAGTGAGCTCCTCGAGGGGCAACTCCAAGTTGTCAAGAAGCTGTCCGACACCGACACCACTGCCCTCATCGGACACCATGCAACCTTACCCAAGGAGGCTCAACTGGCGTGGGTAACTGTGCCAGTCAAGCCCTACTGCAGACCGAAACGCTGCTACAAATGCCAGCACTACGGTCACACAGTCAACAAGTGTGAGGAGCAGGAGGACACCTGCTCCCTGTGCGGCAGCCCCGGACACCACCACACTGTCTGCCCCAACACAGTGAAAAAATGCGCTGCCTGTGGCGGCCCACATTCCTCAGGCGATCGGACCTGCCCCACATGGAAGGAGGAATGCAGGATAGCCAAGGCTCGACTCGACAAGAAACTGAGCTACAAAGAGACCCTCCTTGCTGTACACTCCCAAGACAAGAAAAAACCAGAAGAAAAGAAAACTCAAGAAAAGACACCCGCCACAGAGAATCAAGAACACCACGAGGCCCGTGGAGCTGAAGCCCACGTGGTCAACCTCACCGTCTCCGACTTCTTCCACACCTATGAGGACATAAGACACGAGGAAGACGAACAGCAACATAAGAACATAAGAAAATAAGGAGTCTGCAATAGGCCGGTTGGCCTGTGCATGGCAGCTCCTGTCGAGAGTTACTACCACTCTCTATCATCCATGAATCTATCCAGTCTCCTTTTGAAACTTTCCAGCGTTCCAGTACTTACTACACAGTTGCTAAGCTTGTTCCACTCGTCCACCACCCTATTTGTGAACCAGTTCCTTCCTATCTCCCTCCTAAACCTAAACTTATCCAACTTAAATCCGTTGCTTCGAGTCCTATCCTGCTCGGATATTATACTTTTTTTACTTTTATCCTCTTCGCCACTGATCGGCTTGTTAGCCGCTTGGGCGATCGGTCACGACTCTTTTCCTTTATATTCTTCACCAAAAGGTCGGCTCGCTAGCCGCCCGGGCGATCGGTCACGTCTCTGTCACGCACTGTTGGCAAATACTGGGCATGCACCGGCTCCTGAATGTACCTGAACCCGCTCCAGTGTTGGTCAAGTCTTCTCTTGAAAGAGCTCACACTCGGTGCCGTCACAACACTCTCTGGTAGATTGTTCCAAGAGTTTACAACCCTCACTCCGAAAAAGTTTGCCCTCACGGTTTTCCGGACTTGCGGCTTCTTCAATCTTGAGCTGTGACCCCTTGTGGGGCGAGCGTCCGCCAGCTCCAAGTAAGGACACTCAACTGAGTAGTGCCCCCTGAGATGCTTATAAACCTCAACTAGGTCCCCCCTTGCCCGTCTGTAGTATAAGCTAGGCAAGTTCAGGCGCTCCAATCTCGCAGGGTAGCTGAGATGCCGAAGTGCAGGCACCAGCTTGGTGGCCCTCCTTTGAACATTTTCAACCAACTGACAGTCCCTAGCATATCTCGGGGACCAGATGGGGTGACAGTACTCCAGATGGGGAAGCACTTCACTCCTGAAGATCGTCACGAGGGACGGACCGTCTAGATATCTGAACGACCTTCTTATAAGACCCAATAATTTATTTGCCTGATTTACCTTCTTCTCACAATGGCCCGAGAACTTCAGCTCATTGTCAACATACACACCTAGGTCCTTCTCACACACAGTCTCAACTAGTACATTTTCTTCATCCCGTTGGGACATATGGTACGCCTCCTTACCGTTGGTACGCCCCAGGTGCATCCTCTTACACTTCGTGACATTGAATCTCAGCAGCCATTCCTTCGACCATTCCTGGAGCCCACAGAGGTCCTTCTGCAGCTCTTCACAGTCCGCTTGGTTCTTAATTTCCCGAAATAACTTGGCGTCATCGGCAAACATTTGTATGGAGGAGTGTACAACGTCAGGCATATCATTTATGAAACAAACAAACAACAGCGGGCCCAATACACTACCCTGCGGTACCCCACTTGTTACAGGTACAGATGACGATTTCGTGCCATTAATCACCACACATTGCTTGCGGTCATGTAGAAAGTCTTCTATCCACGCTAGGACATTTCCCCGAATTCCGTACCCTTCCAGTTTGATTTTCAGCCTTTCGTGGGGTACACTGTCGAAAGCCTTGGCAAAATCTAGGTAAATATTGTCGATATTACCACCCCGTTCTAGAATATGGGTCCAAATATCCAATACCTTGAGCAATTGTGTCAAGCAAGAGCGCCCCGGCATAAAACCGTGTTGGCAATCTTTTACAAGGTTGTTTCGTAGTAGATGTTCCATCGCTGCATCTCTGATAATACTCTCAAGTACTTTACATATTATGCTGGTCAGGCTCACCGGTCTATAGTTGTTCGTGGAGTGCCTATCGCCCTTCTTGAAGATAGGACTCACATAAGCCACTTTCCATTCACTGGGGACCATTTGTTCATCCAGGCATTTACAAAACAGAATCTTCAGGGGCTCTGCAAGCTCGTTGCACAGCTCCCTTAGCACTCTAGGATGCACCATGTCAGGTCCAGGACTCTTATGGACCTTTAGCCTGGACAGTTTATTTCTAATACCCTCTTCTGTGAACACAATGTGGGTCAGTGCTGTGTCGAACCGTCTGTCCTCAAACGCAGGAAGGTTAGTTGCATCCTCTCTTGTGAACACTGAGGAAAAGAAGCTGTTCAATGCCTCAGCTTTATCCTGGTCAGAATCTGCGTAACTACCATCTTCAAGCCTCAGGTCTGATACTCCTACTCGCGTTTTCAATTTCGACTTTGCATAGCGGTAAAACGCCTTTGGGTTTGACTTGACCTCGCGTGCAACCAGCCTTTGGAACTCCTTTTCAGCCCTCCTACACTCTATCTTTGCTTGGTTTCTGGCTCTTGCATACATCCTCCTGTCTTGCTCATCGTTTGACCCAACCCACGTCTTGAATTTCTGGGTTTTCTTCTTAATTTTGTCGACCGCCGCATGGTTCATGTGTAGGGATCCCCTCGTATTCCTAGAAGCACTGGGTTTGGTCTTGGGTATATATTTATCGATCAAATGGGTCATTTTACTAGTTATGATATTCAGCGTAGTGTCTGCGTTCTTGTACCTTAATAAGTCAGGCCAGTTGATACCCCTCATCTCTTCCCTCATCCCATTGTAATTTCCCTTGTAATATTTGCACCTTGGCCTGGCCTTATCTTGAACTAGGTAACAGTTAAATCTGAATGACAACACTGTATGGTGACTGGTGCCAACTGGGGCAAGGTGTTCCAGTTTGGCCACCATACCCTCCTCGTTTGTTATGATGAGGTCAAGTGGCTTGGGTGTTTGTTCCCCTCTGTAATGTGTCGGATCTCTCACATGTTGGAACAGAAAATTATCTCTCAGAGTTTCTACAAAAAGAGTAGCAGGATTATTCAAGTCATTCGGGGTTGACTCGTTTCTCCAGTCGATGTCGCCATAGTTAAAGTCCCCCATGATAAGGAGGTGGCTGGGGTTGAGCATCGCCGCATTGTTTATTAAGGTTCTTAAGTTCCTTTGATTTAGTGGGCCACAGTTCGGGGATCTGTAGATACACCCGACGATAAGTAAGTCCCCTCCCTTTAATTTAATTTTACACCACTTGGACTCTTCAAAAACATCCTCTCCCTGTACCCTCGCCTGGCTGGCTCTAAGGTCTTGCCTAGCGTAGATAACCACACCCCTCCTGCAGGATTCTTGAGTTAGGTTCGTAAATGAGTCATATCCAGCAATACTGAACTCACATTCCTCTGGGTCGATTCTCCTGTTCTTGTACAACAGTTCTACAACTCCTACAATATCTGGTTGGTGTACTCTTAGTAGTGTTTCAAACTCCTCCCTCTTATCAAGGAACGTGTCGGTATTAGTGTACATGACATTCAAGCCAGAATTTGTTCTCGGTAACGTCTCTGCTCTTAGTAATAAACCCGCTCCACCCACATTCTCAGAAGCTGCAGCATTTGCTAAGTACACTGTATTTTGCAGGGTGTGGTTAAAAATTTCATTGTTTACACGGCGCTCGTTCCCTCCTGTCCGGTAGGCTGAGCTGGTGCCGCCTCCCGGGTGGGGGGTTGAGTGGGTGGAGGGTGCACTGCTGCCCCCTGGCCCTGTGTCGGCACACTTGTTTCCACTACCCTCCCCCTGAGTATAACCCATGTGCACCTGTCCCCGTTCCTTCTCGACTCCTCCCTCTTCTGCTTCAAGTCCAGCAGGAGCTTCTTGTGCTGTTCCCTCTGCATTACCGTGCGGTCTGGGTGAATAAATACATCTCGAAATGCCTCGCTCCTTGCTAAGTTTTTTGCCTGCCGGATAACTTGCCATTTTTCCTCCTCACTCCCTAGTGTGATCCTGAGGGGGCGAGGCTTAACCCCCTGCTTTTGTCCCAGTCTCCTCACATCCTGAGGGGTTGCTGGAATCTTCAGAACCTCTGTGCAAATATTTTGAAACAGCACCTTGTCGTGTGTTTCCTTACTCACAGTTCCCTCTGCCTGGCTCTCTGGGACTCCAAAAACTATTACATTGTTCCTGCGCTGGAGCCGTTCCTGGTGTTCCTCCTCTCCCCTAACAGTAGGTCCGTTAATTTTCATTTCTTCGACACACTTTTTCAGAGTCCCAATCTGCTGTAGAACCTGTACTGATTCTGCATTACTCTCCGCCCCCCCCACCCGTGGCCCTCCTAATACGTCCGCATAGCTCCTCTTAGCAACCACCTCCATTCTATTAGCTACTTCCTCAGTCTTAGCAAGGATCTCTTTCTCAACTTGCTCCAGTTTGTCAACCAGCAGGGCTCCTGCTTCATCTATTTTCGTCCCTAGAGAACTCGTTCCCTTATGGATTGCAATCGCTTCATTCACCTTGACTATGCAGCCAGGGCAATACCAGCAACAGCCATCAAGCTTTACGGCAGTTAGTAACTTCCTAAACGTTGCATTAGTTAGGCCTGCATCCTCCATATCCGACGTCTCCCTGCAGTAATCACATACCAAACTCATGGTTGTTGTTGTTGTGGGGGGGGTGCAGACTGTGTATAGATCTACACCTATTTCAAAGAAAATAAAGAGAGAAAAAAGTACTTAGCTACTCTCTGTTGCCTATGGAGTTGTCGTCTGCGACTGCGTACACTGTATCTCCCTGTGAATGGTGTATTGTAGGCACAGTTTCAGTCCTTGAGCAAGCACACAATCAACATAAAATAAAATTTAAAGTCTCTGTGGCACCTATGACACGACTTGGTTTCAGCTGGCACGGTGCCTTTCCAGCTTGCTTGCTAGTGAGCGCTCACTTTAAGTTATTTACAACTTCAGCGGTCACTGATGACACTATGAACTATCACTGTGTACACTGTATCTCCCTGTGAGTGGTGTATTATAAACACAGATTCAGTCCTTGAGCAAGCACACAAACAAAATAAAATTTAAAGTCTCTGTGGCACCTATGACACGAATAGGCTGGCAGTTGTCCTTACCAGCTCGATTGCCAATATGTATTCACTTTAAGTTATTATAGTCTCTTCTGCATTCACTGATGACAACTATGAACTGATTTAACTGAAGGCACAGTACTACACTCCCTGGTTGGCCTTTATCACAGCCGTGACCACAACACCCTAAAAAATAAAATAAAATAAAAGCTTTGTCATGTGGCAGTGATTGTGTGGTTATAGGCCTGTGACCCTGGCTGTACCTCCAACTCGGTGGAAATTGAGTTTTCAAAAATACAATCGTGTCTAGCATGAAAAGTCCGACATCGATTTACACTTTCACCTCACTAAGACGATCTTGACGAACTTATGTAATCACTGTCCAATTTCTGCCGCTCTACATCGAAGGCCCGGATGCCGATCTATATCCCCTTTATTGATTCCTTTCACCCACTTAAATACTTCTATCATATCTCCCCGCACTCTTCGTCTTTCTAGGGAATGCAAGTTTAGTTTCTTTAACCTATCCTGATATGGAAGGTTTCTAAGTCCCGGAATCATTTTCGTCATTCTTCGCTGCACCGACTCTAGTGAATTGATATCCATTCTATAATAAGGGCACCAGAACTGAACCACATAATCGAGGTGCGGCCTGACTAGTGCAAGATATAGTTGCAATAAGACCTCTAATATCTATATCCCTTTATTGATTCCTTTCACCCACTTAAATACTTCTATCATATCTCCCGCACTCTTCGTCTTTCTAGGGATGCAAGTTTAGTTTCTTTAACCTATCCTGATATGGAAGGTTTCTAAGTCCCGGAATCATTTTTGTCATTCTTCGCTGCACCGACTCTAGTGAATTGATATCCATTCTATAATAAGGGCACCAGAACTGAACCGCATAATCGAGGTGCGGCCTGACTAGCGCAAGATATAGTTGCAATAAGACCTCTGCACTCTTGTTACTTACACTTCTAGATATAAAACCCAATACTCTGTTTGCCTTATTTCGAACATTAACACACTGTTTTCTAGGCCGTAGGTCCGGGCTTACAAGTACCCCTAGGTCTCTTTCACAAGTCGACTTCTCTAGGTTGATGTTGTTAAGGCTGTATACATTGACAGTATTTGTTCTTCCAATATTAAGTACGCTGCACTTGCTGGTGTTGAATTTCATTTGCCATTTTTCAGACCACCCCTGCAGTTTATTTAGATCCTCCTGTAATGCATTTGCATCCTGCCCTGAATTAATCTGCCGCCCTATTTTGGTGTCATCCGCAAACTTGCTTATGTCACTGCTGATCCCAGTATCTAGATCGTTTATGTAGATTATGAACAAGAGTGGGCCTAGTACTGACCCCTGGGGAACCCCACTGGTTACACGGCCCCACTCAGATTTAACACCATCTACGCTGACCCTCTGCGTTATATCGGTGAGCCATGATTTTATCCAATTTAAAACTTTCCCCTCGATACCATGAGCCTTAATTTTTCTCAGAAGCCTCTAATGCGGTACTCTGTCAAATGCTTTGCTAAAGTCTAAGTAAATAACATCGTAATTTTCGTCATTATCTACTACCTCGAAGACTTTCCTAAAAAATGTCAGCAGATTTGTTAGACAAGATTTTCCCTTTGTAAACCCATGTTGAGAGTTGTAGATTAATTTGCTTTTCTCTAAATGCGATCGGATGCTATCTGCTATAATTGATTCAAGAAATTTTCCCACTACTGACGTCAAACTGATCGGCGGTAATTTGACGCTGATGCTCTGTCTCCCATTTTGAATATGGGTACTACATTTGCCGGTTTCCACAAGTCTGGCACAAGTCCTGTGTCTAATGATTTTGTAAATAAATCTACGAGGGGTCCGCTAATCTGTTCCCTACGCTCTTTCAAGACTCAAGGGAAAATTTCATCCGGCCCTGGGGATTTTGTCTTCTTTAGTTTATTGATCCTCTTAAGAACATCCTCTATTCTGATAGTGATATTCATTAATTTCTCTTCTTCCTTTCCCCTAAATATCAGTTCCACCTCTGGAATTTCCTCACGAATTTCTTCTGTGAAAACTGATAAGAAGTAGCTGTTCAATGCCTTGCTTATTTCTTCACTGCCATTTATCACTTCTCCCCTCCCTGACTTTAAAGGCCCAACTTTGTCCTTGACCTTTGTTCTGTATACCTGGAAAAATCCCTTGGGATTCGCCTTGGATTCTCTTGCTATTTTGATTTCATAGTCTCTCTTTGCTTTCCTAACATTTTTCTTAACATTCCTAGATAGTTCATTATACCTATTTCTGAGCTGCTCCTCCCCTCCCTTTAATTTCTTATATGTTCCTTTCTTTATTCCTATGTCATGTTTAAGTTTTCTGGTCATCCACCTTGGCTCATTCTTATTTGACCTAATTTTTCTGTATGGTATATTTTGTTCTTGTGCTTTATGTAGTATACTAGTGAATATATTATAGTCATGATCAATTGTTGTGTCATCTATGACCTCACCCCTTCCTACTGGGGACAGACGTGACTGTTCCCAGGTGACCTCACCAAGGTACCTTCTTAACCCCTGATAATTAATCCGCCAACCGAAAGTTTGGGACTGACCATATTGTCATTGTTTTTCATTTACCCAATTTAGGGTGAACCTGATTTCTCTCTGATCACTGTTACCTAGTTCTTCCCCTACTGTGATATCTCTGATAATATTTTCTTTATTTGTTAATACTATGTCTAATATATTGTCACCTCTAGTAGGTTCTGTAATTAGTTGTTTCAAAAAATTGTCCTGTACTGCGTCTAGGAAGTCTTAAGATTTATAGTCACCAACAATGCTGTCCCAGTCAATATTTCTGAAGTTGAAATCCCCCATAATGCACAGGTTGTTATATTTTGCTGCCCTGCTCATTTCCTGCCATAAGGGCTGAGCTGCTTCCTTCCCAAGACTTGGGGGCCTGTAAATCACTCCCATAATTAGTTTTCCTCTTCCTTCAGTGATTTCTACCCATACAGACTCGGTTCCTATTTCACCCTTTATTGATTATTAATACATTTTAATGTATCCTTGACGAAGAGTGAGACCCCTCCCCCCTTCCTACCTTCCCTGTCCTTGTGAAAAGGGTTATACCCTTCTATGTGGTACTCTGATAAAAAAATTTTGCTCGCCAGATTCATCCAAGTTTCGGTGATTGCTATGACGTCTACATTCTCGGTAAATACAACCACTCTCAGCAAGTCTATTTTATTTCTAACGCTCCTACTGTTTGTATAGTATACATTTAAACCTGCCCTTCCCTGGTCCTGTTTTACCCCTTGTCCTGAGTAACCAATTTTACTTCCCAGGACCTGCTTGTTTTTTTACTCCCACTTACCCCGACCTCTCTCTACTGGCGAAACCCCCCCTTTGGGAGGAGAGTAAGAAGAAAATCAACTTCAAGTTAACAAGAATACCAAGGCACAAGACCAAGATATTTCCTCCAAACAAGAAAACAACACACACAATCAAGCCGACCAAGTACTGAGAAACCATGGCCCAACCCAACACGCACCTGACGCTCACCTGACTCTGTCCTCCCGCCTCCCGCCTCCTCGCCGCGTCCAGGCGAGTTGTTGCTGCCTTCAACTTAAACCACCTCACGCAAGCGGTGGTTAGCCACGGCACCTTTACCTCCTTCTAAAATTCACTTCAATCCTCCCTTTATTCTTCCCCTGAACCTCCTTCCCCCCTGTCACTAGCATCTATGTCATGTCAGGGGGTGAGTTGGCATATAGGAATAAAATAAACGATTAAATGGTCACTAACACATAGTATAAGGAAACAAAACGCATATCCCAATAACTATCATCTATGGCCTCATATTGTTTCACTGCGCACAAATAATTTTTTTTAACTACTGTACGGGAACTTGTAGTGAAAAATAATACATAAAAAGATTCTGGAAGAGTTTGCATCGTTTGTACCCCAACCCGGGCACCGTCCTAACCCCATGGGGAAGTTGGACAGCTCCCTCAACCTCAAACCAAGTAAATTGACTGTTATGAAACATGCCATTAACATCCCTGAATACTGTACCATGTTCAAAACCTATAAAATACAGTACGTAAGAAGCCGAGGAATTTTTTTCCCAAATACTGTACTGTACACAGTAAAATTTCAACTGCAAAATTTTGTCCCTATGCTCTAAACCAGGGGTCACCAAACTTTTTTCACAGTGGGCCGGATAACTGAAAGAATGACGAGCGCGGGCCGCATAATCATTCTGTTCAATACTTGCAAGCCAGAACGAAAGCTCTGGGAAAAAAGACGAAAAACTAAGTTTAGCATTCCATGTTAATCATGGGTGAGTGGCGTGCAATGCACAAAAAACAAAGACAACCAACATATTTATTTACTAAAAAGTTATCAAAGAAGGAGACGTTAGCAAAAAGATAGTTACATCAGGCCTAGTGTGCACATATCCGAATCTCACAAACTAAGCAGCAAAAAAGGTTAGTGAGATTTGTGAAACTGACGTTTGGCTTTCAAGATATCATCAATGTTTGGTTTGGAATTGCTGTATCCAATCAAGAGAATTGCTTTCAAATGTTCATCAGTCAATCTCGTTCGATGTGTTGACTTCACATTCAAGTACCGTCGGCGGGCCTGATGAACTGACGTCGGGCCGTAGTTTGGTGACCCCTGCTCTAAACTATTAAGTAAAATAAGGTCCTCAACAAGATGATGTATCATTACTTCCAGAAAAGTCAAAACCAGAATATTTACTGTCATAGTCACAAAGAAATTCACACTTTCAGAGAACACATTCCGAGTAAATCCAATACTTCTTCTCTTTTCAATAATTATTTACTTTACTTTTATCCTCTTCGCCACTCATCGGCTCGTTAAGACGCTTGGGCAGTCAGTCTTACATCTCTGTTACCCACTGTTGGCAAGTACAGGCATGAACTGGCTCCTGAATGTACCTGAACCTGCTCCAGTGTTGGTCAAGTCTGGTCTTGAAGGAACTCACATTCGGTGCCGTCACAACACTCTGGCAGATTGTTCCAAGAGTTCACAACTCTCACTCCGAAAAAGTTTGCCCTCACAGTTTTATGGACTTGTAGCTTCTTCAACTTTTAGCTGTGACCCCTTGTGGGGCGAGCGTCCGCCAGCTCCGGGTAAGAACACTCGACCGAGTAGTGCCCCTTGAGATGTTTATACACTTTGATTAGGTCGCCCCTTGCCTGCCTGTAGTACAGTATAAGCTAGGCAGTTGCAGGCATTCTTATCTCTCAGGGTAACTGAGGTACCATAGAGCAGGTACCAGTCTGGTGGCCCTCCTTTGGACATTTTCAATCAATTGACAGTCTCTAGCATACCCCGGGGACCAGACGGGGTGACAGTACTCCAGATGGGGATGCACTTCACTCTTGAAGATCGTGACGAGTGATGGACCATCCAGATATCTAAACGACTTTCTTATAAGACCTACTAGTATCGTTGCCTGATGCACCTTTTCACAATGGCCTGAGAACTTAAGTTCATCGTCAACATACACACCTAGGTCCTTTTCACATTCAGTCTCAATAAATGCAGTCTCTTCATCCTTTTGGGACATATGATACGCCTCCTTACCATAGGTATGCCCCAGGTGCATCCTCTTACACTTCGTGACATTGAATCTTAGCAGCCATTTCTTTGACCTTTCTTGAAGCTCATAGAAATCTTTCTGCAGCTCTTCACAGTCTGTTTGGTTCTTAATTTCCCTAAATAACTTCACATCGTCCGCAAACATTTACATGGAGGAGTGTATAACTTCTGTCATGTCATTTATGAAGCAAACAAACAGCGCGCTCAATACACTGCCCTGTGGTACCTCGCTTGTCACGGGTATACATGATGATTATGTACCATTAATCACTACACACTGCTTGCGGTCATGCAGAAAGTCTCCAATCCACACTAGGACACTTCCATGAATCACATACCCTCCCAGTTTAATTCTCAACCTTTCATGGAGTACGCTGTCGAAAACCTTGGCAAAATCTAGGTATATATTGCCAACATTTCTGCTTTGTTCCAGAATTTGAGTCCAAACACCCAGTACCTTGAGTAACTGTGTTAAGCAGGAGCATACCGGCATAAAACCGAGTTGGCATTCCTTTACAAGGTTGTTACACAGCAGATGTTCCATCATGGCATCTCTTATGATGATCTCTAGTACTTTACACACTATGCTGGTGAGGCTCACTGGTCTATAATTATTCAGGGAGTGTCGATTGCCCTTCTTCAAAATATAACTCACATAAGCCCTTTTCCAGTCATCTGGGACGTTTTGCTCATTCTGACATTTGCAGAGCAGGATTCAACCCTTAAGCCCTGGGTTAGGGTGCTGCTGGCAGTAACAACCCCCCCCCCCGCCCTGCCCCGGATAAATTGAGAAAAAAATCAACCTTTCCAAAGATTACAACAATAAAAAAAAATATTGGCAGAAAAATAGGCGGACGTTCTGAAACATCACCCGGGGCCTAAGGGTTAAGGGGCTCAGCAAGCTCGTTACACAGTTCTTTTAACACTCTGGGATGTACCATGGCCAGATTGTTCACATCTTCTCTTGTGAACATCAAGAATTTTTTTTTCAACTCCTGCTTTATCCTGGTCAGAATCTGTGTAACTACCATCATCAAGCCTCAGGTCCGATATGGTTACTCGTGTTTTTAATTTCGACTTTGGGTTTAACTTGACTTCACTTGCTCATCGTTTGCCCTAACCTACATCTCAAAATTCTGAGTTTTCTTCTTAACTTTGTCGACCACCGCATGGTTCATGTGTAGCGGTCTCCTTGTATTCCTGGAGGCACTGGGTTTGGTCTTGGGTATATATTTATCGATCAAATGGTTCACTTTACTAGCTGTGTATTCAGCGTAGTGTTCACGTTCTTATATCTTAGTGAGTCAGGCCAGTGGATACCCCTCATCTCCTCCCTATCCCGTTGTAATTTCTTTTGTAATATTTGACCCTAGACCTGTTTTGTCATGAACCAAGTAACAGTTCAATCTGAAGGACTACATTACGTGATGCCTGGTGCCAACTGGGACTAGGTGTTCCAACTTGGCCACCATACCCTCCTCATTAGTTATGATGAGGTCCAGCTGTTTGGGTGTTTGCTCCCCTCTGTAGTGGGTCAGATTTTTAACATGTTGTATTAAGACAAATAACACCAACATATAAACCAACGGTTAATAATGAATACTTTATAAAGAATAGAATCAAGTGTAAACACCACATATTCACATAAAGGTGTCATTTAAGATGAATGTTACAATGGGTGGGGGGGGGGTTAGTGCGTTTGGCAGGAGAGCCATGCAGCCGAGTCTGACATCTCTATAGTACTGTACTCTATTTAACCCAAACATAGCAACTTTCATTTAGATCACCCCTGCGCTCTCATGTGGGAGACAATAATTAGCTGACAAAATGCTAGTACAGAGCACTAGGAGCTGGGTGAGATTAGTTGTGTTGTTGAGTTTGTAGCCACGGGCAACATGAGTTGTGGAACATATGCATGTTAGCATGAGAGGCAAAGATTCAGCTTCTACCAAAATAGGCAACCAATCCCACTGAGGACACCTTGTAGTGGATTCCTCCCCTACAAGCACCAAACCTTCTCGAATTCCCCAGCCTACGCCTCCAGCGCCGCCCACGGAGCGGGGGTCAACTATCTACCCACGCCTACCCCCGCCTTATAAGGCCTGACACCGCTGTGACCAGCCTCTCTTTCTACCCAGTGCCACCAGCAAGCAACACCTCCTCCTCCGCGCCAGCCTGGTGGCTGCCGCTACCGCCAGCGACCTTGGCGTCCCTCAAGCTGCGTGTCCCTCCTCTGGGCACCCTCACCACCCAGCTCTCTCTACTCAATGCTTATTATCACGCTATCTACCCAGCAACAAGCTGCATTGTACATCCAATATAACATGTATACAGAGAGCACATTGTGAGTTTCCTTTCTCCATCCCATCCTGAGTGTGAACCAATATCTCGTACCCCACAACCTCTTATAGGGATACAGTTGTGTCAGGAGAGAACTATTTCTTTCTGTAAGTTAGGCCCAGTCACAAACATAATATTAATTTTTATAACTGGTCAGACTTTTATGCAAAATCTGATATTCTGCTTAATTTCAAAGTTGGTTATCAAACACAACTTACCTTCAATGCTACATAAGGGACCTGGGCTAAAAGTGCATCTCACACTACTGTACTTCCCATGACACAACAAAACTTCTCAGCATCTGTGTTGTGTCATAAGTTATGTTATTAACCTTCCATGGTAACATAAGCTCGGGCTGAACTTACAAAAAGTATAAAACATATTTTCCTGCACTCCAACCTCAATTTTTTGGAGGCAAATTAAAGCCCTTTGTCTAGTACTCGTATCATCCAACAATACAGCGACCACTTAACAGGAAGTCAGCTTCTTTACTTAAAATTACTTGGGTAATTTTTTACTTACTTGTTTGAATATCTGATGTGCTGTGTTAGCTATGGTCACTGGCAAATTGATCTTGTCTGCCATAATAGAAATTTCTTCGAAGACCTTCTTGAAGGCTCTTTCTTTAGTAGTCGTCTGAAAAAAAATGATAAAAATAGGTGGCTGGTGTTTTGTAACTTAATAATTTATAAAATAATTTCTACAATGAAGTCACAATAATTCCTGGGTACCTCTATTACTACAGGTGTACTTGCATAAAACTATAAAATAAGAAAAATTAAAATTGTGTGTAGGAAGTGGGAGGTGGACTGATCTTCCCCCTTCTTCCCAGGCACTTGATGCCTCCCTGACTTCACCATAATTAACACACTGTGTAATTTAATTTGGTACCGGACTAATAAAACTATATCATAAAGTAATCAATTTTCCAGAAAAAATCCAATACTGAACCCCAGATGAGTTACTGTGTGAAATGAAAGTCTTGGTTCAGTGAGCGTGGCCACCAGAAAGTCTTGGTTCAGTGAGCGTGGCCACCAGAAAGTCTTGGTTCAGTGAGCGTGGCCACCAGAAAGTCTTGGTTCAGTGAGCGTGGCCACCAGAAAGTCTTGGTTCAGTGAGCGTGGCCACCAGAAAGTCTTGGTTCAGTGAGAGTGGCCACCAGAAAGTCTTGGTTCAGTGAGCGTGGCCACGAGAAAGTCTTGGTTCAGTGAGCGTGGCCACCAGAAAGCCTTGGTTCAGTGAGCGTGGCCACGAGAGAATCTTGGTTCAGTGAGTGTGGCCACCAAGAAGTCTTAGTTCTAAGTGGCGTGGCCACCAGAAAGTCTTGGTTCAGTGAGCGTGGCCACAGAAAGTCTTGGTTCAGTAGGCGTAGCGCAGAAAGTCTTGGTTCAGTGAGCGTGGCCACCAGAAAGTCTTGGTTCAGTGAGCGTGGCCACCAGAAAGTCTTGGTTCAGTGAGCGTGGCCACGAGAGTTGTAAAAAGTGCCAGACTTTGTTACTTAAGTCAAAGTATTGTTACACCGGCAAAATGTTACTCAATTAGAAGAATCAGTATCCAAAGACTAATGTACTCAAGTAAGTAAACAGTATCTCATTCATAAAGTACTGAAGTACTGAAAGTAAAAAGTAGCAACCAAATTATTGTCTCAAGTATTAAAATAAATCCACAGTAAATTAATAAACTAATACCTGTAGTTAACTAAAGATCAAAATAAAAGACAGATCATTACACATGTTTATTTGCAGATCTTTCTATTGAGATTAATCAACAATCGATTTTCAAAATTATGGTGAATATCAAAAATGTGTATTAAAATATCAATTGGTAATAAGCGGGGTGGTGAATAGTGGGGTATTCCTGTACAGTACATGTAACATAAACCAACCAACAATAGTGGGAAGATATTCACCAATACGAGTACATGTAACATAAACCAACTTAACAATAGTGGAGTATTCTGTACAGTACATATAGCATAAACCAACCAACAATAATTAGGTATTCCTGTACGGGTATGTAACCAACCAACAATGAGTGGGGTATTCCATAGCACAGTACATGTAACATAAACCAACCAACGATAGTGGGAATTATTCCTGTACCAGTACATGTAACATAAACCAACAACAATAGTGGGGTATTCCTGTACAGTACGTATAACATAAACAACCAACAATGAGTGGAGTATTCTGTGCAGTACATGTAAGCATAAACCAACCAACAATAGTGGGGTATTCTGCTTACAGTACATGTAACATAAGGAAACCCCAACCAACAATTGGGGTATTCCTGTACAGTACATGTAACATAAACCAGCCAACAATAGTGGGGTATTCCTGTACAGTACATAACATAAACCAACCAACAATATGGGGTATTCCTGTACAGTACATATATAACATAAACCAGCCAACAATAATTATAAGTGTTCCTGTACCAGTACATGTAACCTCGACCAGCCAACAATAATTGGGGTATTCCTGTACAGTACATATAACATAAACCAATAACAATAGTGAGGTATTCCTGTACAGTACATGTAACATAAACCAACCAACAATAGTGGGGGTATTACTGTACAATTACATGTAACGCGACCAATAAACAATAGTGGGGTATTCCTGGCGCAGTACATGTAACGCCAAACCAACCAACAATAGTGGGGGTGTGCTGTACAGTACATGTAACATAAACCAACCAACCCAATGAGTAGAGATATTCATAACGCAGGCACATGTAACATAAACCAACCAACAATACATTAAATTACTGTACGTTACAGCTGTAACATAAACCAATCAACAATAGTGGGGTATTCCTGTACAGTACATGTAACATAAACCAGCCAACAATAGTGGGGTATTCCTGTACAGTACATGTAACATAAACCAATCAACAATAGTGGGGCATTCCTGTACAGTACATGTAACATAAACCAACCAACAATAATTAGAGTATTCCTGAACGCAGTACATGTAACATAAACCAACCAACAATGAGTGGGGTATTCCTGTACCAGTACATGTAACATAAACCAACCAACAATAGTGGGGTATTCCTGTACAGTACATGTAACATAAACCAACCAACAATAGTGGGAATTGTTTCTCGCGCAGTACATGTAACATAAACCAACCCAACAATAGTGGGAATTATTCCTGTACGTGCAATAAACACCAGGCAACCATGTGTGGTGAGAATTGTTCCTGTACAGTACATGCCCTTTTGACAGCCAACAATAGTAGAGATTATTCCTGTACGAAATTGCATGTAACATAAATAACCAACCAACAATAGTGGGTATTCCTGTACAGTACATGCGGCATGGCTTAACCAACAATAGTGGGAGGTATTCCTGTACAGTGTAACATAAACCAGCCAACAATAGTGGGGTATTCCTGGCCATGCTTGGCATAAACCAGCCAACAATAGTGGGGAATTATTCCTGTACAGTACATGTAACATAAACCAACCAACAATAATTAGAATTATTCCTGTACAGTACATGTAAACATAATTAACCAACAATAGTGAGTGAGTACCCACCCTTGCAGTACATGTAACATAAACCAACCTTTAATAGTGGGGTATTCTGCAGTACATCTTAACATAAACCAACCAACAATGAGTGGGGTATTCCTGTACAGTACATGTAACATAAACCAACCAACAATAGTGGAGTTATTCCTGTACAGTACATGTAACGACCCTTCGTAATAGTGGGGTATTCCTGTACCGAGGTACATGTAGCATAAATAGCCAACAATGAAGTGCAGAATTTTAGCGCAGTACATGTAACATAAACCAATATATGGGGCATTCCTGTACGGTACATGTAACATAAACCAACCAACAATAGTGGGGTATTCCTGCACCGGTACATGTAACATAAAACCAACAACTTAATAAATTGGAAATTATTCACCATAATTATATAACCATAAACCAACCAACACAATAGTGGGGTATTCCTGTACAGTACATGTAACATAAAACCGGCTAACAATAATTGAGATATTCTGGCGCTTTTGGTACATTAGCCAACATAAACCTTCAACAATAGTAAATTCCTGTTGCATTTTAACAACACCGGCCAACCAACAATAGTGGGGCATTTTATAAGCTTACAGTACATGTAAGCATGACCAACCAACAATGGTGGGACATTCATAACACAGAGCTACATGCTTAACATAAACCAACCAACAATAGTGGGGATAATTTACCACCACACAGTACATGTAACATAAACAACCAACAATAGTGGAATTCTGTGCAGTCATACCAACATAAACCAACCAGCAGCCAGTGGGGTGTTCCTGTACAGTACATGTAACATAAACCAACCAATAATGGTGGGGTATTCCTGTACAGTACATGTAACATAAAACCCAACCAACAATAAGTGGGGAATTGTTCTGGTACATGTAGCTTTTACCTAAACCAATAACTAACAATAGTAGAATTATTCCTGTACACAGTACGTATGACATAAACCAACCAGCAATGGTGGGGCATTCCTGTACAGTAAATATGTATAAACCAACCAACAATAAGTGGGTAATTCCTGTACCAGTATGTAAACATAAAACCAACCAACAATGGTGGGGTATTCCTCTATTGCAGTACATGTAAACATAAAACCAGCCAACAATGAAATTAAGATGTTCCTGTACGGTACATATGGCTCATAAAACCAACCAACAATAGTGGGTATTACCTTACAGTGTAACCAAACCAACAACAATAATTAGGGAGATGTTCCTGCTTTTAATTGCATGTAACATAAACCAACCAACAATAATTAGAGAATACATTCCTGTACAGTACATGTAACATAAACCATGTAGTGGGGCATTCCTGCTTGTACATATATGGCATAAACCAATAACCAACAATAGTGGGGAATATTACTGTACAGTACATGTAACATAAGCCAGCAACAATAATTAGAATATTCCTGTACAGTACATGTAACATAAACCAACCAACAATAGTGGAATTTCCTGTACCAGTACATGTAACATAAACCAATAACAATAGTGGAGTATTCTATACGGTTATGTAACATAAACCAACCAACAATAATTAGAATCATTCCTGTACAGTACAGCCAGCGACACTAAACCAACCAACAATAGTGGGGTATTCATATTTACAGTACATGTAACATAAACCAGCAGCGTAGTGAATATTTACTGTACAGTACATGTAACATAAACCAACCAAAACAATAATTGGGGTAGGCTATATGCAGTACATGTAACATAAACCAACCAACAATAATTGGGTATTCTGCTTGCAGTACATGTAACATAGGCAACCAACTTAATAGTAGAGACATTTACTGTTACAGTACATGTAACATAAACCAACCAACAATAGTGGGGTATTCCTGTACAGTACATGTAACATAAACCAACCAACAATAGTGGAGTATTCCTGTACAGTACATGTAACATAAACCAACCAACAATAGTGGAGTATTCCTGTACAGTACATGTAACATAAACCAACCAACAATAGTGGGGTATTCCTGTACAGTACATGTAACATAAACCAACCAACAATAGTGGGGTATTCCTGTACAGTACATGTAACATAAACCAACCAACAATAGTGGGGTATTCCTGTACAGTACATGTAACATAAACCAACCAACAATAGTGGAGTATTCCTGTACAGTACATGTAACATAAACCAACCAACAATAGTGGGGTATTCCTGTACAGTACATGTAACATAAACCAACCAACAATAGTGGGGTATTCCTGTACAGTACATGTAACATAAACCAGCCAACAATAGTGGGGTATTCCTGTACAGTACATGTAACATAAACCAACCAACAATAGTGGGGTATTCCTGTACAGTACATGTAACATAAACCAGCCAACAATAGTGGGGTATTCCTGTACAGTACATGTAACATAAACCAGCCAACAATAGTGGGGTATTCCTGTACAGTACATGCAATACAAACCAAACTAACAATAGTGGGGGTATTCCTGTACAGTACATGTAACATAAACCAACCAACAATAGTGGGGTATTCCTGTACAGTACATGTAACATAAACCAGCCAACAATAGTGGGGTATTCCTGTACAGTACATGTAACATAAACCAGCCAACAATAGTGGGGTATTCCTGTACAGTACATGTAACATAAACCAACCAACAATAGTGGGGTATTCCTGTACAGTACATGTAACATAAACCAACCAACAATAGTGGGGTATTACTGTACAGTACATGTAACATAAACCAATCAACAATAGTGGGGTATTCCTGTACAGTACATGTAACATAAACCAACCAACAATAGTGGGGTATTCCTGTACAGTACATGTAACATAAACCAATCAACAATAGTGGGGCATTCCTGTACAGTACATGTAACATAAACCAACCAACAATAGTGGGGTATTCCTGTACAGTACATGTAACATAAACCAACCAACAATAGTGGGGTATTCCTGTACAGTACATGTAACATAAACCAACCAACACAGTGGGGTATTCCTGCACACAGTACATGCAACATAAACCAACCAACAATAGGGAAGGGAGCCCCTGTGCACGGCACATGTAACATAAAACCAACCAACACAGTGTGAGTATTCCTGTACAGTACATGTAACATAAACCAACCAACAATAGTGGGGTATTCCTGTACAGTACATGTAACATAAACCAACCAACAATAGTGGGGTATTCCTGTACAGTACATGTAACATAAACCAACCAACAATAGTGGGGTATTCCTGTACAGTACATGTAACATAAACCAACCAACAATAGTGGGGTATTCCTGTACAGTACATGTAACATAAACCAACCAACAATAGTGGGGTATTCCTGTACAGTACATGTAACATAAACCAACCAACAATAGTGGGGTATTCCTGTACAGTACATGTAACATAAACCAACCAACAATAGTGGAGTATTCCTGTACAGTACATGTAACATAAACCAACCAACAATAGTGGGGTATTCCTGTACAGTACATGTAACATAAACCAACCAACAATAATCAAAACACCTGCAAAGACTAAAACCAAAGGAAAAAACACAAAAAACAACAACAAAACCAAGATTAAGGATGGAAGCCACACATGCAGTCCTATGATACACATGTGAGAGTAGAACCAGATGAGAAGTCACACATATCTATAGTAGTAGAATAAACTAAATCCTGATTGGGGGTAAAAAAAATAGAAGCGACCACCGTGTAGTCATCTAACACGCTAAATCAACCAAACACAAGGAAATGAATCCAATTTAAGGATTCAATATTCCACATTGTATACAACCAGACATAAAAACCATATCCCAAAGCAGAAATAATCCCCAAACAAGAACAGATTGTGTCCAACACCACCATCAGTGCAGCAATATCCAAAGAAGAGCACCAATCCCTTAGGCCCCGGGTGACGTTAATGTCTGCCTATTTTCCCGCCATTTTTTCTTAAATGTTGATTTTTTTTCTCGATTTAACCCCGCGTGGAGGGTACTGCCAACAGCACCCTAACCCGGGGCTTAAGGGCGAGTGAAAACTTGGTAAAAATGAGACAACAACCTCTCTACACCTCACACTGAAACTAATTATATGCAGGGAGTTAGTCTGAGGTTACAATCATTATCACTACAGTACGGTACAGTACTCATCCTACCTGGTCCTGGTCAATAAAAGTACAGTAATTCAGAAAATATTCTCAATCAAATGAACTTACTAGTGTTAGATGCAGATAACCGCTGTATCCCAAACTGCTCGGTCCAGATTCTGTGTAAGTTGTCAGATCACAATCATCGAAAAGTAAATTTTCTGGTCCACCGACTCGACATGGATTAATTTCCCTCCTATTGTTCCAATTTGACCTCCACTCCCTCCCTACATCAATCACTCTGAAATATGAAACACCATAATTTGATATTGAGATTTTACAAAATATGAGGGACACCTCCAGAGGAAAAAAAAAGTTTTAAATTATCTGCCCCAATCAAAATTTAAACATCTCCAAGTACAGTACCAGATTTAAAGCCGGGGCACACTGGACACTTTCCTCCAAACATGTTGCCCGTTTTGCTGGGCGCTGGCCTGACAGCTCAGCTAGCAGCAGAATTTTGGCTGTTGCCAGAAATGAACAACAGTTTGGGGGCAAGCTTTGTTGGCTGGATTAGTGCTCAAATGAGCTTCATAGAATTTCAAACAAAATTTTAAATAAATCATGAAACAATAGTAATTTTAAATATAACACAAAACGGTGACATGTTACTATTTATTCGCCACTTTAAAACTTCCTTAGTATTATTAAATCATTATTCAGGGTCTTCTTTTATCAGCCAGCTGCAGCCACTTGTAAACAAACCTCACGATGCAACCATTGTTCTTTTCTTTGGCTTTTGCAGATGACTCACTTGCTTCTGCAATTGAAGAACTATAACACAATCCAGCAAGGCCTCAACTGTAGCAACACGATCCATGTTGAACCTCGTCTAGACGCTTTGTTGTTTTCGTTGAGTTGGCAGACGCGCAAAGAAAACATCACAGTGTGACGCAAAACGTCTCTTTGTTTTGCTGGCCGGACCGTGTTCGTCCAACATGCTGGGAGGAAAAGTACTCGGTGTGCCGTCACCTTCGGGTGTTTGGTCCAGGGCTATCTGGCATAATGGCTCAAACACTGGGCAGTGATGGAAGAACAGCGGGAAGAAACTTGTGCAGTAGACCGTAGCTGTACACTCCACAACTGACACAGGTAACATGTACCTATAGTACTTATTTACACCGAGCGGGCAGTCAGCAGCCGCATCCCATGTCACTTGAATGCGGGGAATAGCCCACCCGGGCACAGGTCACCGACCCACAACGGGGCCTAGGGGGTGAAAAAATAAGAGTAAAAACAAATTAAAAATAGAAAAAAGACCATATTAATCTACACCACGAAGATGACGGAAAACCAGCTTTTTAAAGTGAGACACATTGTATGAGTATGGAAAAACAGAAGGCAGAGTATTCTACAGTTTGGCTGTGTGGGGAAAGGAGGAGGTACTATAACGGGTTATTCTAGTGTGACCGACAGGCTTAGAGAAATGGTGGGCACCGCGAGCAAGATGAGTGTTTGCCGATGACGCTAAGTTATTTCGGGAAATTAAGAACCAAGCTGACTGTGAAGAGCTGCAGAAGGACCTCTGTGGGCTCCAGGAATGGTCAAAGGAATGGCTGCTGAGATTCAATGTCACGAAGTGTAAGAGGATGCACCTGGGGCGTACCAACGGTAAGGAGGCGTATCATATATCCCAACGGGATAAAGAAACTGCACTATTTGAGACTGAATGTGAGAAGGACCTAGGTATGTATGTTGACAATGAGCTGAAGTTCTTGGACCATTGCGAGAAGAAGGTAAACCAGGCAAATAAATTATTGGGTCTTATAAGAAGGTCGTTCAGATTTCTAGACGGTCTGTCCCTCGTAATGATCTTCAAGAATGAAGTGCTTCCTCATTTGGAGTACTGTCACCCCGTTTGGTCCCCAAGATATGCTAGGGACTGTCAGTTGGTTGAAAATGTTCAAAGGAGAGCCACCAGACT
The DNA here is from genome assembly GCF_018991925.1 of Homarus americanus. Classification (NCBI taxonomy): domain Eukaryota; kingdom Metazoa; phylum Arthropoda; class Malacostraca; order Decapoda; family Nephropidae; genus Homarus; species Homarus americanus. The sequence continues at coordinate 3,327,244 of NW_024713650.1, forward strand.
GGTGCCTGCACTTCGGCACCTCAGCTACCCTGAGAGATTGGAGCGCCTGAACTTGCCTAGCTTATACTACAGACGGATAAAGGGGAGACCTAGTTGAAGTGTATAAGCATCTCAAGGGGCACTACTCAGTCGAGTGTCCTTACTTGGAGCTGGCGGACGCTCGCCCCACAAGGGGTCACAGTTCAAGATTGAAGAAGACGCAAGTCCAGAAAACTGTGAGGGCAAACTTTTTCGGAGTGAGAGTTGTGAACTCTTGGAACAATCACCAGAAAGTGTTGTGACGGCACCGAGTGTGAGCTTTTTCAAGACAAGACTTGACCAACACTGAAGCAGGTTCAGGTACATTCAGGAGCCGGTGCATGGCCATTGCCCAGTATTTGCCAACAGTGCGTGACAGAGACGTGACCGATCGCCCGGGCGGCTAGCGAGCCGATCAGTGGCGAAGAGGATAAAAGTAAAAAGTAAAAGTAAAAAAGTAGAGCAGCTAGTGACATATCACAACTGTAGGCTGAAATACAATATTATGTATAAGAAAATAGTCATTAAAGCCACAAATTTAAGGCATAAATATGCAGTTTATGATCAGACAGTTTTGTGACAAATTTGACCAACCAAGTCAATGGTATCGCTCAAGTTTAGGGAATCTTTGTCTGATCTTGAAATAACTTCCTTTTGATTTATATTTATGGGTTTTATTGTCAATATGTAGAAAGCCTTGGGTAGAGGTAGAGGTTACATTAGTGGCTTTTTATGTACAAGCCAAAGTATTTGTAAGGAGACCATCACAGAGCTAGTTCACTCATAATGATATTTTAAATATTAATTTCTACTTGACAGACTTCATCACCCTATTACTGTAGTAGAAAGACCTATGAGGAAAAGATAAATTTTTTGGTAAAGAAGATAAATGTTACTGGCAAGTGTGTGGTGAACGTGGTTATAGTCATGGAGAAGTTATGATCTTGAAATGTAATTGAAAATATTTATCCATATGACTTGCATCACAAAGACTGACTAATTTTAATTATGTCGTTGTAACTAACAAAGTAACATACTGTAGTGTTACCAACTACTTTCACCACTTGCTCATTTGAAGGGACTTGCTTCCTTCTGCTATGCACAGTACAGTATACAGCTCACATCAAGGCTACAGTATAGTCTGGTTTTACGCAGATATTTTTTACGAGGAAGTCCATTTACGCAGCACGCGTGGCAGCATGTGTTGGAGGGTATCCCAGCTGGGAGGCGGAAACAAGCGGTGGCTGGCGAGGCTCAGTCTGTTGCTGTGGCATTGGAGAATGCAAGAGAGGCTGCACAAGGTGTTAGAGCTGCAGGCTTCTCCGAGACCACCAAAGAGGACATCCTGGAGGTAATCAGGCAACCTGAGGTGACTGCGGATGAGATGTTGGAAGATGATGACGTCAGTGAGCAGCGAGGTGAAACAGAACAATAAGAGCAGAAACTAACACATGCTGATGTGAAAGATGTCATCGAGGCAGCTGAGAGATTGAAGCTCCTCCTTGCCAAAGACCCAGTCAATCATCGCTACAAAGTGTCTAATAACCTTCTGTTGAAATGCCTGGAGCCCTAAGTTCAGCAGTATCATGACCACATACCACCACAGCCAGCCCAAGTCAGTGAGAGTGAGGATGAGGATGTGGACTTCGAGGTGTTTGCCGATAAGGCCCTGCTAGCCTCTGTGGTGGATAGAGAGAGAGGTGAGGGCCAATAATCTGCCCGTGTGCCCAGCTATCACTTCTACTAACGTAAGTGTTAAAAAACCTAATATTAATTGTGTGTGCATACCATCATAAAATTAAGACGTTATTTTTACTATAATGTACAGTATTGTGTCAGCGATAGCCAAAAAAAAAAAGGGGGTAGTCTGGCGGTCGGCCTAGTCTCTACAGTATTTCAATTAATCCCATAGGTTCTGTTATTTTATTTATGCGTTTCGCTTTATACGCAGACCTCCATGGGTTTAATTGACCACTTAAACCAGACCATACTGTAGCTTTATACGCGGACCTCCATGGGTTTAATTGACCACTTAAACCAGACCATACTGTAGAGCCAAATGTGTGCACTGTACCTGTTGTTTAGTGACTGAGGACACAATCAATGCCATTAAAAGAACAACTTTTTTAACTAATAGTGAGGCTTGATGATTTCTCCAGTTTTATTGAATAAGGAAAAACCAGTATGATTCATCAAATAATGGGTAGAAAATGTAAGAGAAACTTTGGTATAAAATTATATTAACAAAATCCACATGGGATAAAATAAAATAAAATGAAAAATGCTTTAATAAAAATATAAATCCCTGCACCAAAACATTAATGAAAGATTATTGTGACCCAAAGAGTAATCAGATTTACCTGCCAAAACCCACCTGGCTGAACCAGCGATGGAGGACGTCTCTGTGTATACCCAGTAGACCGATTGACAGAACAAGTAAATTTTGGGCAGAGGTAAACTGTGATGTGCTAATAGTGTAAAGTTTACCAGAACAAAATATTTAAATATCTTAATATCTGGTGGGTTTGTTAAGAAGAAAATGACTAATACAATACTGAAAAAATAAATAAAATACAGTAATATCTCAGTTAGCCGGAATCCCTCAAACCCGGAACTCTCCGATAGCCAGAATTGAAATTTTATAAAAAAATCGTTCCCTAAGCCGGAATTTTCCGGAAAATTCCGGCTTAGGGAACAATTTTCCGAGGGGTACATTTTCTAGAAATTCTGAGAATAATTTGATATCTTTCCGAGTTCGAGAGATGATGTAATGGGTAATTTCTGGAACTTCCGAGAACATTTTTCCATTACCCGGAAAATTCCAGGGATGAGGGATTTTCCGGCCTTGAGAGAGTCGCCTCGTTACCCGAAAATCTCTCATTCCCGTAAGTGCTTTGCACCAATTGTTCCGGCTAACAGAGATATCACTACAAACAAGCAGATGAGTGAGACACTTTAAAAGGTCATACCGTATATTGTTATGTTTTCTTTAAGTAGTTATGGCTAACGTAAGTAACCTGTACAGTATTTCTACTCTGAAATAGATACATGTTATACAGTACAGCTGGGGTTCTCAAACTTTTTTCAACCAAGGACCCCTTATATACCATACAACTATTGTTAAAAATCAAGGAATAAATCATAATCCAAAGCATTTGTTCATTTCAACCCAAATCCAAAATATCCTGCGAATTGGAATCCCCAGTTTGAGAACCACTGCAGTACAGTAATGTATTATCTTAATAACATGAAAAAATCAGTCATCCAAAACCTGTACAGCCTCAAGCATTGTGGGTTATCAAGGTTCTCCTGTACTGTACTGCTGCTACAGACATGACCAAACTGTTCAGGAATAATCTCACCTGTCCCCAACAACTAATCCACACTCAGGACATATCAGGTCCCCAACTCTGCGTTCTTCTATAAGATAAGCCTCTGGGTGGTAAGGGCAGGAAACCCTGTAGTATTGTTCTCTGAAAAAGAATATTTTCCTCATTATTTTCTTGTTTTAACAAATAATCTTAATACTTTTAACTCAAATTCTGGAAATATCGATCCAGTACAGCATATAGAAAATACTTTGTGAAAATATTTGGGAAATAACTCTACATTGACCCCCTCATTAATTCAACACTGTACTGTATTCACAATTTGATTTGTTTTGGTACAGTACAGTTGTCCTCAACCATGCCTCCCAAGAGAAGTTGTATAAAAAAAAAAAAAATTAAATTAAATAAAACATATATATTGTACTGTACATGTGAAATATAAAAGACGCACTGTATACATAATTTCCACCTCGACTGACAACCACCCTCTTACCTCTCAACAGGGTTCCTCCCATCATTCGGCCTCACACACATTCTCACCCTCCTCATTATAACTCATTCAAATCTATGTTTGTCATCCTCTTTAACTGCCCTTGTTTCACTGCCACTCAACATCATGTGTATCACACCAGTTGCATACTACAGTACATGAAAATCAGGCTGGGCACTCCAGAATAGAACACACATTGGTGTGTTTACGACATAAGTTTTGGATTTCCCGATGCAGGCTGCTGAACAAGATCACTCGGCTCTGAGTGGTGTTCCGCTGGATCAACTGGAAGCCTGTGCAGCAGCGTCAAGCTGATTACCGGAGGACCGGGATACTCCAGGTAAGCAGCCGTTTGCTTAAACGGGGGCGGATTGCTTCGGAGCTTTCAGCATTAAACAGGGAAGTAAACGTTTCAAGAGGTGGGGATGTCTGTTCACGTGCCTGACCACTTGTGCTATACACCTTGAAGTTCTTACCTCGCTAGATGCTGATGCCTTTCTCAACGTCATAGAGAGATTCTCAGCCTGTAGATACCCCTCAACGTATTTAGTCGGACAATGACGCAAACATGGCTGGTGCTGACAAAGAATTGAGGACGGCGGCAAACAGTTGGGCACAAGATGAAACCATTCGGGATGCCTTCCTGAAGACACAAATAGACTGGGTTTTCAATCCCCCCACAGCATCACACATGAGGGGGGGGGGGGCAGATACAGACAGTAAGGAAGGTTCTACAAGCAATCATTGGATCACAAGTGTTCGACGATAAATGCCTTCAGACCCCTTTTTGTGAGGTGGAAGCTGTAGTGAATGAACGTCCAATTACCCCTATTTCTGATGATGTCAATGAACTGGAGGCACTCACACCCATGCGCAACTTACGACCTGGTACGACCTGTAATCTTCCCCAAGGTGGCCTACTGATGGAGCAGTCACATTACAGGAGATGGAAACACATTCAGTTCCTAGTAGACCAGTTCTAGAAACATTGGCTGAAGGAATACGTACTTGCCTTTGTTGAAAAGTCGCCAAACCCATCTCAAACCATGGCGCAACTTTCGACTAAATGACATGGTCATTGTAGCCGGTGTGGCCAGCCCTAGGAACCAATGGCCACTTGGCAGAGCAATAGAAGCAAAACCTGATAATGACGGACTTGTGAGATGAGTCAAGATAAATACTGCGTAACGTGTTGATACACCCTGTGGTAAAACTTTGTCTCTCAGAAGACGTTTCAGCAGTGGAAAATAATCTTCCTCTGGGTACGTAGATTTGAAGTGCTGAACTTCTCAGCCTCGGCAAGTTGCACTCTTGAGTATTTTAGACTCTTTCAGCTTTTTTATTCTTTATAACCGGCTCATGTGACTTGAGCGTGCACGCTCAACAGAGGGAGTGTTACCCCCCGCACTGTGCGAGCAGTAATGGTGGACTTTATGATAATATATGTGAGTACAAGGTATTATGATAACGGTAATACAGAAAACTAGTTGATATGAACACAGACTTAACTAGTTAAGTGAGGGGAGGCTAACAGCGTTGATGGTAGCAGTCTGTTGAAACTGCATGATGGCGCTTGTCATCTGTACTCCATCTGTCCTAGTGGGGCAGTTCAGGACACACCGTCGAGCTGTGAGCACTATGAGTATCACTTACAGACTACAGTAGTTATAAGACCCGTTACACAAAAGTCTATTCTCATACGAGACTTTAATGTTCTAAACTGTTATGTATTGGGAAATACCGTGTAAGTGGCTTCGTAATATTCATATAAGTTGTTACCATTGCATACAGTACGAAGCTGTATTTGTCACCTAACTTGTAATCCACAAATCATGAGCAATGTGTTAACATTATAGACAGGTTTTGACCATTAAACACCATTGAGTCCACGTTCACGGGTCTTCTTATCCAGACGTTGTATACTTACTTACCGCTTCATTGGCGGTAAAACTTGTGTTTAGAATAAGTACATTATCTTTTTACTTATACTTTTATCCTCTTCACCGCTGATCGGCTTGTTAGCCTCTTGGGCGATCGGCCACGTCTCTGTTACACACTGTTGGCAAGTACTGGGCATGCACCGGCTCCTGAATGTACCTGAACCTGCTCCAGTGTTGGTCAAGTCTGGTCTTGAAAGAGCTCACACTCGGTGCCGTCACAACACTCTCTGGTAGATTGTTCCAACAGTTCACAACTCTCACTCCGAAAAAGTTTGCCCTCACAGTTTTCTGGACTTGCGGCTTCTTCAATCTTGAGCTGTGACCCCTTGTGGGGCGAGCGTCCGCCAGCTCCAAGTAAGGACACTCAACTGAGTAGTGCCCCTTGAGATGCTTATACACCTCAATTAGGTCACTCCTTGCCCGTCTGTAGTATAAGCTAGGCAAGTTCAGGCGCTCCAATCTCTCAGGGTAGCTCAGGTGCCGAAGTACTGTACTGTATTGCACACACATACACACTTCTCAGGACCATCCTTTCCATACACATGAACACTCAGGATAGGTTAGGTTAGGCTAGGTAATTTAGGTTACGTTAGGATGTAAATAATTGATTTCGTACGGATAGAGTTGCCTGGAGGCATTTAGTTTGTTGCTTGCTGGGAAGTGTTTGTCAGCAGTTCAAGCAAAAACCATGACATTATTGGGTGCATGATGGGCACTAAGTGTCTTTATTTTCAGGAAAAACAAAATACAAAAAGGACAAATCCTCCATTCAATTCCGTTTACTGATGAAGAGTCTGTATAGTCAGTACTGTATTAGTATTAAAGGTACTGTACACTAGTTGTAACACATAAATGTTCATAGGTTAAGTTTCAAACCCAAATGGTTTCTCCATTTATTAAGGAAAAAATGTACAATAACTGGGATATAACCGTACTTAACCCTATGAGCATTAATAAAGGATTAAGCATATATGTATTGAGCTTCGTGAAGACACGTTTGATGTGGGCGAGACTGCCAGAAGCCGGCTACTTAATTACCGACCCACACACTCAAGATGCAGGGCACTCGGTGGAGTAACACTGTCACATGTACTGACTGCTCATAGGCTAGTTTCCATGAGTGATGGAACTATATAAACATAATGTACGTAGCCCACATTTATATAAGTATGTATTACGTACTGTCTGTTTGTTGGGCTACTACAAGAACTAATTATTTTCAATAAAATTCATTAGGTAGCTGGTTAACCCAAACCATTGTTGTTACATGTTACCCATATTTCATTATTATATATATATGGTACAGTACAGTAAGAGTATTACAGTAAAAATATTTTTTAAATGCATTCATTACAACTTTGTTAAGCCTCTGGTACTCCTGGATATCTCAATCCCTCACCGTCTTCTGACACAGGTTGCATCAGGAACAGTTTCTCCATTTTAGTAAACAATGGGTAGAACAATTCAGAAGCAAATTGCACCCTTAGAGATGCATCTGCCAGCTCACAAGGCTAGTGGCAGGAGTTTAATTGGTTTTTAGAGCCGGTCCTCTGTTCCCACATTTCTGCTTACAGGATGAGTGGTCTCAGTGTGAGATACAGCTGAGCAGGAGGGGTTAATCCAGCAATAGGACGCTTAGAAACGGAATCTGCATCAAAAGATAATGATAGGGTTAACCCTTTAATGGCAGGTATACTTACATGTACTGCTCATGTAGAATGAACCCTGAGATTTTTTTTGTACCATTAGACAGGTGAACCTTTTTTTCTACAAATTCATATTTTATAAATAAATATGAGAAATAATAGTTTCTTGGAGATGTCATGAGCTGAACTGAGAGCGCGCTACAGTACAAGTTTTACCAGCTGTGAAGCGAGCCGTGGTTCATCTTTTCCAAATCTTAACCAATGACAAAAAAAATAAGTAATAATAAATGTAAAGACAAATATCGTCCATTTGTCTCTCAAGCTGTGACAACTTGCACACGTCTCGTTGTCTCTCACTCAAGGTTGCTTTACCTTTTTTACTTTTATCCTCTTCACCGCTGATCGGCTCGTTAGTTGCCTGGGCGATGGGTCAAGTCTCTGTTACGCACTGTTGACAAGTACTGGGCATACACTGGCTACTGAATGTATCTGAACCTGCTCCAGTGTTGGTCAAGTCTGGTCTTGAAAGAGCTCACACTTGGTGCCGTCACAACACTCTCTAGCAGATTGTTCCAAGAGTTCACAACTCTCACTCCAAAACAGTTACCCCTCACAATTTTCTGGACTTGCGGCTTCTTCAATCTTGAGCTGTGACCCCTTGTGGGGCGAGCGTCCGCCAGCTCCAAGTAAGGACACTCGACTGAGTAGTGCCCCCTGAGATGCTTATACACCTCAACTAGGTCGCCCCTTGCCCGTCTGTAGTATAAGCTAGGCAAGTTCAGGCGCTCCAATCTCTCAGAGTAGTTGAGGTGCCGAAGTGCAGGCACCAGTCTGGTGGCCCTCCTTTGGACATTTTCAGCCAACTGACAGTCCCTAGCGTATCTCGGGGACCAGACAGGGTGACAGAAGTCCAGCTAGATTTAGGCGCGAAATAGGTAAATATTGGTTTGGAAATAGAGCAGTGGATGAATGGAACAAGTTAACCAAACATCATCATTAACTCGAACATGCTGGACAGCTTCGAACATAGGTTGGACGGATATATGAGCTATAGGGGTTGGGTGTAAATGGGACTGCCCAGTATGGGCCAATAGCAGGGCTCCCACTCTTGGGGGAAAAATTCCTAGATCAGAAAATTTTAGTGGATTTAAGGAAAATCTAGGGAAATGGCAATCTTGGGGGAAATTGCGGGAAATGTGATTATTATGAAAAGGATTATGCTGATTTCAACTGAAAGTATCAATGGGGGATATTTTCTTTTCTTTTTTTCACGGAGAATTAGGAAAATTATAAGAATAAAAGATCCACCTCCAATGCCATCTTTGGGCAGCTAGTGACACTATTTAAATGTAAACAGCAACAGCTGATCAGAGGAGAAAGAGGCAGCCGAGGAGAGCGTGGTTAAAGGCAATGAGAACTGCACCCGGGAAGAACTGGAGCAGCAGTTGGGCGAGTACATGAACAAGACCAAGAATGTACTGTACTTGACACAGAGTTGAACCAATACATGAAGGAAGCCTCAGTGTAAGGCTGGTTGAGCACAGATGAACTTGGTTTTGGAAGTAACATTGGTCTGTTGGTGGACTATACATTGCAACAGTTTTAATTAGAAATAAGACAGACTTTGTTCAGCTAAGATGGAAAAGTTTACTGTCGATGATTGAATTATGACAACAGGATATTAGAAATATTTAGAAAGGTGTTGAAGTGGGACATAGTTAGCATCAGCAAAATACTGGAATATATCTATGAAGTACCGACTGCACGCTTCTATGTATCAGTTAATGTGAGACTTCTCAGGCGTGTGGAGTTGTTATAAGTTGCAGTATTTAAAGCAACAAATATTGCAATAGCATCAGGAAACTTATCATCTTTGTTTAGAGAGCTGGTAAAGAAACCTTTCTTCACAGATGCCAGGTGGCTGATTAATTGAACTAAGGTAAGGTCAAAAGTTCACTAAATCTAATAAAAACAGAATTCAGAAACAGTTTGAGGGAGAGTCTGGTGGGTTTACTAAATTCAAGAGGGAATGGCCACAGTTGGAAAATCAGCTCTCAAATAAATTTAAGTGGGACCAAAGAATTGCTGCAACTCATGAGAAATGTGAAAAGTAATGCACCAGATGCTGAGGCATATGATATAATTGTAGAAAAACTGATATCATAAGTCATAGTCATCCATCTCTTGAAAACAAAGTAATATGTGCTAAATCTAAGCCAATATTTTTCTATTACTGCATTTACTAAATAGTATAACACTGGTGAAAGGATCTGCACTTATAATCAAAGACTGCATTTTCATTTTTATATAATAAAAAAATAGAAACTAAGTTAACAGTGCTGAAAGCACCTATGCTTATTGTGTATTCCAACGACTACATTATTTCCCTAAGAAGAAATATAAATAATGCCATTTGAGCCTTTTTTTTTTTAAACAGTACAGTTCTCCATTATAAGTAATTTACTGCCTACTAGTGCGTGTATCAGAGAGAGAGAGAGAGAGAGAGAGAGAGAGAGAGAGAGAGAGAGAGAGAGAGAGAGAGAATCATGCATAAAGGATTATAAAAAAAAATATTATCCATAAAATTAATTAAATTAAGATGAAATATTTTTTAGGGAAATATTCATTCTCGGGACTTTTCACGCTAGTTTGGGGAGTTCAAGGTTTTGCTTTGTGGTGGCCCTGGCCAATAGGCCCCCTGCAGTTTCCTCCATTCTTATGTTTTTACGTTTTTATCATTGCTGATGGGGTGGAATGGGCCCGAAAGAGCCTCTGGGGTGCCCTACATATAAATCAATAAAAAAATATAAAAATTTAGCGTCCGGGCACCGTACTTGTATCCACTACGTATAAAAATGTCTACAGTAGATGGTTGGGTAAAGTTTCACTTGTTGCCACTCGACGAAATCGAAGTTGAAACCATGTTGTCCTGGTGTTTACTGTCTTATGAAGGAATTTAACCTTCATTTCCGGGGCAAATCAATAGTTTCTGAGATAAGCCCCCCCCCCCCCTCCATCTCAGAATCTACCAGGTAGAGGTTTGCTGTAAAAATCAAGGTAAAAAGTGTTTACAACACATGGTAGATCATCGGAACAACAAAACCCTCACTAACCTAACCTGTTTTGCGTGTACCGCCATTTACGAACATACATAATAAAATGTTAAATATCTCACCTAAACGTATCACCGCCAGAAATGCCATTGAAGAAGTGTCTTACCTTAGAAATGTCAAAATTACTGATTACAACTACAAAATTCCAGAAATTCGTTTAGTGGCAACAAGTGAAATAACACCGATGTCTTAGGTACTACCCAAGCATATAAATCAAGTCCTATATAAATAATACCAAGAATCAGAGAAGACCTTCCCCTCCCGAGCTTCCCGCCATCTGTTTCACCATCCACTGACCCACCATCTAACCCCTCTTCCATCACACATCTATCATCAAATTTTACTCCTAACTGTTTAGATGCAAACTGATACTACCCATAAGTTTATCCATTTTACTTCAAGTATATCGGGACATAAATATATTACTCGTCAAACTCATATGAAGATAATGGCGCCGTACACAAGACATCCAGTACGTGACGCCTACCCCACACATCTCACAGGCTTTGAATACCTCTAAGTTCTCTACGAGTCACTCTGAAAGTAATAAAATGTTAAGGTTAAAGGCTGTCTTACCTGTTGGCCTTGGGCGTGGCCATGTTGACGTCAAGCTAAATTTAACAACTTTAAGACGGTCGACGAAAAACTGGTGAAGCTGCGTCCAGTCAAGCGCTCCTAACACGTTCACAAACAGCAAACTTAAAATATTACACAAAAGGTTATATGTTTTCTGTGTGGTAGAAGTGTTAAATAATAAAAAATAAAAATCTACCAAAATAGTTGCAGTCAAAGGAAAATGTATTCCCATATTAAAGACAATATAAATGTCAAGAGTTTCACTTTATCAACCAATCAGGGTTCAGGAGTCCAGTACAGTCCTCATGGCCGACCCTCAGGCCTCCACTCTAAACGTTCTCGGGCTGATTTTTACCAATCCTCTAAGGTTTTGTATCTCTCTGGAGATCCAGATTTTTATTTTAATCTTCCATCCCACCAGCCTCTGCCTTCCCCTAGCCCTCCCACCTTCAAAATTGTCCATTAATATTTGTTATTATTCCCCTATCCCTAATTATATGACCAAAGTACAGGTATCTTTATTTTCATTTTCTGTACATTTCAAGTATTTCTCTTGAATTTGTTGTCTGAAAATATTTATATTTTGTCTAGAAATATTAAAATCATAAACATCTTTGATGAAATTTCTTTGAAATTAAAAAAATATATACCTTGTATATCAAATGTTGTACTGCTACAGTACACCAAATATGCAAATCAGGATTTATAATAATGATCCAATATCATAGCACTGAAATTCATGTACTGTAAGTAAATGGGTTTTTTCTAATTTATAACGGCGGCTTATAAACCGATCAGTGGCGAAGAGGATAAAAGTAAAAGTGAAACAATGTTAACATTCCTTTACGAGGTTGTTTAGTAATAGATGTAACCTCATCATATACCTTTGAGCTTCCTTGTCGTTCGGTCAATCATGCGACCTTCATAGTCAAGCTTTAGTATAAGAGGAAACTGCCGTGGTTGGTCGGGTCTTGGGGCGTACCAACGGTAAGGAGGCGTATCACATGTCCCAACGGGATGAAGAAACTGCACTATTTGAGACAATGTGAGAAGGGCCTAGGTGTGTATGTTGACAATGAGCTGAAGTTCTTGGGCCATTGCGAGAAGAAGGTAAATCAGGCAAATAAATTATTGGGTCTTATAAGAAGGTCGTTCAGATATCTAGACGGTCCGTCCCTCGTAACGATCTTCAGGAGTGAAGTGCTTCCCCATCTGGAGTATTGTCACCCCGTCTGGTCCCCGAGATATGCTAGGGACTGTCAGTTGGTTGAAAATGTTCAAAGGAGGGCCACCAGACTGGTGCCTGCTCTTCGGCACCTCGGCTACCCTGAGAGATTGGAGCGCCTGAACTTGCCTAGCTTATACTGTGGGGTTATGTTGTATTGGTTCACACTCAGGATGGGATGGAGAAAGGAAACTCACAATGTGCTCACTGTATACATATTGTATTGGATGTACAATGCAGCTTGTTGCTGGGTAGGTAGCGTGATAATAAGCGTTGAGTAGAGAGAGCTGGGTGGTGAGGGTGCCCAGAGGAGGGACACGCAGCTTGAGGGACGCCAAGGTCGCCGGCGGGAGCGGCAGCAGCCAGGCTGGCGCGGAGGAGGAGGTGTTGCTTGCTGGTGGCACTGGGTAGAAAAGAGGCTGGTCACAGCGGTGTCAGGCCTTATAAGGCAGGGGTAGGCGTGGGTAGATAGTTGACCCCCGCTCCGTGGGCGGCGCTGGAGGCGTAGGCTGGGGAATTCGAGAAGGTTTGGTGCTTTTAGGGGAGGAATCCACTACAATACTACAGACGGGCAAGGAGTGACCTAATTGAGGTGTATAAGCATCTCAAGGGGCACTACTCAGTCGAGTGTCCTTACTTGGAGCTGGCGGACGCTCGCCCCACAAGGGGTCACAGCTCAAGATTGAAGAAGCCGCAAGTCAAGAAAACTGTGAGGGCAAACTTTTTCGGAGTGAGAGTTGTGAACTCTTGGAACAATCTGGCAGAAAGTGTTGTGACGGCACCGAGTGTGAGCTCTTTCAAGACAAGACTTGACCAACACTGGAGCGGGTTCAGGTAGATTCAGGCAAGGTAGGTAGATCTACCTACCTTGCATTCAGGAGCCGGTGCAGGCCCAGTACTTGCCAACAGTGCGTGACAGAGACGTGACCGATCGCCCAAGCAGCTAACGAGTCTATCAGTGGTGAAGGGGATAAAAGTAGAAGTAATGACACCCTTCTCACATATGACCTACACCGATGACCGGGATCGAACCCTGAACAACAAATTTTAGAGGCATGCAAGTTACAGCTGTACCACCAACACTGTAAAACCTCTGTAACTGTGTGTTCTTGCGAATGTAAGTTGCCATTAAATTCTTTCACCAATTTATTAGAATTATCTATATATCAGAAATATAAGCAACAAGCCAGTTGAACCAGTTTTGGTGTAGGTAATCTATCTTACTACCTGACGCCCGTAGTCCACCTCTCCCTGTGATTGACAACATCGTCTGTATGAACTATGGATATTCCATTATAAGTAGTTTATTGTTTGTGCATTTGGTTTGTACAGGTCAATTTACGTGTCATGTATTTACAATTGTATATACTTAACGTACATTCGACTAGTTCATGACAAAATATGTCGATAAATATTAGGTTGTTGTTACTGGGTGGTGAGGCGAGGTATGTGGAGCAGGGTGGTGTACTAAGTTGTCTTGTTTTGGCAGATATTTGAAGAAAATGTCTCAAGAGGAGTCACCAGGAAAGGACGCTCAAGGAGAGACTACTAATCTAGACTATGATAAGAAGACGAGTAAAGGAGAATTAGCTGTTAAAGTTATATGTTTGGGCGACAGTGCTGTGGGGAAATCCAAGTGAGTGTTGGTGTGAAGAACTTTTCTTTAAAGAGGTACAGGATTAGTTGTTAATTATATAGGACTAACCAGTTAGCGAAATTGATTGAAAAAATGGTTAGTTTTCGTTAACCACCCATCACATTTTTTTTGCTAGTTTTCTTATTGTTTTGGATGATTCTGACATTATCTTTAGGGCAGATCACTTTTTTTTTTTTTAGTTAGGTTAGGTTAGATCAGATCAGGTTAGGTTAGGACATGGCCTGTTAGGTCAGGTAACCTAACCTAACTGCAAAAAAAGTGATTTGCCCTAAAGATATTGTCAGAATCATCCAAAACAATAAGAAAACTAGCATAAAAAATGTGATGGGTGGTTAACAAAACTAGAGCGACGCTGCGTTTCACCATAACATCAAATTGGCACAGAAAAATTTGTGATTCTTACAACTAATAAATCACGAATATCGCATTTATTTTTGGAATGCGCCGCTAAATTCAGGTATATTCTTTTGCATCTCGACGAGATCTACAAAATGATAGAAAAAAAGTTGTAAAAATGTGTTGGGTTGATAACGAAAAATAACCCCCAAAATTATGAAAACACCGGATTTTCAATTTTATATTATAGTGGACACTTATATTTTGTGGAAAAATGAAAAAAAAAATATATTTTAAAATAAACAAACATTTGTGGGGATGAAAAAGATACCTCACCAATCTAACGTTGATAGGTAGTAGGTAGTAGGCAGCTACCAAACAGGGAGGTACTACTGCCTGGGAAGGTATTGGAAGCATAATGTGTTGTCTAATGGTAGACCCTGCTGCCATATGGCATCACGAAAATTGTGACAAAGTCCCAGGTTGCTAATCTGACTTTCTGCCTCATTTACACGATTGTAGGGTCTCAATTGTTTCTCTTAATATTAACAACACAACATACATATATTGTTTCTCACTTTTGATTTTTTTCATTTTGTATTTTATTATTATTATTATTATTATTATTATTATTATTATTATTATTATTATTATTATTATTATTATTATTATTATTATATTATCGCCCCCCAGGCCCCGATGTGGGTCATTGACCTGTGCTTGGGTGGACTAATCCCCTTAAAAAAAAAAAAAAAAAACTTACCTAACCTTACCTAACTTCCCTGGTATATTAAACAGAAAGAACTTACTATGATATGGTGAAATTTGAGGCATATTCTGGACGTGAGATGATACGGCCACATCGACGCTATGCACCCCGGGCGGCGGAGTGATTTACTGTATTGGTGGGTCCCACAATGAATGATCATCATATCAGAACTCACTGATGAAAATAATGTAAGAAAATAAAGAGTCTCTATGTAAAGGAACAATGCCGTGATCTTTAAACTATTGAAAGGTCTCGTTGTCTTAACCCATAAAATCACACATTACGTCCATATAAGATCGGCGACAACTTTCACACATCACGCTGAAAAACAAACTGCCTCGGGCTCGGGAAAAGCCCCTCAGCAGAGCTCGGCCTCATACCGCCTGCAAGATAAACTATTGCGCGCCTAGGCACCTAATTATCTATGAAACAAACAATTTCCATAATAAATGATTATCATATCAGAACTCACAGATGAAAGTATTGTAAAAAAAATAAACAGTAATAAAAGTAACTCGCTCACGGGTTAACTGATTATTTACTAAAATTCTTATGCAGGTTCACATTGATTCAGCGTATACAGTACATAGCCAGTACAGTTACACAAATAATGGCAACCAGTTCATTAATTTACCCAAATATAGCCTAAAAGAATGAGGTATTGAACTTTTGATTTCTTAGGAATTTTCACTAAAACTATATTTCATACATAGACTGTGAACTTGTGGTAATGGTGGAGCAGATGGCCAGCACCAGAAAGACTATGGAATTGCACCAGATTTTCAGGAGAAATTGTTTGGATAATACTAAGTAAGAAAATTGAAATGACAATGTACAGAACCTATTATTACCTAACCGACCTAACCTAACATAACCTAACCTGACCTAACCGACCTAACCTAACATAACCTAACCTGACTTAACCGACCTAACCTAACATAACCTAATGTGTGCATTGTCATTTCGATTTTTGTACTATCAACCAAACAACTTCTCTTGAAAAAATAAACCAATTCAATCCAAATTAAATACAGTAATAGACACACCCGATGAGATGGTCGTTCATATCTTGACGTGTAAACAAAGGCTGCAGATGATGTGAACCAAAACCTGGGAGATCCGATGGTGCCATAATAATGATAAATAATTTATTTCTTCACTTACAGAACACGTAGATAAGAGAAATTCCATCCATATGATCAGTGTTTTTACCCCGTTATTTCCCTCTTCTCTCATGTCCTGCCCACTAATAATTGGTGATTGAAGGATGGGCCAAAAAAAAGACAAAATACTACAATGATGTAGTTTCAATTTTATTACCGGGGTATCGTCCACAGAACAACTGGACAATATGAACAAAATATATATAAAGCTCGTTGAGAAGTGGTAAATACTGTACTTTGTCCTCTTGCAAGTTTATGTAATTCATCACTAAATTTTGATTTTTAAAAGAATAAATGAGTCACGAAGTTTGGAATCCCTTGATTAATTCACCCAATGATTAAACACCCTAATACTAACCTAACCAAATTTAATCTAGCTAAACTTAATCTAATAATCTAACCCCTCCATGTAGTATTGTTTAACACCTTCACTACAGGGATGCTGGCCGATTTTATTCAACTCGGAGGCGACCCCATACTTAGAGGGTTAATGATCAGGCGAAATAATCGTGGGTTCCTAAACATCATGAGTTAACAACAGATCAATAATATTCAGTAGTGTATATTCAAGTTAGACACTGTACTGTATGGGGATAGATTCTTGCTTAACTCAGACAAATGTTATGATAAGGAATTGTGCTGTAGGTGTGCAGGTTACAGGTCACTGCACATTTACTGATCTCTATTTACACCACCATACAGGTTACAGGTCACTGCACATTTACTGATCTCTATTTACACCACCATACAGGTTACAGGTCACTGCACATTTACTGACTCTATTTACACCACCATACAGGTTACAGGTCACTGCACATTTACTGACTCTATTTACACCACCATACAGGTTACAGGTCACTGCACATTTACTGACTCTATTTACACCACCATCCCTGTAAATCTAACATCATTTTTTTGTCCTCTCATCACTGGATTTACTTCCCTGTTTTAAGAATGAAACTTTATAGTGAAAACCCTAAATAAAACAAGATACTTTATTAGTACCATTGGAACCAACCTATTTGATACCTTTACACTGAATTCCTTATAGCAATACAAATTTTACTGATGGATATAAATTTAAACCCATTGATTAAGCAGTACTGTACTATTTCTCCCCATCT
The DNA here is from genome assembly GCF_018991925.1 of Homarus americanus. Classification (NCBI taxonomy): domain Eukaryota; kingdom Metazoa; phylum Arthropoda; class Malacostraca; order Decapoda; family Nephropidae; genus Homarus; species Homarus americanus. Next base: position 3,344,630 of record NW_024713650.1, read on the forward strand.
ACAGTATTTATTTATTTTTTAATTAAACTCAAGTGATGTTTGTGTCTGGTATAACTTCAGGCTTGTGGAACGCTTCTTGATGGATGGCTACCAGCACCAGCAGTTTTCAACGTTTGCTCTTACACTGTACAGATACCGCACCAAGGTGGAAAACACGGATGTCTTAGTAGGTAGGTCCTGTACCCTTCATCTTATCATGGTTTACTACAATTAACTACCAGGAGTAAGTGAGCTAGAACAATGCCAGATAATATTACTGTACTTACATACCTATCTGAATTATCTACCAATAAGATTCACCAGTTTATTACATCTTAAGACAATTGGCTGAAGAACTTAATGAGTAATTTTCTCCATTTGTGCAAAAACTGAAATATGTCTTTTATAACTTTACACCAGTTTGAGATGACTGGAGGTAATACATAATTCAATCTCACGCTAACCATTGTTTTTGAAAATGAGGGATTAATGGTCATGGTTTACTCTACGACATGACAGTGTTGTTTTTTCTCACTGACGTGGCTCCCTGTCCCAGCCGCAAAAATGCCCGAAACTTTAAAACTACCCACAGGCATTCTTGGGTACATCCAGGGTGTCATCCACAAATAATAGAGGACCGCAAAATATAAATCCGCGAACTTGGTGGAGGGGGAGGGCTTTAGTAGATAAAGCATCATTTTTCACATTAGGATACAGAACTGTACTGTATTTATGTGTCTTATTTAATTTTCAGATTTTTGGGATACAGCAGGGCAAGAGAGGTTTCAAACAATGCATCCATCTTATTATCACCAGGTACAATACAGTATAGAATATAGTTTTATCATGGTACAGTTATCCTTGCATCAGTTTCACAATTCTGCATAAATAATCTTTTTTTTATTGTAACTACTATACAATAATCTCTTCCAACTTTTGACTGAAATTTTAAACTTTTGGCTTATTTTGGACACTGAGGCTTTTGAACAAAAATTAAAAATTATGGAATAAGTTCAAATTTTCACATTGGTTTGTGTTCTTATTGTTTAAAAAGCTTCTATTTTAAACAGTGCCACACCAGTTATATACATTACTCTATTATTAAGGTACATATATTGTATTTATTTATTTTTTCAGGCTCATGCAGCCATTTTGGTGTTTGATGGCACTCGCAAAGTAACTTATAAGAATCTCCCAAACTGGTACAAGGAACTGCGTCAACACAGACCAGAGATTCCTTGTTTCTGTGCAGTCAATAAGATAGATGGTAGGTACTGTACAGTATAACTGCTTAATTTCAATAAAAAATCCTTTACTACAAGTTTATTTGGCTATGATTGGTGTTAACAATTCTGTAAAGCTTTGAAGCAAAAGTTATTTAGTGACACCAGAGGTTATAAAAAAAAAAGAGAAATTTGAGTAGCTAAATGGGGAAAGAATTGTTTTGAATGATTATGTGAGCAGAGTGATTTGTGGAGTATGAGGTGCTTGCCAGCAGGGCAAGTAGAAGGGTACAGTACAGTAATTGGAAAACACCTTAGCATGGCCAGTTTTTCAGTGTGTAAAACATAAAGGCCCTAGTGTGAGGATCCTCATGGTGGAAATATCTGTCTGTGTGCTGTCCTCTCAAGCCATGTTTTGTGAACAGGTATTCACTACACTGTACTGTGTGCAGTATTTTGTCTATATGTTCTTGGGTTTCTTGCAGGGGAAGAGGAGTTGGATGTTTTACCTAGTCATATTGTAAAGCAAGTGTTATCTTAATTTGTGTCTGATGGGAACTGGGACAATGTACAAATGAGATCAGCCAATAGTTAACCCCCTTCCCCTCACATAGTTGTGGGGGTTAACTTCAGGTGGTCAGGCTGGGGCGATGCTTCAGGTGATCTATAAAGCTTTAAGTGCAAAGGGTTTTGTTTATGTATCTGTCTCGACTACATGACTGCTGCTGTAGTGGTAATGGTCATGATACTGACGATGAGTTAATGAATTAAAGCCAGGAAGTTCAACAATAAATTATGATAACTGACATAAGCACATTTAGAAATTAATTTATTACTGAAGTAATTGCTCATTAATGAGAGTTGGATTCTGTATGATGTGGGATTACCCTTCTGCACTATAAAACTTGAGTCTTACAGTAATGTAATGAATGGCAATGAAATCTGCTAATTCTGAAATATTAAAATAGTGCTGCTTTTTTTTCCAGAAAATGAAGATATTGCTGGCAAGAGTTTTGCTTTCCCAGAGAAGAACAACATCCCCATGTATTATGTGTCAGCCTCAAGTGGCACCAATGTTGTCAAGGTGAGCCTGACTCCTCTGCCCTGTAACACATGGCATAACTCTAAAGGGTTTGGTTGAACTGGCATATACTTTGCAATCATCACAGTAATAGACTTAGAATGGGTATATACAGTATAAGTCATGCATCATCCAGCAAATTCATGAATGTGTTTCTCGGCAGTTGTTCAAGGATGCCATTCGTGCAGCCTTCCAGTATAAGAAGAACCCAACAGACTTCACAGACCAGATCATGGAAGAATTGGAGATGGATTTATGAGCCATGAGCCAACATCTGTAGGCAGCCTCCAGGACAGTCACCAAAATAGGACCCTCCAACTTGTGATAACCTGTGCAAGTTACCATCATCATTGAGGTACCAAACTTGACCTTGTTTAAGTACCAAAGTCTAAATTAATTTCAGTCATTAGATCTTGTTTAGTTTTAAGATACTAATCTCTCTAGTAGTTTTATGTTACAAAGTTGTTATGAATTCTAGTGTTTGATGTCATAACTTCCTCTAGGTTTTAAATTGATCTCTTGGTATTTAGTTTAATAGAAATGCAATCTAATGGTACTAATAATTGTGATGTACTGGATTCAGTGCTATACGTTTTGGTCAACAAATTTGTTTTAGTTTGTGGTAGAAAATATTGGTTGTAGGTATTGTGCCTCCACTGTATACCCTGTACTGTACTGGTAGACTTTAACAAGGAATTCTGGTAACAAGGTGTAATGTGTAGTTATTTAACACTCCAGTAATTCTGTGTAATATATAATGAGGTGGGGTAAGACTTGTTTCGGGATATAAGGATAAGACTGACTTATTCCATCATGTTCTTAATAGTATTTTGGTCGCCATGTTGAGTTTTTCGCACGAGTCAAGCTCCCAAAATAAAACAAAATCACAGTTTTGTCAGATATGTTTTAGATATGTAGAATTGTAATGACAAAGAGAGATTTATCAACAAAATATTTTTACTTAAGACATTTTACAAAATAATCTTTTATTTATTTTTTTATGTGCATAGTACACTAATATAATATATTTTTACACTTAAGCTTTAGTTGTAAATTATGTTTTAAGATATACAGTGACCTTGTAGCTGTAGGAAACACATGATAATGTTAACAAATTTAAGGCCTTAAGTGTTTTATTCTTAGAGGAAATAAAGAGAAAGTGGGTGATGATGATCTTGGTTGTGGGGATCATGCTGTGATAATAATGCCGTCCAGCTCCTGTGTACACCATTAATACTGTACAGTAGTGGTGACCTGGTTGTGATATAACAAAGTGTACCACATGAAATGTACTATTCAAACTTGTTTGCTTGAAGGCAGCATGAGAAATACAATTTTGTGCATAATATACAGATGACATAAATGAGTACAGTACTGTATTGTACAAAGTGTACATACATGACTACTGTGCAAACTGAACTTATTTCTAAATACAGTAACTGAATTCACTTATATTAAAACTGCTGTATACAAATCTATTGACGTCTCATCTAAAATGGTACATTTATCCTGGTCTTCAGTAGTTAAACATCCTAGAATACCTTTGAAGATATAAACAGTACTGTACAGTACGTCCCTTATATCACTGTAATCTTTTGATGGCTTGTGTGGGCATTTTCAGGGGAGGTGTACACACTGGGGGATTTCCAGCTGATGGGAAATGTTAGACAAAAGTTGCCTCTATAGTTAACCATGCACACTATTAACAGTACACGACTTGTTGTTGTCCAGAATGTATCAGGATTGTCTGCCTTTGTTGTGTGTTTTTATGCATCAAGATGGTTTGTGCACCTTTGTATGCTTATATGTGCTGTTTATCATCCACATTTAAGTGAATCATGTAATGTGGATTTTTTTATAATTAATACTAAAGTACTATACAGTACTTTAGTTTAATGGGTTATCAGGAACTCTAGTCATCTTGTGTGAGACAGCATGCTGGTTGATTACCAACAGTTGCTATGAAAATGCATTTGTTTTGTTGCTGTGGATATTCACTGATAAGCACATATCTCTAGTATAATAATGTTTTCTGTTCATGAATACAATGTAAGTTTGAGACAAAATATTGTTAATGTTTATAATTACTGTATTAAACATAATGGTGGGGAATAATGTCCATGATGTGGCACAAATGTGTGTTTTGTTAAGTGTAGATCTCTGACTTGTTGTGCTGTAAGTTCAAGTATGAAGGATTGTATTCATCTTCAGTTTAGTGTTGTACTGTACTGTATTTTTGTGTTATGAAGCTGTTGTTTGTTAGTTTATTACAGTATTTGATATTTATGGTACAGTACTGTAGTTGTTTTAATTATAGGGGACATTGCCTATGTAGAGACAACTGAAATTCATTACACTTTTTGCTGTATTGAAAAGTGATAATATTTTAAACAACTTCAATGCTTCTTAATGGTATATATAAGTAAGGCATTATGGAATATACTCTAGGGCAGCTTTATATTGAGGAGAAAGGTGTTAATTTCTTGTACTATATTAGCTGTTTGAAAATTTTGACCCAACTTAAAGGTAAATTAATACAGGAAACAGTGGCCCAAAATTTTTATCAGATTATAATCGACTTTATTGATTATAATTCTTAATAAAGAGCTGACTAGGCTGCTGGTCTCACTATGGCTGCTGGCAACATGTCAATGGTGTTACAAAATTGTCTACATAAAGCACTGCATCATATTGTGCACTCAGTACAATACTGTACAGTCCCGGACATTCCCACATTAGACACTACCAGTAACTCACAAATGCCAAGCCTGTGAATGTGAGACTGGGGAATTTGAAGCAACAGGCAGAGATTCATTTATCGTGTAACAAAGTGTGTGTAGTGGGGGGGGGGGTATGGAACGAGGATGGTGCATGGTTATATGGGGCTGTTGTCCTGGTGGTTTACATAAGACTGGACCCATTGTACACTTTTAATAAATCAATAATTATATATACAGGATGTCTATAAAGTCTGTGTGCAGTGTAAAATGTTACTAACTTCAATTCTATAGGAAATAAAAACAATCTGAAAAATGTAATATAGAGACAATCTATTCAAGTTTTAACAACTGTAATGTTAAGATTTTTATTTTCAACATATCCACCACCATTATGGATACAAAGCATAATACGATTTTGACGTTCCACAAACACGTTCTGCAATTGTGTTTCTGTTATGACACCAATCACATCAGTTATCTTTGCACAAAGATCGTCTAAAGAGCTAGGTGTTGATGACTAAACTACAGTTTTGACAAGTCCCCATAGGAAAAAGTCCAATGGAGACAAATCTGGCAAATGAGCTGGGCAAGAGGTTGGTCCACCTCTTCCGATCCATTGATCCGGGAAAACCTCATTTAAAAAACGTCGAACTCTGCGAGCAAAGCGGCAAGGTGCGCCATCTTGCTGAAAACTATATTGGAGATAGTCTTGATTTCCTCAGTTCAGAAATTAATTAATTTTTTAGAATTTTCAAATTAATTTCACCATTAACAACTGTTCCTGCAAAAAATAATGAACCAATTATGGTATGTGTGTTTTTCCTAGAGCTCACCAGACATTTACTTTAGGTGAATCCCTTTCATGTTCCTAACCTTCTTGGGTTTTCTCTGACCCCCGGATGCGGCAATTATGTCAGTTAACCTTGCCACTGATGTGAAGTGTTGTCAAGAACTGAGACTTTTTTTTTATGTTGTAAATGGTGACAGAAAGCCAATCTTGCCTGGTATTATTCTTCTAACAACATTTGATGGACTTGAATCACGTAAGGTCGCTGATGTAATTTTACTTTGAGGATTTTGTGTCTCACTGATTTTTGTGGACTGTTTGCTAAATCTTGTTCTACAGATGCGACAGTCTCATTGTTTACTTGTGGTCTTCCAGTCCGTGGTTTGTCATTAATGGAACCAGTTTCTTTAAACTTCTTCATCCACTTTGTAATTGAGTTTCTGTGCGGTGCTTCCTTGTTGTAATGAGTCGTAAATTTTCTTCTAACGGCTGTTACGGACTTTAACCAGAGAACTCAATTTACTTTTTCTTCAATTGAAGCCATTCAGTATAGTGTTGGGTAGATTATCTGGAAAAAATTTAAAGACAGAAATTAGAATGAATATATTTCGTTGTTCGTGATAAAACTTAAACAAATTGTCTCTATTACATTTTACAGATTGTTTTTATCTCATATAGAACTGAAGTTAGTAACATTTTAAACTGCACACAGACTTTATAGACAGCCTGTTATTTAATACAAGTATAAACCCATTTCCTTAATCATAATCACCCTCTCATCTCCATCTATCCATAATACAGTACAGTGTGCTGAAGCAACACATGACAACTGCATGCACCACAAGCTCAGTTACTGTACTCCCACACCTCCTGCACCCCCCCCCCCACACACACACTATCAGCTGTGTTCATCTAGCTCCTGAATGACTGAGAAAATGGGTAATTGTTACCAGATAAATGAATCTCTGCCTGTTGCTTCAGATAAACTAGTCTCACAGTCACTGGGTTCATATTTGTGGATGAGTGTCTTAGCCTGGAAGTGTCCGGGACTGTACATAGTAGAACTAAAGTGTATCTAAGAAATGTGTTTTGGAGTGTTGGATGAAACACTGAATTGATTGGGGTTCTACTATTTTTTTTAACTGAGTTGCACTTGTTCTCATCCTCAGTTTCCTCAAACAGTGTTTGTTATTGTTAATTTACTTCTTAAATGATGATGAGTTAAATAAAATTAAATAATATTGTTAGTATGTGATAATTGTTTACCCTCTTCTTGTGTGCAGCTCAAACTGTCACTTTGCCTCTTTACTGAGACCAGGTACAGTTTAGCAGATTCTTGCACTGATGAGTGTTAACCAGATTAGGTTGTGAGAGCTTATGAATTATATTAACTGCTATTGGTTGAGACCTCCAGCACTAATGAGAACTAATACTGTAGCTCTACTTTTATGTTGCAAAGAACCAAACTCGGTCATTACTATAAGGTGAAAATATTCTAAAAAGGTATTTTCTTCTTATCTAAAGACTGGAGTCAATGTCAAATTCCCACGAGTGCGCTGATTATAGTGCGTTTTTCCCAGCTAAGAAGAGATGCTCCGCCCCCGCCTCAAGAGCTACAGCTGATTGGCTGTTGCAAATCTGTCTGATTTCATCCTGAAGTAATGATGTATTTCTAAATGAGTTTATTCATAATCGTTGGGATGACCGTTTCTGACGAGAAAGATATTTGGCTAAATTATATAAAGATACTGTACATACATTCATTATTTCAGACATTAGCATGTTGGAAGTTTATCAGAAATCTTATACATGAATTAACTGTTAAACTCTGGTAGCAAATTCACGCATTTAATATATACTTATTTTTACCCACAATAAGGCATACTAAGACAAATTACATTTCAATAATACTATATAATGCAAAACTAACATTTTAAAAGATCAGAATCACATTGAAATATTATACGGCCTCTGAAAGTTGGTGGATGAGTGTGACTGACTGGGGAGCTTGGCCGCTCACCCGTCAGCAGAGGCGGGAAATATGAAATTGTTCGCAGTCATATTTCCCGCTTTAATTCTTTCAATGTTTGTTTTATACGATGTGAAGCTCATATTGTTTTCTGAGCTAATAACCTGAGGCAGTACATTATATAAAGGAAGATTGGCCACTCAGGTTCTCATACAGTATCATGGCATAATTTTAGTCTCAAGCAGCCCACGAACTTTCATTATTACAGTAAGTCCTCGTATATCTTCACCCCGCTTAACGTTGTTCGGTACTTCGTCGCTACTTTTTAGATTACAATAATTCGTTTAACGTCCCGACGACTCAATTTAACATCGTTTTTGCGTCGTCATGGACTACTTTTTACAGCACATCACCCTCTCTTGTCTGGCCTTGCTACGCTCTCTCGGCTCTGCACGTTACCTCTCACTAGTGGAACTTCACAGTGAAGCCAAGCCAGTCTTCGTTAAGCTACCACAGCGTTTGTGCGTATTTCACGGCCATATTATTAAACAACACCTTCCCTTGAAGAGGGTCATCGTGTTTCAACCCGAGTTTTAAACTAAATGAGTCATGAGGGACACCGCAGTTCTGTACTTAACGGGGCAGTGTAGCGGTAAAATTAACTAATTCCAATACAGGTATTATAAATTTACAATATTGGAATTAGTTAATTTTACCGCCACACCGCCCCGATAAGTACAGAACTGCGGTGTCCCTCAGGACTCATTTAGTTTAAAACTCGGGTTGAAACACGACGACCCTCTTCAAGGGAAGATGTTGTTTAATAATACGGGCGTAAGTGTTTTTGCTCTTAATACTGTATTGTACTCTAATTATTCAAAATGGCTTCCAAGCACCCGTCAAGTGCTACTGATGCTAGTGTTGTGAAGAAGCAACGTAAGTCCATTAGCCTTTCTACGAAAATGGATGTTTTAAACCAGAAGGAGGAGCCACCTGCTGGGTCTCAGTGACTCACCACCCGCCGGGTCTCAGTGACTCACCACCCGCTGGGTCTCAGTGAAGGAGGAGCCACCTGCTGGGTCTCAGTGACTCACCACCCGCCGGGTCTCAGTGACTCACCACCCGCTGGGTCTCAGTGACTCACCACCCTCCTCCTCTGCTCCACTACCCACCACACACTCGCTCCACCACCTCCATCCATCAGTGAGTACAATACAAAATGATTTAGTTTATTTATATCTACTATTTTCTATAAAAATAACATTGATTTCTGTATGTATATGTAATGTATTTTATGGGGCAAAGGGAGGCTGGGAACATAACTCCCATACTTTATCTATTTCTTATGGGGAAAATTGATCCGCTTAACGTTGTTTCGTATAACGTCGCGTTTTCAGGAACGTAACCCTAACGTTAAGCGCAGACTTACTGTATTGATTCAGTATTTGATATTGACAATATTATTGATTATGTGTGGATGATATTGAAGGTTTAAACGGTATACAGTGAACCCTCACTTTACGCGGTCAATTGAACCCACGGTGGCCCGCATAAAGTGAGAAACGAGTAAAGTGAACAACATAACATATGGGATTAATTGATATAGAGACCGGGCCGACCCCCAAACTCCACTTTTTCAGACACAATACCTACGTTGTAGTAAAAATAACTTCTTAATTTTATGATGGTTTGCACACACAATTAATAATTAAGAGAAATATCAATAATATTAGGTTTTTTAACACTTACATTAGTAGAAAAGATGGCTGGGCACACGGGGATGGGGTTGGTTCCGAGGCAGAGGGCAGATTATTGGCCCTCACCTGTATCACTTGTATCAATTGTATCACTATCCACCACAGAGGCTTGCAGGGCCTCTTTGTCAAACCCCTCAAATTCCATATAAGTCCATATCCTCACTATAATTATCACTATCACTGACTTGGGCCGGCTGTGGTGGGTGGCGGATGAAGAACTCGGTAATGTTTTGATGACTGGGCGACCTTGTACTCACCCTGCCTGCGCCACTCTCCGCGTAAAAGGGTACACACACCGCGGAAAGTGAGCATTCCGTGTTCGGCAGGGTACCGCGTAGAGTGGGACCGCGTAAAGCGAGGGTTGACTGTATTGAAAAAATGATAAAGGATTTGATATAGTGGTCCCTTGATTAACGAACACAATTGGTTCCACAGAGTCCGTTGTTAAACGAAAATTTTGTTAACTGAATCTCTTATTTCAATAGGATATTGGGTAATTGGTTCCAACTCACAGAAAAAGTATACATATTTTGTACTGTATACCAGTAATAGAATTAACAACATTAAATTTAAACTAAATACAGTACTGTACTGTACTGTACAGTATACTGTACAATAATAAATAAAAAACAATAGAATATTGTATTTTAACTTACTTTGAGGTGTGTACTGTATGTCGTATTCCCGGCAGCTTTGTTTACATATCAAACAGCTGATTGTAGAGGCAGTCGATGATGACATGCCATATTCTTTACAGAGTGCATTGGTTCTAATGCCTTCTTCATGTTTCATAAGAATTTCTGCACTGTATATTATCAATATGTTAACTAAATTTTAGAATGACCCATAATTTTAATGTAAAAATGCAAAAATATTCAAGAGACCAACAAACTCTATGTTCACTACACTGTAAACAAAGTTAAACTGAGAAGCGTTGGTGGGTGATTCGATCAACTGAAGGGCGCACAAAAACTGTTCCCTGTACTGTATATATTATCAATATGTTAACTAAATTTCAGAATGACCAATAATTTTAATATAAAAAATGCAAAAAATATTCAAGAGCACAACTTTCTTGATATTTACTTCACTGGACACGAATGTAAACATAGAACAGATTACTGTTTTGGCGGACTAGCCTATCAGCTGATGCACACAACAAAGCGTGTTTTTCGTAAGGCTGTCTTTAATCGAAGTTTTGTTTGTTAGTGGAACTGAAACTCCTTATGGGAGCTAATTCGTTAACTGAAATTTCATTAATTGAACCGTTCATTAATCGAGGTACCACTGTATTTATTGACGGGATCTCAATACAGTCGGGTCGGGATATATCACGAGATAGGGTCCAGCGATGTTCGCTGTACTGTATACTAAATCGCGATATATAATTATATGTAATCAATTGGGAAAATAGGGCTAGGTTCTGGAGGCCAAAAAAAGTGACTAAACTTGACCTAACGAGTTCATTTTCTTAGTAACTAAAGCACCAATGAACACTAGACTCGGGAACAACAGACTATTTCGATATCAATGACCACCAGACTCAGGAACACTAAACTCGGCAGCTGACGCACCATCCTGGGAACACCAGACTTGGTAGCTGACGCGCCATCCCGGGAACACCAGACTTGGTAGATGACGCGCCATCCCGGGAACACCAGACTCGGCAGCTGATGCGCCATCCCGGGAACACCAGACTCGGCAGCTGATGCGCCATCCCGGGAACACCAGATTCGGCAGCTGACGCGCCATCCCGGGAACACCAGACTCGGCAGCTGATGCGCCATCCCGGGAACACCAGATTCGGGCTGACGCGCCATCCCGGGAACACCAGACTCGGCAGTTGAGGCGCCATGCCGGGAACACCAGATTCGGCAGCTGACGCGCCATCCCGGGAACACCAGACTCGGCAGTTGAGGCGCCATGCCGGGAACACCAGATTCGGCAGCTGACGCGCCATCCCGGGAACACCAGACTCGGCAGCTGACGCGCCATCCCGGGAACACCAGACTCGGTAGCAGACGCCACACTGCCACCCCCACTTGACAATCCCACACCTACATAAACCAACACCAAAAATATTAGTTACAGTATTAAATCTTTTCCTTAAAGCTTTCCATTATCTTCACTTCACTTTTCACATCACTAGCATCCCATTTACACTCGCCTTAGAAGTGGTAATCTGCAGCAGAGTCGGCTGCTTTCTCGTCACTCCCTCAGAAAGACTGAGCGGGCAAGCGTGAATGCTTGAGTGAGCAGCCACGGTGGCGCCTCTGGTGAGCAAATAACGCATTTGTTTGCCATGGCGGTACATTTGAGGTATTTTTCCTGCCCAATTTCCATCGCGAAATAAAATAATTTATTGCTATATATAGGAAAATTTAGTTAATTTTGGTAGCCGCGATATGAAAAAATCGTTAAATAAAGTCGCGATATATCCCGACCCTACTGTAATATTGAGTGGTTGGTGGTAATCACGATTATATTGCACAATATTTTGTCAGTCTGTGTCAGGAGGTCAACCGGTAACATGTCGGGTTCCACAAAATAAAAGAGGAGGACAGGAGGTTCATCTTGGAATGTATACAGCTATATCACAAACTTCCAGCACTGTGGGAGATAAAAATTGATGACTACAGTGACAGGAATAAGAAGAATGACTCCTATGACATATTACTTCGTAAGTATCAAGAGAAATACCCTGAAGCCACCAAAGATGATGTGAAGAAGAAATTTAATTCCTTGCATGCAAACTTCAGGAAGGAATTGAAGAATGTGTTTGATTCCATGAAATCTGGTGCTGGTGTCGAAGATGTGTATGAACCGAGCCTCTGGCAGATGTCATTATTATCAATGCCCATTGTTATACTCATTTACTGGATCATTAATCTTATGACATTATTAACGTGACATGTGCAACACCTATACATTTCCATAATGTGTGCATCCTCAATTTAATTTTTTTTATTTAAGCAATATTTGCATCCTTCCCTGTATATAATATTTGAGACACTGTATTATAGTTCACAGGTTTCTATTACAATTTGACCTATCGATTGTGGTGATATAGCACTTGTGAACCTTAGGTCCTCATGTGTTTCCAGTGGCCAGGTACTGCAAAGTTATTGATAGCCGCTGACTTGGAGGAATAGTTTCTCGCATCACTGTATTTTGTTCTTCAATGAGTGGTGTAACCGTCTGTAGTGACTTGTCAAAACATTCTCCATCCATTCTCAGGAATTTCTTGTAGTCGGGTGGCTCATTGCATCACAATTCGGTTAAAAGATTTTCATGGGTGTAATGATTCTGCTTCTTCAGCCATTTTCGGCCCAAAGTCTCCATTTGTGCCTTGTTTTCTTATCCTTGCCTCACAAAACTCTGAGAGCAAGACCTATACAGTACAGTACAAGCATCACTGTTAATATTCATGGTTGGTGAGGCAGAACCTCATGTGTCAACGACAAGACTGCAACTGACCATTGAACAATATTATTGTGCTGTTAGTGGCAGATGGATTGTGGTGAATTATTCCTGTCAATATATTGAGTAAATTTTATCGATCATGTATGGGCCGCTTTATGCCATTAATCTTCTGACAAAACTGTTATGGTCTAACATTACTCATGTGGTTTACAGGCTAATAAAAAACCACATTACTGTATAAGCAAGAATAGAAAGTATTGTATATTTATGATTACTGTCTTATACAGTAGAACGTTGATATAACGCGAGATACGGTCCAAGAGAGGGTCGCTTAAAACTGAATTCACACTAAATCAAAGTGTTGCTTCAATGGAATAATTTAGTTTGGTACTTGAGAGAAACACAAAATACTAAAAAGACTGACAGTCTACCTATCTTCTAGAATAAACAAAACATTGTTTTTTGTAGTATTATGTTAAAACAAACACTCATAAATCAACACAGCTAAAATTATGGGACGTGAAATGGTCTGTTTACTGGCTGGGAAGATGGGAAGGTGATATGTTTGACCGTTGATGCCACGGTCTGTTGCTTATTTATTTATCTGTCCTTAAGAGTGACATTAGGTTTTTCTCTTATAAAATGTCACTGAACATTGCTGGAAGTCTTATAAGATAATTATTATTTTTAATATAAACATGCTATAGTTTGCACTAGACAAAAATTTTAGTAATCATTTAGTACATGTACAGTACAGCTTTGCCCTTAGGACAGTGTAACGTGCCCAGAGAACCATTAAGCGCCAAATTTTAAATATGATGCACCAGATTGACTCGCGCAAAATATGAAAGATTTGCTTTAAATTAAAACATTGTCCTTAATTGTGGGTGTCGCCTTGAATCAATAATCTTAAATTGAATTGCTTTAAATCGACGTTCTACTGTATATCAATAGTATTATTAGCAGTGACAATTTTTTTTTTTATCAGTGTCTGCATAGAAAATATTGTTCTGTAAAAATAATTCTTGAGCAAATGCATCCTTAATGCCCTTCACTGCAGTACTGTACTGTACATGGTAGTAGCCTTCAGGTGAGAAGCTACCTATGGCACTAATGAGGGTCAGAGGGTTGCACTTAAATAATATTGACAAGATTATAAATGCCATTAGTACAATACAGCTTAATTATAGTGTAGTGTAGTGTAGTCTGGTCTAGTCTAGTCTAGTCTAGTCTAGTCTAGTCTTGTCCTAATGATGACAATGCCTGACAAATTGGATCAATACAACATTTTATTAATATTATAATACAGTACATTACAGTATATGAAAAACCCCAGTGGATGGTAGACTTCAGTTATAGAATAGCTCTAACTGTCATGTGTCGTAGAATGTTTTCTGTCAATTGACGTTTATTGTAAATTAATCAGGTAAAATATTGGAGGTGTACAGTATTTACTAGTTTGATTTCTTGATATAGTAGTTTAGTACAAATTCTGTAACTTTTGAGTACAGTACAGCACAGCACAGGACAGTATAGTACAGTACAGTACAGTACAGTACAGTACAGCACAGCACAGTACAGCACAGCACAGTACAGCACAGCACATTACAGCACAGTACAGCACAGTACAGCACAGCACAGTACAGCACAGTACAGTACAGCACATTACAGCACAGCACAGCACAGTACAGCATGGCACAGTACAGTGCAGCACAGTGCATTACAGTATTGCATTAGCTATCTTCTGTTATATTAATGCATATTTAAGTTATGTTTATCATTGTTATGTTTGTTTTAATTACCTTTATTAAGACCATATTCTATGCTGACTGTGATCCACACCTTGAATACAACCATTTGATGATAAAGCATTGAGGACTTATTAAATGGAATTCTGATTTCTTGTGTACTGTACAGTACTGTATTACTAATTAACAGTTTTTTATAACACTATTTAAATGTAGTAATCTGGTTGGTCCTCAGTATGTAATAAGGGATGTTATGTTCCTGTTCATCACTCATACAGTACTACAAAAGAGGGTGAAGTTTGTTATGAGAAATAATATGGTAATGGGTGGAGTTATGTTCCTTTGATATTAATACAGGGATTATTTGTGTTTGTTAACGTCTATAGCCCACAGCAGCTCTACTCAACACTACTGTCCTAAATGAACCCAAAATTCCAGTTGTCAGTATGTAGACTTATATTTAGGTAGTATCTTAATCTGTGGTGGGTATGTAATGAAATATTAGTGTCCAGTCTGTGTCCCTGGGTTACGAACGAGTTCCGTTCCTGAGGACGTTCTTAAGTTGGAAATGTGTGTAAGTCGGAACACGTGCCTTATGTGCACTATATCATAGTCTAAGTCCTTTTATACATCTCAAAACACTTAATTTAAGAGAAAAGAAGATTTTGAATGATAAAATACAGTAAATGAAAGTAATAATTAAAGCTTAACACTTACATTGAAACCTGGGGCTGGTTTGCATGTGGAGATGGGCATTTGTAGGAGTGACAGAGGCTTTATTGGAATGGTTGAATTGAAACTTTCTTCTTTTCTTCACAAATCTCTCTGTAGCATCATAGACATTCAGTAATACCTCTATGAGTCTTGGTGAATCTTGGTGTTCAAATTTAAACAATCTTTCTTCAATAAGCCTGAAACCCTCTGCCTTTTGTAATGAATCCCTTTGGTTCTGGAGTTTCGGATTCTTCTACATCCTGTGACAAAATGTACCTCTCCAGTTCAATCAGGTCCTCATTGCTAATTCTTCAACATGAGACTCAAGCAACTGTGTGACATCATCCTCATCAATATCAAGCTGGAGTTGGTTCCCAATGTCTGTGTCACTTCCCCACCATCATTTTCAAAGTCCCTGAAATCTTTGACAAACTGTGGGCAGAGTTTTTTCCAAACACCATTTGCCCTTACCTTGAACTGTTTAAACCAGCCCCTACAAGCAACAAAATCTTCCCCATCACTTTCACCACCACATTTAGGCTTCAAGTCAGCGTTCAAGCTTCTTGCTTTTTCCTGAATCAAGGCTAGACTTAGAGGCGGTCACTGTTGATTTTGATCTTCCACCCATATCACTAAAAATCTTTCCATTTCAATTAACAATCAACTTCTTTGTTTTGTTATCACAGTTGAGTGCATTGGTGTAGATCCTTTAATATATTCAAGAATTTTCTATTTGTTTTTCAAAATTGTTCCGATCAATTTCACAAACTGCATCAAAAAGTCAACCAGTGCGAAGATCAAAAGATTGAAGAATTAACACACTGGGAAAAAATCACTAAATCCCAAAACAAAGAATCAATGAACACACTAAGCAAGGCAGTGAAAATAATGAAACATAACGTTCTCCACTGGAGAACTAATAAATTCAATTTATCCAGCCAGTACAACCGAGAGGACGCAAACATTATATACTCATAAACTCACACGGCTAAAAGGCATCTGAGGAATTGAAAATATTTGGTTACTGTATAGGGTCCATAAACCAATATCAGAGGAGCCGAATGACGAGGTGGCCATCGCCATAAAAAGAATCGTAGACGACTTCATCTCTGAAACTCTCGCTGTTCAAATCAACCTGACTACAGGACCAATTATAGTAGCCACAACTTACCTCCCACCACGCACGGACTACCTACCATACAGGGACTAACACAGACTTCTATCATACCACCACCCAACCTACATCATCGGGTACATGAACGCCAGACATCCTCTACTAGATGGTAAGAGGACAACTAACAATGTTGGAAGAGGCCTCGCTGGCTTCATAGCAGACAAAAAAGCCCAGTTAATAGGCCCGTACTTTCCCACATTCTACAGTTGGAACTCAGCCACTACTCCAGATATAGCAATAACAAACGGCAGATGCTTCCACAACTATCTCTTTGAACAAGGCCCTGTAACCTCCAGCGACCACCTACCTATAATCATGACCATCTCAGCATCACCAATAACTATACCAGCTCCACCAAGGAGGATCGCCAAGCAGACCGACTGGGAACTATTCAATGAAAAAGCTACAGCCAAACTTGAGGTCAAGGACATGACAATCCTGCAGACCATAGACAGTCAGCCTGTGAACAAAATAGACGAAGAAATCAACACATGGTGTGAAGCCATAGGAACAGCCTACCAGGAGGCCACGCCTCTCAAACGCAACAGAACTCTCCCACACCCACAACAGACTCCAGAACTCATAGCCCTCACAAACCAGTTCCAACTGCTACAACAGAGAGCCGAGACCCATGGTTGGGACATCATAAGATACAATACATACGGGAGGAAATAAAAACAAGATCTCTTGAACAAAGCAACCTTAAATGGGCCGAAATAGTTGAACAACTCTCACATGCAGTACAACGATTCAGGTGAGTTCTGGCGTCGAGTTAAGAGACTGAAAGCTTCCAGCCATAACAAGTCATCATATATAACTAACCACGCAGGAAGTAAAATATATGACGACCAAGACAAAGAACACATATTCAGGGACATATGGAGGAACATCTTCCGAATCACAAATGAAGGAAACGGGGGGGAATTTGATGGTACCCACAAGGAGCTCGTCCTTGATGAACTCCGGGGCCAGACACACTGCACTCAGCCTTCCCTTGAAATCAAATGGGAGGATCTGAGAGTGGACAGCCCACTGTGCAAACCAATCACCTCAGAAGAACTAAACACAGCCATCTTCAAAACCAAAAATAAAGCCCATGGCTACTCGGACATCACTAAGGAGATCCTCAGCCACATAAGCAACCTGACCATGGGGTGACTGAGAACCACAATGAACACTTGTCTGGCCTTGGGTTACTTCCCACCTAAATTCAAAGAGACCACTGTTACCCAAACACCAAAACAAGGAAAGAACCTCGCTGTCCCACTAAACTACAAACCCTTCTCCCTCCTCGAAGTACCTGGAAAAATCCTAGAAAATATCATCAATAACCCCTGAGAAATCACCTGGAAACGACCAACAGAATTAATTGCAGACAATTTGGGTCCAGGAATGGGAAGTCCTCAACTGTGATAGCCCTGGCATGTAAGAACATAGCCAGTGGTAGCATATGTAATGTAACTCCCTTGGATGTAGCGAAGGCATTTGACAAAATCTGGCATGATGGCCTAAAATATAAGCTCCTCCAACTCGGACTTCCCACCAACATCGAAAAGCTGCTTTGCAACTTCCTTGATGGCAGAAATGCCAGAGGCTGGGACTACACACAGGAGAGACCTTCCCACTCATGAGCGGAGTCCTTCAGAGCAGCGTCCTCTCTCCCACCCTATATATCATCTACACAAGTGACACCCCGCCTCCTACCAGAATAGGGTAAATAATTTACGAAAAGCAATGGAAAATCCAAACCAGTCTCCCAAAATTCACAGTGATACCCTTATGCAGAAGGAAAACCCATCCATTAGTAACCAATAATGCCCAGATAGAATACAAAAGCAGAGGCACCCTCCTGGCCCGGGCCTGCATATATCCACAACAGGTTACTCCCATCATGTCCACACCAGGAAGGAAAAGGCAAGAAGAGAGCTGAGAAAACTATACCACTTTAAAGCGCTTCTGAGAAAAAACTCCACCTGGTGACATCATTTATCACACTGAAATTAACTTACCCAGCAGTACCTCTTCATACTATGAGCACCACTCAAATATTAAAATTACAGGTGGTCCAAAATGAAGCCCTGAGATTCGTCATAGATGAAAGATACCCCTTCACCAGAACCACAGCCGAGGTACATAGAGACCTGAGAATAAAACCCATCAACCAGCAGCTGCACACCCTGGCCAGCAGAATCTAACAAAAGATAGAACGATCAGAGCAAGAACTCCTTCAAAGACTCCCAACAGATAATGACAACAACCATACATGGTTTCCAAAAAGTTACCAAATCTGAAAAAAAGGTCCATTACCACCCCTGATCTACACGGCCAGGCAATAGACAACCTCCCTAGACCAGCATCCGCCAGTAGGGTTGCTGGAATATGAAATAAGGCCCTTAAAACACCCATATATGGGACAGGGTAGGATGTCTAGTGCCTGTACCGACAGACAATAACTAACCCGACACAACCCTAACACACTAGTATTAGCTAAGCTAGGCGGTCAGCCCGCCCTCTCTTACCTCCTAAATTTCTGAACTATAACTTCCTTCCCCCCACCTCTAATTTTTTTTCAACAAACCTCAAAAAAAAAAACAACCCCTGACACCACACACACCACTGCCCACCTCCTACCTTATCCACCACCCGACACTGAATTATGTGATTTTTATTTTTGTATTAAAAGAAAATCATGATTGACTGAATTAGTATGTTATTTATTATATTGATTTGTCGTTGTGTAAGAAGAAATATATTTTTTTTATAACCTCCAATGCTGACCCCTTAAATATTTTCCTAGGGCCGCCCCTACAGTAAGAACTATTCGTTACAAGTTGACACAAATTGGGGAAACATTTTTAATAAACAGTACAAGAGGATTACAGTATATTGAAGGCATCTAAGTCAAATTGATGTGAAAAGAAAATTAATCGTTATTTTTTATATCAAGCCATTAATTTTCAAGAAGATATGGTATGTCTACACGGAAGTCTGAACTCTCGCTGGTATGTTGAAACAAACTTTTAGAGGTTAAAGAGAGAGAGAGAGAGAGCGAGCCCAGGGCTGACCCATCTGACAGCTGCGTTCTGGAAACATAAAAATGGATTACTTAGTCTAGTACAGTATCGAGTTTTATCATTACTCCCTTGTCTTTTTGTTTATACTTCATATTTTGTTATCCCGAGACAATACTAACGTGGTTTGATTTAATAAGTATAACGGATAACCAACAATAGCTGGTGTAGTACTTAAATGCGCTCCACTTTCTCGTAACCTACTGTTGGAGATGTGTTTGTTTAGTCATGGTTCATTAGTGCAGCATGGATAAGTTGTACTGTACACTAAATAGAAATATACGGTAAGTACAGGGTTACCTAGTGACAGCACTAGGATCCCGCTTCCTCTATCAAGGAATAAACAATTGAAATTGAAAATTGAATATATGGTAATATTATAGTAGTAAAGGTGTGGATGTGAACATGTTTTACAGTGACGAATGAAAGGGTGTGGAGAAATAACTGGAGAATACAGGTACACTTAGGGTTCCGTTAGATGGCTACGAACTGCAGTTGCCGGTGTTGGTAAATCGCACTCTGCATTAATGTAAATAAATACCTCAGGTGTAATATCATTATATGATATGCTTAGTTGCTAGTAAATTACTCTTTTACGTTGTTTATTAACAATATGACACTATTACGTTAAAGGGAAGAAAGAGCAAAAAATGACAATCAAGCAGGCGGTATAGGGGGCTCGCATTCAAGATTATCATCAGGACGGAGAAAATGACAACTTTACACTCCCTACAATAACTAGGGCAAAGTATTGTACAAGATAACGTCAGAGTACAATAGCATATCTGTATTATTAAGGTTGAATTGTAAATGTAAATTCCCCCATAAGCTGACAATATCGTCATGACCTACATTGTGTTGTGGATCTTGGCGGGAATGTAGGATATGGTTAACGCTCAAATGGAATATTGGTGAAACTAAAAGTGTGCCCTAATATTTCCAGTTTTGGGTGATGGATATATCGCCAGAGAGTTTCGTCGTGTTTTGGTGGATGATTGGTGACAAGGGGGCATGATCAGAGAAGCTGGGGGGGGGACGTTGTACTGTAAACATATTTTGTGGGTCAGTGTGTCTGCTTGCCGCCACTGACCATAACATAGTTCATCTCATGTGTTTTCGTCACCGTTGCTTTTGTTCAACTTACGGTTTCTTAAATTATCGAGATGTTATCGTTCGTTGCTAGATCATTTGTTTTTGCTTAAGTGTATTGTTATTAGGGTTATTTTTCGTCCATTTCCCTCAACATTGGTTCGTGACTATAGATAGAAATGTACAGTATTAATGGTCTTACAATTAGGGTAACTCTCTCTCTCTCTCTCTCTCTCTCTCTCTCTCTCTAGGTGTGTGTAGCCCTCTCATGTTCCCGGGGACTGGTGTGGGCTGGGCTGTACAGGTAAGGTAAGTGGTGACCGCTGCCGACATCACTACCAGGTATCCGGGTCACCCCCACTTTCTTTCATACCATATCCTATAGTGTTCCCACAGTCCACATTGACGATAAAAATCTATATTTTAGAGAGATGAGGGACAAGAGGTGGTGTTAGAGAAAAAGGAAAGTGAGAGAGAGAGAGAAGAGAGTCAACAGAAAAGTATAAACAACAGAAGCCTCGTGGTCTTACAGCGCGGCAAACTGACCTTTGTCCACTTTCTGAAATAGTCCTGCATTAAACTTGGTCCTAGTGATAAAATACTTCATTGTGCTTAATATTTAATGATGTTTGGCCACCATATATGTACGGTGTGCTAGCGTATAGAAGTCAGTTAAGTGGGGTTTCAATTAGGGTGAATTTAATTTTTGATGGTGACGTAATAATGTATTTAAATTTCCGTGGCATCAGATCCTTCTTCAAACGTGAGTCTTATTTATATCTGACTATTATAGGTTATTATTGTTAGTATTTTTTTACTATTATTAGTAGTATTTTTTATTATTGATATTTTTAAAGTCACTTCATTTGATTATTATTATTATTTTTATTGAGTACTTCATTTGATTCGTTAACTATAAGTGACCTAATTTCAATGAAGGAACATGATAATAATAATAATAATTAACGGTTTATTGAAAGAGCTTGGCAGCCAGAAGGTTGAAAATATACAGTTACATATTTGGGGAATGGGTTACGAATTACAAATAATATACAAGTAACATAAGTGACACAAATAAGACATATAATAACTAGATGGGGAAAAGCTCAAACTACAGTTCATTTCAACATAGTGACAGTGCAAGGAGTAGTGTTTACTGGGAGTGAACACACTGGTTTATTACAAGTTATTGATAATTTTTACAATGGTTGGGACTGGGCTGTTCTTATAGCGATCAGTTCGTGCTTGTGTGAGTAAATGCATGAAGCCAATACGAATAGAGTAATTGCAAGCATCCCAAGAAACAAATAGTGACACCTCTCTCTCCAAACCCCGTGTGGTGTAGCAGTTTCACTTCCAACACACTTCCACCTGTTTTATATTAACCAAGTGATTATACATACTTTACCCGGATTTAGTTACTCAAAAAAAATTATATATAAAAGTTATATACTTAGAGTTGCATGACTTGAGAAACAGTGTATGATATAATTTAGTGTGGTGAACATGTGGTTGACCTCGGTGTGTGTGGGGGGGGGGATGTTGCTCCGAGTCCATTAGGCTATTTTTACCTCCTGTTTGACAGATGGTGAGCCAACAAAAGTGGTTATATAATACGTATTGTCTTCATAAGTGTTTCATCTTCGTTATCATTGTGTTTTGCGATGGTTTTTGTACGAAGTGTGTGAAAAAAAAATGCCGTTGAGTTGATGAGGTGTAAGAAATATCGTACAGAGGAGGGGGGGAATTATTCTCTTCCATAACCTACCTCCTCACTCTCCTGGCTCCTCATTTATCTACCCCCTTCCTCCCACCCCCCCGGCCTACTAGAGTGTATACCCGGACGTCCTAGCTATACTGTCTGTCCTCTCGCCTTTCACCCTCGCACTGCTGCTGGAGTTCCTGTAGTTTCTCCCAACCCAAACATCAAGGGACTTTATAAACAGCGTGCGTCACCTATTTCACCCAACCCGATTTATGACTTACAGGACTGATTAAAACACCAATAAATAGTTTTATTATAGAATTAATCAGGAAAACATTTTATTATTATTTATTTAACCAGCTAGATGTTTATTATAGATAGAACTGAATATAGCACTCAGTCCAAGATTAGCGTATCTGTTTTTAAGGCATAAGGAAATAAGATCTTTACTCAGTTCGAATTATGTCTTAAAAATACATAACCAGGTTGATCGTGGGAGGATGGTAAGTTACTGTACCTGCAGTCACAGTTCACATGCATTTATTTAATCACGGTAATTTCACTGTGATTTGGACGTTATTTCTTCAGTCGCTGTCATTGTGTTGACATATTTTCTAAGAGCTAGAATATGTCACAGCTTATTGTACTGTTAGATTAATAGCCCTAACCTAACCTAACCTCCTGGTAGACATTAGGGTGATTTATCCTTCAAGTGAAATATGCTGAGGTGTCTTAAGCTTCGGATAATCCAGGACTTCAAATTTGTGGATCTCTCTCTCTCTCTCTCTCTCTCTCTCTCTCTCTCTCTCTCTCTGAAGGTCGCATGTTACAGTGTGGCTGGTATTGCCCTCGACATCTTCACTTCCTCAATTGTAAGGTTAGGTTAGGTTAGGTTTAGAAAAGTGGGCTAACATAAGTAGGTAAGTTAGGTAGATATGCGTGGGAAAGGTAATTAAGGTTTGGTTAGGTTAGGTTTTTACCGCTGTTGGCCTTTTCTCCTCACCCCCACCACTGCCATCATCACTACCACCACTATCATCACCACTATCACTACCACCACCACCACTATCATCACTGAGTCACTACCACCACCACCACCATCATCACCACTATCACTACCACCACCACCACTATCATCACCATCTTCACTACCACCACCACCACTATCATCACCACTATCACTACCACCACCACCACTATCATCACTATCACTACCACCACCACCACTATCATCACCACTGTCACTACCACCACCACCACTATCATCACCACTATCACTACCACACCACCACTATCATCACCATTTTCACTCACTACCCACCACCCACTACTCATCAGCCCATTACTACCACCACCACCACTATCATCACCACCATCACTACCACCTCACCACCAATTATCATCACCACTATCACTACCACCACCACCACTATCATCACCACTATCACTACCACCACCACCACCAAATTATCATCACCACTATCACCACCACCACCACCACTATCATCACCACTATCACTACCACCTCACCACCACTATCATCACCACTATCACTACCACCACCACCACTATCCTCACCACTATCACTACCACCACCACCACTATCATCACCACTCATCACTACCACCACCACCACTATCATCACCACTATCACTACCACCACCACCACTATCATCACCACTATCACTACCACCACCACCACTGTCATCACCACTATCACTACCACCACCACCACTATCATCACCATCTTCACCACCACCAACAATGTCAGTTAAACCAGTATAACAGGTGAACAATGCTATAATACATACACTGATTTACGGCCCTGTAAATGTATTGAACGTATATTATTATGTCTAAATCACATGTAAGTTTGTATATTTTCACCCAACGGCTGCAACTCTATTTATAAACTGTTTATTATTATTATTATTATTATTATTATTATTATTATTATTATTATTATTATTATTATTATTATTAATACTACTACATACTACTACTACTACTACTACTACACACTACTACTACTACACACTACTACTACTACACACTACTACTACATTGCTGTCACTCGGAATCGAGTATGACGATCATCCAACTATGATACAATGATATGAGTTATTAAGGATGTCACCTTCGTTGGTGAGTTATGAGGTGACTAAAGAGGCCGATATGAGACCGGCAGAGTTGTTCACAGATGTTGCACATGTGGAGGGCTGCATCAAGTGCGGGAGGGACGGTGGTAGCGTCTTTCCGGCGTTGGCGCTTGTGTACCTCGGTTTGCAGTCGGGCTAACTCGAAAGTATTAACACCTTCTCGTGTGGTGCTCCTCCAAGCGTTACGGTATGGAGTAATCGTCTCCCAGGTGAGGCGGTCGATTTGGCACTTTTTCAGGTTTGTCTCAAGACTATCCTTATACCTTCAGTTTCCCGCCAGCGTTGCGTTTACTATTCGCTTGGTAACTGTAAAGTAGCTGCTTTGGCAGTCTACTGTCGTCCATGTGGGTAACATGGCCAGTCCAACATAGTTGTTCATGGATAATGGTAGCCTCGATGCTCCTACAGTTGGTGTCAGCAAGAATACTGGCTTTTGTTCTCTTGTCTTCCCAGTAAACTTGGAGGATGGAACGTAGACTACATTGGTGAAAGTTTTCAAGTGCCTTGAGGTGCCTCCTGTATGTGATCCATGTCTCGCTGCCATATATCAGGGTGAGGAGGACCACTGCTTGATATACGTGCAGCTTTGTAGATAAATTCAGCTTCCTACAACTGAAGACACGATTTCGGTGTCTGCCAAAGGCTTGAGATGCACATTTAATCTGATGCTGAATCTCTTCATTATTGTCTGCGGTGGTGGACAGGTGGGAGCCGAGATACCAAAAGTGGGTAACATTAGAGAGGGTAGTACTGTTAAGCTGGATGGATGGTGGTGTGGCTGAACCAGGGGCAGGTTGAAAGAGAATCTGAGTCTTATATACATTCCCCTCAAGGCCGAAATGTGCATACCCATCTGCGTAGGTGTTCAGGATCTTCTGTAGGCCGTGTTAAGTCTGAGCAACAAGGGTGAGGTCGTCTGCCTACTGAAGTTCAGTAATGGAAGCTGCCGACACCTTAGCTCTTGCCTGGAGTCGTCTTGTGTTGAAAAGACCCCCCTTCACCCGGTACTCGATGTCCACCCTGCCGGCTAAATTGGCACTGGCACGAGTAAGGAAGGCAGCCAAGAAAATAGAAAAGAGAGTTGGTGCCAGTACACACCCTTGTTTAATCCCGGTTTGGATGGGGAAGAACTCTGACTGGGTGCTGTTGCAAGGCACTGCTGCTCATACCATCGTGGAGTTGCCTCACAATGGCGATGAAGTTTGGTGGGCAGCCAAAAAAAGCCAAGGGTCCGCCAGTGGGCTTCCCTGTTGACCGAGTCGAATGCCTTGGTTAGGTCAATGAAGGCCATGTACAGGTCACGATGCTGTTCTCTGCACTTTTCCTGAATCAGGCGGGCAGCAAAGATCATGTCAATGGTGCCACATGATGGTCTAAAACCACATTGAGATTCTGGGAGGAAGTTTTCCGCCTCAGGAAGAAGTCTGATTAGGAGGACTCGGGCGATAATCTTGCCAGCTACGGACAGCAGCGAGATCCCATGGTAGTTGCCACAGTCTGACCGGTGTCTCTTGTTTTTATAAATATTGACGATGGAGGCGTCTTTAAGAGCTTGGGGGATTTCCTCCTTTTCCCATATATTCTCCAGGAGAGAGTGGAGACGGCTGGTAAGCAGAAGTCCTCCTGCTTTATACACCTCGGCTGGGATTCCATCAGGCCCTGAGGCTTTGTTATTTTTCATCTGTTTGATGGCAGTAGCTACCTCATCCAGGGATGGAGGATAGCTGAGGTGGGTCAGCTCTGGATGCTGAGGGACCTGTTGGGTAGTCAGGACATCTACATCGGTGTTTCGGTTGAGCAGTGAACGGTAGTGCTCTTCCCAGTGCTGAAGGAGGCCTTCATCATCTTTAATTATGAGGCTACCGTCAGATGAGCGGAGGGGAGCTATGCCATGAGTGGCTGGCCAATAAAATGTTTTAGTGGAAATAAAAAATTCACACATCTTGTGTTGATCTGCAATTTTTTGTGTTTCACATGCTTTATTTTTAAGCCAGTCACTTTTTAGATTGCGAAGTTCCCGCTGGGCAGGCCCTGATGTGGGTCAGTGACCTGTGCCCGGGTGGGCTAATCCCTGTAAAAAAATAAAAATAAAAATAAAATCTTGCCTAATCCATTTCTCCAAATGTTAGCATCTCTGCCGACTCTGGCATTGAAGTCGTCAAGAAGCACAACCTTGTCTTCTCTGGGGATAGAGGTTAGCACTCTGTCATGGTCGGGGTGAAAGGCCTCCTTGATGTCATCCTCTGCATCTAGTGTTGAGGTGTATGCACTGATGAAGAAGGCATGACGTGAGTGATACAGTGGGACTCGAAGCATCATAAGGTGCTCATTGATCCCAATAGGCATTTCAGTTAGCCTGTGTAGGATGCATTGGCGGATGGCAAAGCCAACTCCATAAATGTGGTTTCTCTCCGCAGCAGTCTTACCCTTCCAGAAGAAGGTATAGCCAGACCCCGCTCAGTGAGCTGGCCCTCATATGGGAGCCAGGACTCACTAATGGCTGCTATGTCGATGTTATACCTAGCCAGCTCTTTTGCCACAAGGACAGTTCTTCTTTCAGGACGCTCATTTGTGCCAGTATCCAGAAAGGTACTTACAGTCCATGCAGCGACCATAAGAGGTTGTATGGTTTGTTTTTGTTTGGATCTGTGATTTTGGTTGTGTTTTCGACTGCATAAGGATGACCTTGCTGGGTGCTGTTGCCCAGTCAGGTTTGGTTTTAGGCAGGCTATGTTTAGGGCACCTTTTCTAGCCCCCTCCCCATACGGGGTGAGCAGAGTGGCTCCTCGTAAGGGCTGCTCAGTCGCACAGACAGGACCGGATTGCACTGCTGCCCAGATCCCAGTGCATAAACGACCATCTTATCTGTGCCGCCCATGTGGAGAATTGTGACTAGAGACTCCCGGCAGTCATCTCTGGCTGTCCCCGTCGCCACTCGACCGTCGCCATAGGACTTTTGGGGGTATAGGGGTTTTGATGATGATGAGAGGTATGATGAGCTGGGTGATGGCTGTGTGAGAGTTGATTTGTGGTGAGGCAGGAGCGCAGGCTGCAACCACACATCTTGGCTCTCCCTTTTCCTGATCCAGTGGTGCGAGTGTTGCAATGACTAGGGAGAGGGAGAGTTGTAATGGAGTGCTGATAGCCCAGTTTGTTGGGTTTCGCCTTAGTAGCCTGTCCATCAGGCATTGCCTTCGTCCGCCAGTGTAGTCATTGGTTCCCATGGTGGTCACCTCTTCCTCCTATACCGCCGTTGGGGGTCTTGTTGGAGCTCTGTGAACATGTCTGCCTGATGAGGAGCTCCACCGCAGATTTTTCGTTTGGGGTTTACTTCCGTAGCCTTATTATACCTGTCAAGGTTAATCTGCAGAACGTGTCCACATGCCAGTGGGCCTATACGCCATCCCTCTGGGGCCCACTGCTACTCCGAGATCCCCTGTTGGTCTATCCTGGGCCCACAAGGCACCTAGTTACCGTGTGTTGTCGCGAGGAGGCACAGCAGGAGTCTTGATGGTGGAGAGGCTGTGTACTGGCAGGGGAAGACTTATGCAAGTTGCTTCCGTGTTCGCCACGAGGGCTAGCCAGCGGCGGCAGCTGAAAGCGAAGGGGAGCAAGCAGTGCTTGCACCTTAACACTAACATAATGCTGCCACACTGGACGCATTTCACCACCCTGTGTACGAGACACACACACACACACACACACACACACACACACAACATGTCACACACACACACACCTAGAGTTTGGAAAAATGGCATCAGGCAATAGTCTGTTGTTCACAGCAGTAAGAGTGGACGCAGTAGTGTGGATGACAGGTCACAGTATTGTAGGGGCAGTGGTGGTTATGGTGGGGGTGATGGTTATGGTGGGGGTGGTGGTTATGGTGGGGGTAGTGGTGGTTGGTGGTGGGGTGGTGATGGTGGTTATAGTGGGGATGATAGTAGTTATGGTGGTGGTTATTGTGGAGGTGATGGTAGTTTTGATGGTGATGGTCGTTATGGTGGGGATGGTGATAGTGAAAGCATGAAAACAAATATGAAAGAATTAAATGGAAAAAAGGAGGAGGAGGAAGGAGAGGGTTTCGAGGCATTTTCAGGTCAGTAAATATAGCATCGTCAGAATACCAGGTACTGCCTAACAAGAAGCTTACACACACACACACACACACACACACACACACACAGTATTAGGAAATAAATGCAATGAAATACAGTATGTGCTAGGGAAGGGTACTGGGTGGTATTTCCTGTGCTTATTATGTTAGAAGGAAAATTGAATTATGATCACGATATTGGGAATGAATGGCGCGACGACAGCCAAGAGAGCAACGACCTCTACTGCCGCGACCTTCCTAGACACACACACACACACCTCACTCTACGTCGGTCTTCGTGAATTTAAGTCAACTGTGTAATATCGAAATTAATCCAACAAAATAGAAATAAAAATATATTTATAATAACCATACTAAATACTTATGGATTGTTACTTATTGAAGATAGTCATTAGTGGATAAAGACGATGTTCATAATCGGTTTTATACTCAAAATACAAAAAAAAAAATTAATTATATTTATCCTAACTGGTTTGGAGGGTGAGGTGGGGTTGGCGTCACTGGGGAAGAATGGTGGGCGGTAAGGTTGGCAGTCCTGCAAGCGTCGCGGGAATCCGCAGCTCTCATGACCCAAATTTTTGAGAGACTTTCTTGTTCGCCCGAGACGTCCAAGATCCCGGACCGGAAATCCTTAAGTAAAAAACTCCCCTTAGAAAGTCAGCAACATCAGTAGGCGACAGTGTAAGGATGGGACAACGTGCACTTTCTACGAGATGCCGAGAAGTAAACGAGATGGCCAGTAATAAGTAAAGTAACAAAAGAAACATTGAAAGAGTTAACAAAAAAAAAGAGATACTGTTGACTTTCACTTCATAGAAGATATAAAGATTTCTTCTGATATGAATATTTTATTAATGGTTGTGACGTAAGCTATTGTTTATTTGTGAAATTAGATGATAACGCTAGTTTGTTTCTCAGAACACCTCACACCTTTCCCGCCACCCACCCCCCACCATCCACCTACGGCAGCCAACTTCTTATTTTAGGTGGTGGTAGAAGGGTGGTGGTAGTTGGTAGAAGGGTGGTGGTAGCTGGTAGAAGGGTGGTGGTAGCTGGTAGAAGGGTGGTGGTAGTTGGTAGAAGGGTGGTGGTAGCTGGGAAGGGTGGTAGTTGGTAGAAGAGTGGTAGCTGGTAGAAGGGTGGTGGTAGCTGGTAGAAGAGTGGTGGTAGCTGGTAGAAGGTGGTGGCTGGTAGAAGGGGTGGTGTAGCTGGTAGAAGAGTGGTAGCTGGTAGAAGGGTGGTGGTAGCTGGTAGAAGGGGTGGTAGCTGGTAGAAGAGTGGTGGTGGCTGGAAGGGTGGTGGTAGTTGGTAGAAGAGTGGTGGTAGCTGGTAGAAGGGTGGAGAGAAGCTGGTAGAAGAAGAGTGGTGAGCTGGTGAAGGTGGTGGAATGGTAGAAGAGTGGGTAGATGGCAGAAGGGTGGTGGTAGCTGGTAGAAGGATGGTGGTAGCTGTAGAAGGGTGGTAAGAATGGCAGAAGGGTGGTGGTAGCTGGTAGAAGGGTGGAAGAAGCAGAAGAGTGGTAGTAGCTGGTAGAAGGATGGTGGAAGGGTAGAAGGTGGTGGTAGTTGCAGAAGAGTGGTAGAAGCTGGTAGAAGAGGGTGGTGGGCAAGAGGGTGGAGCTGGCAGAAGGGTGGTGGTAGCTGGTGAAGAGTGGGGTAGTTGGTAGAAGGGTGGTGGTAGTTGGAGAAGAGTGGTGGTAGCTGGTAGAAGGGTGGTGGTAGCTGGTGAAGAGTGGTGGTAGCTGTAGAAGGTGGTGTAGTTGGTAGAAGGATGGTAGTAGTTGGTAGAAGGGTGGTAAGAAGTTGGCAGAAGGGTGGTGGTAGTTGGTAGAAGAGTGGTGGTAGCTGGTAGAGAAGGTGGTGGTAGTTGGCAGAAGAGTGGTGGTAGCTGGTGAAGGTGGTGCTAGTTGGTAGAAGGATGGTGTTAGTTGGGAAGAGTGGTGGTAGCTGGTAGAAGGTGGTGTTAGTTGGAGAAGGATGGTGTAGTTGGCAGAAGGGTGGTGTTAGCTGGTAGAAGGGTGGTGTTAGGTTGGTAGAAGGATGGTGGTAGTTGGTAGAAGGGTGGTGGTAGCTGTGAAGGGTGGAAAGTAGTTGAGAAGAGTGGTGGTGAGCTGGTGAAGGGTGGTGTTAGTTGGTGCAGAAGAAGGTAGCGTAGAAGGGTGGTGGTAGCTGGTAGAAGGGTGGTGTTAGGTGAGAAGAGTGGGAAGCTGGTGAAGGTGGTGGTAGCAGAAGAGGGTGGTAGCTGGTAGAAGGGCGGTGGAGTTGGTAGAAGGGTGGTGGTAGTTGGTAGAAGGATGGTGGTAGTTGGTAGAAGGGTGGTGTTAGTTGGTAGAAGGGTAGTTGGTAGAAGAGTGGTGGTAGCTGGTAGAAGGGTGGTGGTAGTTGGTAGAAGAGTGGTGGTAGCTGGTAGAAGGGTGGTGCTAGTTGGTGAAGGGTGGTGGTAGTTGCAGAAGGGTGGTAGTTGTAGAAGGACGGTGGTAGCTGGGCTAAGGGCGGTGGTAGTTGGTATAAGGGTGGTGTTAGTTGGTATAAGTCTCTCAGTTCTTCAAATCATCACCACTACCGTGACTATTTCCTACTGATTGAAACTGACCTTGTGATTGGCTAATACTGAGACTTAGCTGGTTTAAAACTGACCTTGTGATTGGCTAATACTGAGACTTAGCTGGTTTGAAACTGACCTTGTGATTGGCTAATACTGAGACTTAGCTGGTTTGAAACTGACCTTGTGATTGGCTAATACTGAGACTTAGCTGGTTTAAACCGACCTTGTGATTGGCTAATACCAGACGTTCCTGGTTTAAAACTGACCTTGTAATTGGCTGATATTAAGATAGCGGCTAGTTTATAAATGAATACTACTACTACTACAAATAACATACAGGTTTACAAAGTTGCAAAGGCACACAGTCTAAAGTTTAAAATATACAGATATACAGTTCAGTACAAATATAGACACTAGAGGTATACTCTTTATAAGGTAGAGACTGGAGGGTGGTGGT
>NW_024713650.1:3376446-3508869 GCF_018991925.1 Homarus americanus
ATCAATGTACTTCGTTCAGTTATTACTATTCACAATTGCAGGTACAGGCGTGTGAAAGGC
The DNA here is from genome assembly GCF_018991925.1 of Homarus americanus. NCBI lineage: Eukaryota > Metazoa > Arthropoda > Malacostraca > Decapoda > Nephropidae > Homarus > Homarus americanus. The sequence goes on from NW_024713650.1 coordinate 3,376,507, forward strand.
AGTATGCTGGCCTCACACTTTGTGTCACATTTACGTAGAAGTATTCAAGCATTGCGTATTTGGTTCTGTACATGAAATTGATATAGTTACTAAATTGCAAAAAAGTGGATACAATCTTAAATGTAACTACCTTTGCCATTAGAGATGAAGTGTTGTGCCATTTCACACAGTGTGTGAGACCTGTCCCAAAAGGTTCTATCTTCACACATCAGGACGTAGTGTTCAATGTGTAACATATGTATGGCCACACACTTTACATTCAGATTTTGCTCACACATCTGCTTGAGAACATACTGTAGGTACTTATATCCTACCTTAAAATCTAGCAGTTACAACATCTTGTAATCTAGTGAAATCTTGTTACTCGCTCATATACATATTTCCAGATACAATCATCACTGGTAACCTATGGATCGACTTATGCCTGTTTACTTGTCTACATGCGTCAAACTCATCAATAAGTCTTCTTTCCTAATTCGTTTTAAGGGTTCTTTTTGCAGACCCAAAATTGTATTCAACAATTGTCTTTGTTAGACATGAGTTTGCGAGGGCATCAACTCTGTCATGTTTTATAAGAGGCCTATGTGAGGATCACAACAGTTTGACCTTGACACCCCGGTCAACAAGGCGCATATTTTGTATACCTTCAGAGACAAGGCGTGACAACCTGAGTCAAGGTACCAAAGGGCAAGTAGTGAGGATAGAAGTCAGTGAGTGAGACTATCGTAACAGTGGTTTCAATGATTTAATAGCTGTGAGTATGGCAGCTAATTCGGTTTAACAGAGTGGATGCTTGATTAATTCAACCCTTTCTCAATTATATTACCGTCAGGACAGTCACAACAATAGCACTTCCAGTCCTCCCAGGCGGTGTTAAGAGATCCATCGTGTAGATGGTCTGTGTATATTATCATCAGTCTGGCAAGTGTGTATATGTTCAGAGCTCTCAATTTGGCAGTGTGTTGGAGATAAATCGCTGTATAATTAATCTTAGGCAGGATACGTCGGTATTGTGATATCAGAGGAACTTTCTCCGCAAGAATTGGCAAGAGCGCTGTTGTCTCAACTTTGTACAGGTGGTCTAGTCCAAACATCTTCAATAGCACGGTTTGGACATAGACACAAGTATTCCCATAGTTCATACATTCTAGCAATTTAAAAACAATGAAATCAGGAATGACACCCAGAAGCATCAGGAGCTACATAAGAGTTGACTTAAATATTCCATCTTTAACAACAGGTATACCTAGCTTTTCAACATATTAAGTACTAGTGCTCATGGACATCTAGGATAATTCTGAGGACTTTATTTTGCATATTCTCGAGCTTGTCAACCTTCTTTCCGTCACGAATGACCAGGGCTGGTGCGTAATCTATCAGAGATCTTATATAGCCTAGGTACATTGTTTAACAATTCTAATGGTGGGGCTGCCCCGCTACACTCCTAAGAAGGTCTCAGTCTGTCAGTACATTGGCAGTTAGCTGTTGTATATGGCAGGTAGAGGGTACAAGGGACGGAAACACCAAGATATTTAAAAAGAAGAAACATAGTCAATAGTGTTGTTACCTATCTCAAACTTGGCAGGCAGGAGGGGGAGTGGTGGTGGTGGTGGTAGAGACAGGGGGTGAGTGGTGGTGGAGGTGAGTAGAGACAGGAGGGTAGTGGTGGTGGTGGGTGGTGGTAGAGACAGGAGGGTAGTGGTGTTGGTGTTGAGACAGGATGGTGGTGGTGGTGGGTGGTGGTGAGACAGGAGGTGTGGTGGTGGTGAGGTGAGTTGGTGGGACAGGATTGGTGGTTGAGGTGGGTGGGACAGGATGGTTGGTGGTGGTGGTGGTGGAGACAGGTTGGTGGTGGTGGAGTTGGGATGAGGGGTGGTGGTTGGAGAGTTGGTTGGGGACAGTGGTGTGGTGGGATTGGTGGAGACAGTGGTGTGGTGGTGGTTGAGGGTGGGGACAGGGTTGGTGGTTGGTGGGGACAGGAGTTGGAGGTGGTTGGTGGTGGTGGTGGGTGGGGACAGGGTGTGGGGTGGTGGTGGTGGTTGGTTGGGGACAGTTGGTGTGGTGGTTGGGGTGGGGACAGGATGGTGGTGGTGGTGGTGGGGTTGGTGGGACAGGAGGGTGGTGGTGGTGGTGGTGGTGAGACAGTGGTGTGAGTGGTGGTGGTGGGGACGGGGTGGTGGTGGTTGGTGGAGACAGGAGGTGTGGTGGTGTGGGGTGGTGGTGGGGTGGGAGACAGGGTGGTGGTGGGGTGGTTGGTGGTGGGGACAGGATGGTGGTGGTGGGGTGTGGTGGTGGGGGACAGGATGGTGTGGTGGTTGGTTGGTGGGGACAGGGAGAGGTGTGGGGTGGTGGTGGGTGGTGGTGGTTGGTGGGTGGGACAGGATGGGTGGTGTGGGTTGGGGTTGGGGACAGGATGGTTGGTGGTTGGTGGGGATGGTGGTGGTGGGGTGGGGACAGGGTTGGTGGGGTGGGGACAGGAGGTGGTGTGGTGGTGGGTGGTAGAGACAGGAGTGAGTGGTGGTGGTGGTGGTAGAGACAGGATGGTGAGTGGTGGTGGGTGGTAGAAACAGGAGGGTAGTGGTGGTGGTGGTGGTAGAGACAGGATGGTAGTGGTGGTGGTGGTGGTAGAGACAGGAGGTGGTGGTTGTGGTGGTGAGGACAGGAGGTAGTGGTGGTGGTGGTGAGACAGGAGGGAGTGTGTGGTGGTAGAGACAGGAGGGTGTGAGTGGTGGTGGTGGTAGAGACAGGAGGGTAGTGGTGGTGGTGGTAGAGAGTGGGGAGGGAGTTGTGTGGTGGTTGTGGTGGGGGGTGGTGTGATGGTGGTGGTGGTGGTGGTGGTGGGTTGCATCTGGGAAGGTCAGAGCGTGGGCAATCAGGTTGTGCCAGTCTAGCTGCCTCAAACACGATCTTAGCCACCGGCCCCTTACACGCCAGTGTTTGTGTGTGTGTGTGTGTGTTGGGGTGGGGATGAGGGGGAGTGTCGAGTGTCGAGGGGAGAGAAAAGAGGTATCGTGCGCCAACGTTTTTGATCATTCATTCTATATAAGGGAGTTTATAGAGTCGCCTATGTGAGTATGGGATGACCTTCTCGATCCTCAGAACTAGTCAACAGAACTCCGGGTGATTGATAAACTTTTAATTTTTTTTTATTATGCTCAGATCTCCAACCACGAGGTAAACACCGAGTAATGGCATAGTAGTTTTACGGTGAGACACAAAATGAACTGACTGTTACGTTAAGAGTATTTACCGACCGATTAACTGAATCACTTACCGACTGACTAAATAAATGATCAACTGACTGACTTCCCGACTGACTAATTAACTAACGAACCAACTGGCTTACCGACCAACTGACTGACCGACCGACTTACCAAACCGACCAACCGACTGACCGACCGACTTACTAGCTGACTGACTTACCGACCAACCGACTGACCGACCGACTTATCAACTTACCGACCAACCGACTGACCGACCGAATCAACAACACCGGACCTAACCGACTGACCGACCAACTTACCAACTTACCGGACCTTACCGACCAACCGACTGACCGACCGACTTACCAGCTGACTGACTTACCGACCAACTGACTGGATAATTGACTGACCTACTAAAGGACATTCTTTAACCCGTAGTTGGCCTTCCTCTACCAACCCTCTGCTACAAGCCGCAATGACCAGTCCTCTCCACCTTTGTTGTACTCTAGACTCTTAACCCCTTGAGTACGATGATTTAACCCCTTGAGTACGATGATTTAACCGGTACGATGATTTAACCCCTTGAGTACGATGATTTCACCTCTTGAGTACGATGACAATACCACCTAACCTAACCTAACTCTTGAGTACGATGATTTCTTACGATGATTTCACCTCTTGAGTACGATGACAATACCACCTAACCTAACCTAATTCAGTACGATGATTTAACCCCTTGAGTCCGATTATTTAACTCCTTGAAGTGCAGTGATTTAACCCTTTGAGTTAAGTCGTACTCAGTGTTATACTGTATCGTATTCAGGATGTTAAATCGTACTCAAGATATGAAATGGTACTCAAGAGGTCAAGTCGTACTCAAGATATGAAATGGTACTCAAAAGGTCAAGTCGTACTCAAGATGGTAAATTGTACTCTTAGAGGTCAAGTCGTATTCAAGAGGTCAAGTTGCACTCAAGAGGTCAAGTCGTACTCAAGATGTTAAGTCGAACTCAAGTGGCTAAGTCGTACTCAAGATGATAAAACTCACTCTAGAGGTCAAGTCGTACGCAAGAAGTCAAGTCGTACTCAAGATGTTAAATCGTAATCAAGAAGTCAAATTGTACTCAAGATGTTAAAACTTAATCAAGAGGTCAAGTCGTATTCAAGAGGTCAAGTCGTACTCAAGATCTTAAATCGTACTCAAGATGTCAAGTCGTACTCAAGATGTTAAATCGTACTCAAGAGGTCAAGTCGTACTCAAGCCTCACAGGTAGACACGGAAGTTGGCAACCCTTCATGAATACCTTATGATGGCTAGTACCGTTACCTGCTCTCTCTCTCTCTCTCTCTCTCTCTCTCTCTCTTTCTTCATTTTCTCTTTTCACTCTTCCTTCTTCCTCACATCATTACTCTCCTCTCTCTCTCTCTCTCTCTCTCTCTCTCTCTCTCGTATTTTATTGTTATCCTAATTCTTATTCATTATTTTTCTTGCCTGTCCCAACATCTTATATAACTTCAGATTTACTTAACTTTTTTTGAGAATTAATGGGATTTGATTTTTTAATAGTAGTAATCTGCCGAGTACCTGATCCGTCGTCTCTCGTAGCCTAACCCAACTTTCTCAGTCATGTAAAAACAAGATGTCAGTGAAAAAAACACAGACATAACACACACACACACACACACACACACACACACACACACACACACACACACACACACCTACATACACACACATAAACACACACACGCATACACACACAAACACACACAAGCACACACAAACACAAACACACACACACAAACACACACAAACACACAAACACACAAACACAAACAGCTTTCTCGATTACATACCGCCATCTCGAAACGAAAAACGTCTGTAGCTGTCGCCTTCTTGATTTCACTAAAGCATTCGACCTAGTCGACCACAATATAATCATCAACAAAGCCTATTGACCTCGGGCTGAAGTCTTATACCATAACACAGACTTCCTCAGTGACCGACGCCAAGCTGTACGCTTCGAGGGGCTGTCTCCACCTTTCAGTCACTCACCTGTGTGGCGTCCCAAAGGCACCAAGATGGGACCACTCTGCTTCCTTATGCTCATCAATGATGCCTAAGAAAACCCTGCTCGCTGGAAATATGTCGACGACTCCACCATTGGGATCAGCGTCAACAATTCTGCTCCCAACTATACCGCCCTTCAGGATTTATTGAACAGTCTCCAAAACTGGGCCCCAACAACCATGTCACCATCAACCATACCAAGACCATGGTTATGCACATCAACCTCTCCTCCGACATTGTCCCACCTCCTTCCATTACTCTAGGTCCGAACACACTCAGGTTGTAGATTCCACTAAGCTCCTCGGCGTCACCATAGACAACAAACTAAATTGGAAACCACACGTCAGTGAAGTTATCAAATCCTCCAGTTTCCGTCTCCACCTCCTCCTCAAGTCCTCAGGTTCCTGCACACGAGCTCCTCAGTGTTTACACAACATTCATACTTCCCAGCTCACCTATGCCTCCCCACCTGGTCTTCCTCCTAAATGCCACAAACATAAACACCTGAAAAAAAGTGCAAAAGAGGGCATGCAAGATTTTCTCTCCCTTCCTACTCCACATATCAAAGAAGCGCTCAACACACTGACCTTTCGACTCTCACTGACCATCACCACGACCTCATCTGCAAATTTGGTAAGAAGCTTCTACACCATCCCCGACACCAGCTCCTACTACCACCTGAGATCCCTAGTCCGAGAATTGCTGTTCGACACCACAACCGCATCCAGCCCATACGTGCCGAACTGATCGCTATAAGAACAGCCCAGTCCCAACCATTGTAAAATTATCAATAACTTGTAATAAATCAGTGTATTCACTCCCAGTAAACACTACTCCTTGCACTGTCACTATGTTGAAATGAACTGTAGTTCAGGCTATCCTAGTTATTATATATCTTATTTATATGTTACTTGTATATTATTTATAATTCGTAACCCATTCCAATTATGTAACTGTATTTTCAGCCTTCACAAGCTCCTCAATAAACCATTAATTATTATTATACACACACACACACACACACACACACACACACACACACACACACACACAAACACACAAACACACAAACACATACACACACACACACACACAAACACACACAAACACACACACACAAACACATACACACACACACACACACACACACACACACCACACACACATACACACACACACAACACACACACACACACACACACACACACACACACACACACACACACACACACACACACACACACACACACACACACACACACACATACACACACACACACAAACACACATACACACACACACACACACACACACACACACACACACACACACACACACACACACACACACACACACACACACACCTCTCCTCCCAGCAGGTGTCATAAGAACGCTTCCAGACCTTCAATTGTTTTTGTTTGCATGACGGACGAGACGTGACGAACGTAAGGTGGAGTAGACGAACGCAAGGTGGAGTAGACGAACGTAAGGTGGAGTAGACAGACGTAAGGTGGAGTGTCAGTGATTACCATCCCACACTTCCACTCTTGAGTATTTGAGTGGTGAGACTCCTTCACCCGGTTCCATTACATTTGCTCACAAGACAACCTACAACCTACAACCAACCCTAGCACAAAGCCTAACCCTAGCCCTAAGGCCAGTGCCAACAGTACATGAGAGACGTGACCGAGCACCCAAGTGTCTAACGGACCGGTCAGTGGTGAAGAAGAATTAATTAAAGTAGGATAGGAAGAAGACACACGAAGGGGAGGATAAGGAAGAAGACACACGAAGGAGGGATACGAAGAAGATGCACGAAGGAGGGATAAGGAAGAAGATGCACGAAGAGGGATAAGGAAGAAGACAACGAAGGAGGATAAGGAAGAAGACACACGAAGGAGGGATAAGGAAGAAGACACACGAAGGAGGGATAAGGAAGAAGATGCACGAAGGAGGATAAGGAAGAAGAGACACGAAGGAGGGATAAGTAAGAACACACGAAGGAGGGATAGGAAGAAGACACGAAGGAGGGATAAGGAAGAAGACACACGAAGGAGGGATAAGGAAGAAGACGCACGAAGGAGGGATAAGGAAGAAAACACGAAGGAGGGATAAGGAAGAAGATGCACGAAGGAGGATAGGAAGAAGATGCACGAAGGAGGATAGGAAGAAGACACGAAGGAGGGATAAGGAAGAAGACACACGAAGGAGGGATAAGAAGAAGACACACGAAGGAGGGATAAGGAAGAAGACAACGAAGGAGGGATAAGGAAGAAAGACACATGAAGGAGGGATAAGGGAAGAAGACACACAAGAAGGAGGGATAAGGAAGAAGACAAACAAGGAGGGATAAGAAGAAGACACACGAAGGAGGGATGAAGAAGACACACGAAGGAGGATAAGGAAGAAGACACATGAAGGAGGATAAGGAAGAAGAACACGAAGGAGGATAAGGAAGAAGACACACGAAGGAGGGATAAGGGAAGACACACGAAGGAGGGATGAGGAAGAGACACACGAAGGAGGGATAAGGAAGAAGACACACGAAGAGGGATAAGAAGAAGACACATGAAGGAGGGATAAGGAAGAAGACATACGAAGGAGGATAAGAAGAAGACACACGAAGGAGATAAGGAAGACACACGAAGGAGGATAAGGGAAGAACACACGAAGGAGGATAAGGAAGAAGACACACGAAGGAGGGATAAGGAAGAAGACACACGAAGGAGGGATAAGGAAGAAGGACACGAAGGAGGGATAAGGAAGAAGACACACGAAGGAGGGAGAAGGAGAAGACACACGAAGGAGGGATAAGGAAGAAGACACACGAAGGAGAGGGATAGGAAGAAGACACACGAAGGAGGGATAAGAAGAAGACACAAGAAGGAGGGATAAGGAAGACACACACGAAGGAGGGATAAGGAAGAAGACACGAGAAGAGGATAAGGGAAGAAGACACACGAAGGAGGATAAGGAAGAAGACACACGAAGGAGGGATAAGGAAGAAGACACACGAAGGAGGATAAGGAAGAAGACACACGAAGGAGATAAGGAAGAAGACACACGAAGGAGGGATAAGAAGAAGACACACGAAGGGAGGATAAGGAAGAAGACAAAGGGAGGATAAGGAAGAAGACACACGAAGGAGGGATAAGGAAGAAGACACACGAAGGAGGGATAAGGAAGAAGACACACGAAGGAGGATAAGGAAGAAGACACACGAAGGAGGGATAAGGAAGAAGACACACGAAGGAGGATAAGGAAGAAGACACGAAGGAGGGATAAGGAAGAAGACAATGAAGGAGGGATAGGAAGAAGACACACGAAGGAGGGATAAGAAGAAGAGCACGAAGAGGGAAAGGAAGAAGACACACGAAGGAGATAAGAAGACACACGAAGGGATAAGGGAAGAAGAGACCAGAAGGAGGGATAAGGAAGAAGATGCACGGGAGGGATAAGAAGAAGACACAAGAAGGAGGGATAAGGAAGAACAATACAAGGAGGGATAAGGAAGAAGACACACGAAGGAGGATAAGGAAGAAGACACACGAAGGAGGATAAGGGAAGAAGACACACGAAGGAGGGATAAGGAAGAAGACACACGAAGGAGGGATAAGGAAGAAGACACACGAAGGAGGGATAGGAAGAAGACACGAAGGAGGATAAGGAAGACACTGAAGGAGGGATAGAAGAAGACGCACGAAGGAGGAAGAACCAGAAGGAGGGGATAAGGAAGAACACGAAGGAGGGATAAGGAAGAAGACACACGAAGGAGGGATAGGAAGAAGACACGAAGGAGGGATAAGGAAGAAACAGCACAAGAAGGAGGATAAGAGAAGACACACGAAGGAGGGATAAGGAAGAAGACACAAGAAGGAGGGATAAGGAAGAACACACGAAGGAGGGATAAGGAAGAAGACACACGAAGGAGGGATAAGGAAGAAGACACACAGGGAGGGATAAGGAAAAAGCACACAAAGGAGGAGGGATAGGAAGAAGACACAGAAGGAGGGATAAGGAAGAAGACACACAGAAGGAGGGATAGGGAAGAAGACACACAGAAGGAGGGATAGGGAAGAACACACAGAAGGAGGGATAGGAAGAAGCAGAAAGGGAGGGATAGGGAAGAAGACCTGAAGGAGGGATAGGGAAGAAGACACAGAAGGAGGGATGGGAAGAAGACCTGAAGGAGGGATAGGAAGAAACACGAAGGAGGGATAAGGAAGAAGATGCAGAAGGAGGGATAAGGAAGAAGACACGAAGGAGGATGGAAGACACACAAAGGAGGATAGGGAAGAAGACACAAAGGAGGATAAGGAAGAAGACACGAAGGAGGGATAAGGAAGAAGACACACAGAAGGAGGGATAGGGAAGAAGACATGAAGGGAGGGATAGGGAAGAAGACACACGAAGGGATAGGGAAGAAGACCAGAAGGAGGGATAGGAAGAAGACACAGAAGGAGGGGATAAGGAAGAAGACACACGAAGGAGGGATAAGGAAGAAGACAGGGAGGGATGAGGAAGAGAACATGAAGGAGGATGGGGAAGAAGACACACAGAAGGAGGGATAAGGAAGAAGACACACAGAAGGAGGGATAAGGAGAAGGCCACGAGGAGGGATGGGAAGAAGACACAGAAGGAGGGATAAGGGAAGAGCACACGAAGGAGGGATGGGAGAAGAACACGACGGAGGGATAAGGAAGAAACACACGAAGGACGGATAGGAAGAAAGACACGGGGAGGGATAAGGAAGAAGACACACGAGGAGGGATAAGGAAGAAGAACGAAGGAGGGATAAGGAAGAAGACACAAGAAGGAGGATAGGAAGAAGACACGAAGGAGGGATGGAAGAAGACAGGGAGGTGGAAGAACACTGAAGGAGGGATAAGGAGAGACAGAAGGAGGGATGGGAAGAAGACACAGAGGAGGGATGGGAAGAAGACACGAAGGAGGGATAGAAGAAGACCTGGAAGGGGATGGGAAGAAGACACAGAGGAGATGAAACCTGAAGGAGGGATGGAAGAGACACAGGAGGGATAAGGAAGAACACGAAGGAGGATAGGAAGAAGACACAGAAGGAGGGATAGGAAGAAGACACGGGGAGGATAAGGAAAGACACACAGAAGGAGGGATAAGGGAAGAAGACACATGGAAGGAGGGATAAGGAAGAAGACACACGAAGGAGGATAAGGAAGAAGACACATGAAGGAGGGATAAGGAAGAGACACACGAAGGAGGGATAAGGAAGACACACACGAAGGAGGGATAAGGAAGAAGACACGAGGAGGGATAAGGAAGGAACACAGAAGGAGGGATAAGGAAAGGAACCGCGAGGAGGGATAAGGAAGAAGACACAGAAGGAGGGATAAGGAAGAGACACACAGAAGGAGGGATAAGAGAAAGAAGACACAGGGAGGGATGGGGAAGAAGACACAGAAGGAGGGATAGGAAGAAGACAGGGAGGGATAAGAAAAGAAAGACACTTGAAGGAGGGATAAGGAAGAAGACACACAGGAGGGATAAGGAAGAAGACACACAGAAGGAGGGATAAGGGGAAGAAGACACACGAAGGAGGGATAAGGGAAGAAGACACACAGAAGGAGGGATAAGGAAGAAGACACTGAGAAGGAGGGATAAGAAGAAGACACACGAAGGAGGGATAAGGAAGAAGACACACGAAGGAGGGATAAGGAAGAAGACACACGAAGGAGGGATAAGGAAGAAGACACACGAAGGAGGGATAAGGAAGAAGACACACGAAGGAGGGATAAGGAAGAAGACACACGAAGGAGGGATAAGGAAGAAGACACACGGAAGAAGACACACGAAGGAGGGATAAGGAAGAAGACACACGAAGGAGGGATAAGGAAGAAGACGCACGAAGGAGGGATAAAGGGGAACATGAAGTACAGTTGTGTGTATAAGAAGGAAAAGATGAGATACAAACTAGAGCTAACGTGCAGCAGGACTGTTGGAACTACAATATATCATGTCGGTAACCTGAACATGTTGATAAATATACCTACCATCACACATCGATACCCTGTGATAACTCTCTGACCTCCCACCTCCCACTCCCTCCTACCCCCCTTAAAACCACATCGATACCCTGTGACCAACTCTCTGACCTCCCACCTCCCACTCCCTCCTACCCACATGAAACCACTTTCCCGTGATCACAACAACACGTTAAAATGGAGTGAAGGAAATTATTTTTTGTAGGGAGAGGGAGGGAATTAAATTTATAATATATTAAACAACACTCTGAGCTGTGATAGTTTATATGGTGATCTGATAATGATACCATAAATTAATTGGTCTTATTACTTATATGGTCCAAGATAAGTCATTGTTATACACACCTATAGCCTCAGTTCCTCTTAGTGTAATGGTAAATGATCCTAATATTCTTGGACCCTGTTAGCTGCCCGACTTTGTCCTGGAGGGCATGAGTCACGTGCAGGTACATTCGGGATGGGGTGTGTGACTGAGTGGCGTCAACTTATTAACACCTCCTCTCTCTCTCTCTCTCTCTCTCTCTCTCTCTCTCTCTCTCTCTCTCTCTCACCTCTCTCTCTCTCTCTCTCTCTCTCTCTCTCTCTCTCTCTCTCTCTCTCTCTCTCTCTCTCTCTCTCTCTCTCTCTCCACACATGTCCGCCTTCACGCCCTCGCCAATCAACTTCCTCCTCATTATCTATCTGCCTTCATTTCCTCCAACAAGCAACAAGTAAGGAAGATGATACACATTGCTTGCCTTCCTGCCAGTGTACCTTCCATGCCTCCGTGCCTCCCTCCAACGCGACTCATCCTGGCACCGCGAGAGTGAGTGACCCATATTAGCGGGCGGTGTTGTAGGACATGGTTGACGCATGCGCGGGGGTCACTTCCCGGTGGGAGGACCCTATATAACCCACCACGACCTACTTCCGCAGCTCATTCACTAGTTGCTAGCCTCCCGGGACACACACACCATCCAGTACGTGTCACCTCCGTTACTAATGTTTACAGTGATATAACGCGTTGCTGTCCTTGTTACAGTGCTGTTAGACGTCACGGCCCTTCTTATAGTGTTTTATATTATGTGTTACTGCCCTTGTGACAGTGATCATAGCCGTGTCACAGTTACAGTGATCGTAGGCGTGGTACAGTGATCATAAGCGTGGTACAGTGATCATTATTGTGGTGGATATTATCTCTCTGTATCCGGGATCTAACGCTTGATCTTTAGTTTATTTTTATCCAGGGTGTATCTTAAGTCAGTCAGTGTCCTCCTTACATGGGACTCACTAGACCAAGGGAGAGACTTCAACAGTAGCATAAGTCATGACCCGAGCTGGGGTCCACTCACATGGCCTCCCGAATGGTCAGGGATTCCTACCTTAATTTTACTTCCAAACTGCACATGTCAGAACGTGTTTTAAAATAGACTCACTTACACTATGTGACAGTAAATATGGCGTAGATATTAGACAAAGACTCTACCTAGACTGAGACTCTACCTAGACTGAGACTCTACTTAAACTGAGACCACCTAGACTGAGACTCTACCTAGACTGAGACTCTACCAAGACTGAGACTCTACTTAAACTGAGACTCTACTTAAACTGAGACCACCTAGACTGAGCCTCTACCTAGACTGAGCCTCTTACCTAAACTGAGACTCTACCTAAACTGAGACTCAGCTGTAACTTAAACCTTTTACTCTTATAGGCTAAACCATCACACTTATTGATGAGAGGTCGACGTCACCCTCCCTCCCTCCCTCCCTACCCTCCCTCCTCCCCTCCCTCCCTCCCTCCCTCCCTCCCTCCCTCTCCCTCCCTCCCTTCCCCCCCCATTACTATTTCCTCCATGCTTTTTACACTATACAATTAGCTATGGGATAACTTGCGGGTATTTGCATATTATAGTGACCCCTTAAACACACACACACAAGCTTTCTATGCGTGTTAAGCTCTCTGTAACCTAACCCTTGCCCCCTCTATGTCGCCCTATCACCACCTTCTCCCCTTCAGTATATCGACAGGGCATCCTTATACCTCTGGATCCCTCAATACGTTGTAGATAAACACCAAATAAACTAGAATACATGATCTTATCAATCTTTAATCTCCAGAGGAAGTTAGACTAGAGTTTGGAGAGTGTGGCGGCAATCTTGTGAGTGATGAGCGTATAAAATATCTAAACTATAATGAAACGTCTTCACTATGGTGTCTTTTTGCAACTGGTGTGTTAATTACTGGTCATATAACCATATTAAAATAACCTACCGATGGGTTTAAATGGCTTTTAATATGAGGGTTGAGACTAATTTATACAAGTATGGGTGATTAGTATTGTTGTGGTTGGTTGTTATGTAAATAGAGTGCATTACGTGAACCTGTTTGTCGATTCTGTCTCCCATCTACGAACCCTGTGAATCCGAGACATCACTATTGGACCTATAGATGTCTCGGATTCACAGGTTCATGAGTTTCGGGGTTCATGGATGTAAGAGAGGAGTAACATGACTATATCTGTTTTGGTGTATGGTATAGTGTGCCGAGAGGACGCTGTCTTGTTGAACTTAAGTTACCATTAGTGGGTACATTGGTTCTCTTACACATGGGCCTTAAATACAAGGATAATTCATGTTTGACTAAGAGACACAAGGGATGGTGTTTGGTGTAGTTTGGGGGGTAATGGCCGGTAGTCTTGCTCCAAAAAATCAATACTAACAATATGTTTGTTTCAGAATGTTGTCGCGGGTGATCGTGATGGTGGTGACACTGGCTGCGGCTGTCACGGCTGCCTCTGTCGGGGAGGAGGCGACGGCAGCGGCGGCGGCGGCGGAGTCCAACAGAGACTCCAAATGTAAGTGTTATTAATGTTGTTGGCTGGTAAGTGTGAGTGTTGGTAGTGTTGACTGTTGGCAGAGACACAAGTGATAGGAAAAGTGTGAGTGTTGCTGTTGGCACCACTACACACATGTGATAAATTTGAATTTTGACCCTGGTGGCTGTGTTTTGTGTGTTGGCAGGACTCCAGCGAGGCCAAAGTGTTGGCAGGTGACCAGCGACAATGTGCTTATTGGTATTTACTTTTAAGTGTTGGCAGCGAGGCAGAGAGATTGTGAATATGAGTTCTGATAGTGTTGGCACAAACATGGCGAGGTGGCACAGTGGTGTTAGTGTTGGCAAGAGACTGACCACAAAACTAGTGTAAATTTTAACTAGAAATGTAATAATTGGGGTGGCAGTGGTGGCAGGAGGACAACAAGTAGTGTAGGCGTTGTTGGCAACATTGGTGGTGGGCTCTTAGTGTTGGCACGATTAGCAGAGTTGTAAAACACTGGTAATTGTGTCAGAAATTGGTAAAGCTGTCACACACACACACTGGCAGTGATGAGATAACGGCAACAGAACAATTAACAGCGCCTCGTGGTAGTGAGGGAGTAACTGGTGTTGGTAACAGTTGGCGCTGCTCACAGTATACTGCACAATGATCAACGTTAATTACCAACGTAAAATCAGGAAGCCTGTTAGTACAGTATATGGCAAGGATCACCAGAAGACTCATCACCCCAGGCTGTCTCGCCAGAAGACTCATCACCCTGTGAAAGTCTGGGATGACTATTCTTCAGGTGATCCTATGGTGAAGCACAGGTGGTGGCACACTGTGTGAGTTATGATAAACAATATAGGTGGTCGCCCAGGTAGATGGTGTGGTGGCCTAGATTTGGGTGAGGAAATTCTCGACCTGAGCACCTCCAGGATGACCTCTAGCAAGGTACTTCGCGCTCTACGGCTCATACCATCATTGCACCCACACACACACCTCCATGACCCACGAGTAAAACTGACCTTCTGATTCCACACAAACAGAGAGAACTTTATTCTGTCTGTTTATTTCCTGGTGTTGTAGAAAGACGAATATGAGATGACACTAAGATAACAGACGGTGACTTAACCACAACACAGTGATGTACGGACAAGTTTTGGTGGAGGGCTTCTTTCATAGTCATTGATAGTGTCAGTATTAACATAATCTTCTCGACAGAGCTGTCACTAAGGCATAGATCCCCACCCCCTTCCCCGTAACTCATGTGTAGAGGTATAAACAAGAGCTTTACCCAGAGACCCATATACCCATCATTATTGTCACCTTACCCGACGCTGTTACAGTACAGTACACTCCCGCAAGACGTCATCCCGGTGTATCTATTAACACACACCGGGTCGCCCACTTAGCATAACTGTGAGAGGCTGAGCGGCAGACATGTGTATAAAAAAGGCGATTATGTTATTAAGGTCAAGAGTGCAGTGGAGACCATGATGATGGCGGGCGTGGTGGGTGAGTGACCTGCCCCGGGGTCTGAAACGACCCACTGGCTTACTGAAGTCGGTCAACAACGCTTCCCATGACGCCGCCGCCGCTGTTGGATATCGGTCAAGAACCTTGGCAACGTCGCTACCGCTTCCGCTGGAGGATGTCGGTCAGGAGGCTGGCACGTCCCTCGCGTACCACATGATCGGGGTCACCACCCAACCCGTTATACAGTTTCACTTCTACCCGGATGTTTTAACAGGTCGTCTCCCCCGTCTACTGTGTGACCTTGTTCTTCTTCACGCGACTTTATAAACATTTTTAAGAACATTGTTTTATTTTTAGTTTTGTTTTAACAGTTTATTTTGTTAATGCCTGTCGTGCTGTTTCCTTGATGTCTTCTTCACTTTTGTTTATCCTTTAACACATCCTAATATTTTCTGTCATTACCGTCCCCGTGTTCCCCCTGGTGCTGACTGTGTTAAGGCGTCAGCTAGCTACTGTCAGTCATCATCGTCTAGTTTCTTTTCCTGACACAGGTGAAGGTCACGGGCCTCCACCACTCCCCTACCACACCTCCTCCCTCTACCACACCTCCTCCCTCTACCACACCTCCTCCCTCTACCACACCTCCCTCTACCACAACCCCCTCACTCTACCACACCTCCTCCCTCTACCACACCTCCTCCCTCTACCACACCTCCTCACTCTACCACACCACCTCATTCTACCACACCACCTCCCTCTACCACACCCCTTCACTCTACCACACTTCCTCCCTCCCCCATACACGTCCAGTACTTGTCAACAGTGTGTAACAGAGACCATACACGTCCAGTACTTGTCAACAGTGTGTAACAGAGACCATACACATCCAGTACTTGTCAACAGTGTGTAACAGAGACCATACACGTCCAGTACTTGTCAACAGTGTGTAACAGAGACCATACACATCAGTCTGTCAGTGTGTAACAGAGACCATACACGTGTCAACAGTGTGTAACAGAGACCATACACGTCAGTACTTGTCAACAGTGTGTAACAGAGACCATACACGTCCAGTACTTGTCAACAGTGTGTAACAGAGACCATACACGTCCAGTACTTGTAAGCAAACAGAGACCATACACGTCAGTACTTGTCAACAGTGTTAACAGAGACCATACACGTCAGTGCTTGTCAGCAGTGTGTAACAGAGACCATACACGTCCAGTGCTTGTCAGCAATTGTGTAACAGAGACCATACACGTCAGTACTTGTCAACAGTGTGTAACAGAGACCATACACGTCCAGTACTTGTCAACAGTGTGTAACAGAGACCATACACGTCCAGTACTTGTCAACAGTGTGTCAGTACTTGTCAACAACAGAGACCATACACGTCAGTACTTGTCAGCAGTGTGTAACAGAGACCATACACCAGTACTTGTCAACAGTGTGTAACAGGACCATACACCAGTACTTGTCAACAGTGTGTAACAGAGACCATACACGTCCAGTACTTGTCAACAGTGTGTAACAGAGACCATACACGTCCAGTACTTGTCAACAGTGTGTAACAGAGACCATACACGTCCAGTACTTGTCAACAGTGTGTAACAGAGACCATACACATCCAGTACTTGTCAACAGTGTGTAACAGAGACCATACACATCCAGTACTTGTCAACAGTGTGTAACAGAGACCATACACGTCCAGTACTTGTCAACAGTGTGTAACAGAGACCATACACGTCCAGTACTTGTCAACAGTGTGTAACAGAGACCATACACATCCAGTACTTGCTATAGAGGATCAAATAGGATTAAGTAAAGACCACAATTATCTGGGAAAAGGACGAAAAGTTGTGAATTTTCCCCTGAATGTGAACTAAAATACCTTAATGCATAGTTCAGTACATTTAATGAGCACTGATTAGGGTTGTACTGTGTTGTGTTGTTCACTGTTCATACAAGTGACCTATTTTTTGTGTTGCTGTTGTGGCATAGAGGAAAGAGGTTAGGTTAGGTTAAGTTAAGTTAAATGTGGTTAGGTGAAATTAAGTTAGGTTAGGTTTGGTTAAGGTTAGCTTTGTGTGTGTGTGTGTGTGAGTGAGTGAGTGAGTGAGTGAGTGAGTGAGTGAGTGAGTGTGTGTGTGTGTGTGTGTGTGTGTGTGTGTGTGTGTGTGTGTAAAACAATCCGGAGCCATGTACACATATTCCCACAGTCATACACACACACACACACACACACACACACACAGGGTAAGATTTTTTCCATGTATATATATATATATATGCCTCTCTCTACCCAGCAGTAATTGGGGACCTGGATGTTAATCGATTTGCTGATCGTGTTCCGGGGTAATGGTTAGCCAGTGCAGCTGGCGAGTTGTCCGGTCTTCTCGGACTATTCCTCGACACTGGGTTATGCAGCTCCTTAACTCAGGGTGTTGTTGTGTTGGCGACAGCTTCTACACCTTAAACAAATTCACGCCTAGTTGGCCCTAGGGCCGGCCATCCTCGTACACAAGGGGCAGCCATTATACACCATGTGTGTGTTTATTTATTTATTTATATATTTATTTAATGTTTATTTATTTACCTATCTATTCATTGTTTATTTATTTATCTATTTATCTTTTATTTATCTATTTATTTATTATATATTTATTGTTTATTTATTTATATATTATGTATCTATTTATTTTTATTTATTTATTGTTTGTTGGTTTATTTATTAATCTATTAATTGATTTATTTATTGTTACAGTTTTACCAGTGATGCAGATCATCACCTTTGAGAATGGTCCGTGTGAAGCGTCGAGCGGAGAGCACGGAACCTGTTATAGCCAGAAGGAGTGTGATGGTCTAGGGGGTGCAGCGTCGGGAACCTGCGCTAATGGCTTTGGTGTCTGCTGTGTCTGTAAGTATTGTTGTCTGCTGTGTCTGTAAGTATTGTTGCCTGCTGTGTCTGTAAGTGCTGTCTGCTGTGTCTGTAAGTGCTGTCTGCTGTGTCTGTAAGTGCTGTCTGCTGTGTCTGTAAGTGCTGTTGTCTGCTGTGTCTGTAGGTATTGTTGTCTGCTGTGTCTGTAGGTATTGTTGTCTGCTGTGTCTGTAAGTATTGTTGTCTGCTGTGTCTGTAAGTATTGTTGTCTGCTGTGTCTGTAAGTATTGTTGTCTGCTGTGTCTGTAAGTATTGTTGTCTGCTGTGTCTGTAAGTATTGTTGTCTGTGTCTGTAAGTATTGTTGTCTACTGTTTCTGTAAGAGTATTGTTGTCTGCTGTGTTATTATTATGAGAGTATTGCTGTCTGCTGTGTGTGTAAGTGTTTGCTGTCTGCTGTCTGTAAATATTGTTGTCTACTTGTGTCTGTAAAATTACTGTCTGCTGTGTCTGTAAGTATTTGTCTGCTGTCTGTTGTCTCTGTGTACTTGTGTGCAAATGTTGCTGTCTGCTGTGTACTTCTGTCTGTTTGTGTCTGTCTGCTGTGTTTTGTAAATGTGCTGTCTGCTGTGTCTGTAAGTATTGCTGTCTGCTGTGCCTGTAAGTATTGTTGTCTGCTGTGTCTGTAAGTATTGCTGTCTGTTGTGTCTGTAAGTATTGTTGTCTGCTGTGTCTGTAAGTATTGCTGTCTGCTGTGTCTGTAAGTATTGCTGTCTGCTGTGTCTGTAAGTATTGCTGTCTGCTGTGTACTTCTGTCTGTTGTGCCTGTAAGTATTGTTGTCTGCTGTGTCTGTAAGTATTGTTGTCTGCTGTGTCTGTAAGTATTGTTGTCTGCTGTGTCTGTAAGTATTGTTGTCTGCTGTGTCTGTAAGTATTGCTGGCTGCTGTGTCTGTAAGTGTGCTGTCTACTGTGTGTCTAAGTGTGCTGTCTGCTGTGCCTGTAAGTATTGTTGTCTGCTGTGTCTGTAAGTGTGCTGTCTGCTGTGTCTGTAAGTATTACTGTCTGCTGTGCCTGTAAAGTATTGCTGGCTGCTGTGTCTGTAAGTATTGTTGTCTGCTGTGCCTGTAAGTATTGTTGTCTGCTGTGCCTGTAAGTATTGTTGTCTGCTGTGTCTGTAAGTGTGCTGCTGCTGTGTCTGTAAGTATTGCTGTCTGCTGTGTCTGTAATTATTGCTGTCTGCTGTGCCTGTAAGTATTGTTGTCTCTGTGTCATAAGTATTGCTGTCTGCTGTGTCTGTAAGTTACGTCTGCTGTGCCTGAAGTATTGCTGTCTGCTGTGTCTGTAAGTATTGTTGTCTGCTGTGTCTGTAAGTATTGTTGTCTGCTGTGCGTTTCTGCCCTTGTGAGAAAATGTTATAATATTGTTAACTGTTGTAATAAACGACCAACCAAACCTCTCCTCCATCCACCGTCCAAAGTTCGTGTTAGGTGATTGGTTGGTCGAGTCATCTTACCGCCCACTAAGCAACCCAGCAACCAATCACCTTCCATGATCTGGTATGGTATGGTA
This sequence comes from Homarus americanus, assembly GCF_018991925.1. Lineage (NCBI taxonomy): Eukaryota > Metazoa > Arthropoda > Malacostraca > Decapoda > Nephropidae > Homarus > Homarus americanus. The sequence continues at coordinate 3,396,520 of NW_024713650.1, forward strand.
ATTTAGGTTTTGGGGTTAATGATTTTTGTTTGTTATTTTATATTTCTTGCCCTCCTCACGCACCCCCCTGCACCCTCACGCACCCCCCCTGCACCCTCACGCACCCCACCTCACGCACCCTCACGCCCCTCCATGCACTAAAGAGGTCGGTACACATTACAGTACAGGTGACGTGTGATGGTTGGAGTGAACAAAATGGTAGCTACTTCGTCAACCACGCCTACCCGCCTCCACCTCCACCCCCCCGGCATGTGTATGGTGGAATCACCCCTCCTACTGGTGTAAGTACTGTTGTCTTAACCCGCCACCTCCCTCACTTGTCCTCTCCACCTCCCTCACTTGTCCCTCCACCCCTCACCTGTCCTACCTCCCCTCACCTGTCCTCTCCGCCCCTCACCTGTCCCTCCACCCCTCACCTGTCCCCTCCGCCCCTCACCTGTCCCTCCCGCCCCTCACCTGTCCCTCCGCCCCTCCTGTCCCCTCCGCCCTCACCTGTCCCTCCTCCTCACCTGTCCCTCCACTCCTCACCTGTCCCCTCCACTCCTCACCTGTCCCTCCACCTCCCTCACCTGTCCCTCCACCCCCTCACCTGTCCCTCCCACCCCTCACCTGTCCCTCCACCCCTCCCACCTGTCCCCTCCGCCCCCTCCACCTGTCCCCTCCGCCCCTCACCTGTCCCTCCCCCCCTCACCTGTCCCTCCACTCCCTCACCTGTCCCCTCCCACTCCCCTCACCTGTCCCTCCCTCCTCACCTGTCCCTCCACCTCCCTCACCTGTCCCTCCACCCCCCTCACCTGTCCCTCCACCCCCTCACCTGTCCCTCCACCCCCCTCACCTGTCCCTCCACCCCTCACCTGTCCCCTCCACCCCCCTCACCTGTACCCTCCACCCCCTTCACTTGTCCCCACCACCCCCACCTGTCACCCACCACCCCTCACCTGTCCCCCACCAACCCACACCTGTCACCCACCACCCCTCACCTGTCCCTCCACCCCTCCTTGTCCCTCCACCCCTCACCTGTCTCCTCCAACCCCCTCACCTGTCCCCTCCACCCCCTCACCTGTCCCTCCACCCCCACCTGTCCCTCCACCCCCCCACCTGTCCCCACCACCCCCCACCTGTCACCCACCCCCCTCACCTGTGCCCAGCACCCGCCACCTGTCCCACCACCCCCACCTGTCACCCACCACCTCACCTGTCCCCACCCCACCTGTCACCCACCACCCCTCACCTGTCCCATCACCCACCTCCCCCTTCTCATTAAGTCATCCTCCTTAAATATCTTCTAACCTAACCATCATCTTATACACTGGGCGGTCATCATCACTATACAAGGGCGGTCATCATCACTACACAAGGGCGGTCATCATCACTATACAAGGGCAGTCATCATCACCATACAAGGGCGGTCATCACTATACAGGCAGTTATCTCATTATACACTGGGCAGTCATCATCACTATACACTGGGCAGTCATCATCACTATACACTGGGCAGTCATCATCACTATACAAGGGGCGGTCATCATCACTATACAAGGGACAGTCATCATCACTATACAAGGGGCAATCATCATCACTATACAAGGGGCAGTCATCATCACCATACAAGAGGCAGTCATCATCACTACACATGGGGCAGTTATCATCACTATACAAGGGCAGTCATCATCACTACACATGGGGCAGTCATCATCACTACACAAGGGCAGTCATCATCACTACACAAGGGGCAGTCATCATCTACACATGGGGCAAGTTATCATCACTACACAAGGGACAGTCATCATCACTACACATGGGGCAGTTATCATCACTATACAAGGGGCAGTCATCATCACACTTATACAAGAGGCAGTCATCATCACTATACAAGGCAGTTATCATCACTATACAAGGCAGTCATCATCACTACACATGGGCAGTCATCATCACTACACAAGGCAGTCATCATCACTATACAAGGGGCAGTTATCATCACTATACAAGGCAGCATCATCACTGTACAAGAGGCAGTTATCATCACTATACAAGGGCGGTCATCATCACTATACAAGGGCGGTCATCATCACTATACAAGGGCGGTCATCATCACTATACAAGGCAGTCATCATCACTATACAAGGCAGTCATCATCACTACATGGGGCGTCATCATCACTACACAAGGGGCGGTCATCATCACTAACATGGGGCAGTCATCATCACTACATGGGGCAGTCATCATCACTATACAAGGGCAGTCATCATCACTATACAAGGCAGTCATCATCACTATACAAGGCAGTCATCATCACTAAATAAGGCAGTTATCACTACACATGGGGCAGTCATCATCACTAACAGGGGCAGTCATCATCACTATACAAGAGGCAGTCATCATCACTACACATGGGGCAGTTATCATCACTATACAAGGGCAGTCATCATCACTATACAAGGGCGGTCATCATCACTATACAAGGCAGTCATCATCACTATACAAGGCAGTCATCATCACTATACAAGAGGCAGTCATCATCACTACACATGGGGCAGCATCATCACTATACAAGGGCGGTCATCATCACTATACAAGGCAGTCATCATCACTATACAAGGCAGTCATCATCACTATACAAGGGCAGTCATCATCACTACACATGGGGCAGTCACACTATACAAGGCAGCATCATCACTATACAAGGCAGTCATCACTACACATGGGCAGTTATCATCACTATACAGGCGTCATCATCACTATACAAGGCAGTCATCATCACTACACATGGGCAGCTATCATCACTATACATGGGGCAGTCATCATCACTATACAAGGGCAGTCATCATCACTATACAAGGGCAGTCATCATCACTATACAAGGCAGTCATCATCACTATACAAGGGCAATCATCATCACTATACAAGGGGCAGTCATCATCACTATACAAGGGCAGTCATCATCACTATACAAGGGCAGTCATCATCACTATACAAGGGGCAGTCATCATCACTATACAAGGGCAGTCATCATCACTATACAAGGGCAGTCATCATCACTATACAAGGGGCAGTCATCATCACTATACAAGGGCAGTCATCATCACTATACAAGGGCAGTCATCATCACTATACAAGGGGCAGTCAAGGTTTACCTGTGTGTGTGTGTTAGCGGGAGGGTGGTGGGACAGTGATATATGATGACTCCTACAGTGTACCGGACTTGTGGACACACCATAGATGCCAGCCACCAGTATTACACCAACCCTTCCTTTACCACCAGGACTGCGTTATGTTATGTTTCCCTCCATCCGCCAGAGGGTGAGTCTTGACCTACCATCACCACTATCACCACTACCACTATCACCACTACCACCACCACCACCACCACCACTACTATCACCACTACCACCACCACCATCACTATTACTACTACCACCACCACCACCATCACTATACTATTACTACTACCACCACCACCACCACCACTATCACCCTTACTACTACTGCCACCACTATCACCACCACCACTATCACCACACACACTACACCATCACCACTACCACTATCACCACTATTACTACTACTACTACCACCACCACTATCACCACTACCACCACCATACTACTATCACCACTACTATTATACCACCACCACCATCACTATACTACTACCACCACCACCACTACTCACCACTATCACCACTATTACTACTGCTACCACCACCACTACCACTATTACCACTATTACTACTACCACCACCACTATCACCACTACCACCACCACTATCACCACTATTACTACTACTACTACTGCTACCACCACCACTACCTCTATCACCACCACCACCACCTCCAGCACCACCACTACTACAGGGGTGGTCAGCATCGACTGGTGATGTAAGAGATGGGACACGTAACCATCCGCCCTGTACAAGTATTACCTCACCGAGTACAGTTAACACCCACACTAACACTGTATTAGTCAGGCTATATTGAGTACATTACTAACCGCTATATGAAGCACTTTTACATAACAGGATATAAAGCACATAATTTTTGCTTTATATCATGTTATATAAGATATTTTAAGCCTAATCATCGTTTATCCCATTATAGACCTATTCATTAATGATCATTATATTGTTTTCGTGGCATATATTTGTAATATTACATAGTAAGATTTTTTGGAGAACTGTTATTATTCTTGCTTCATAACCCAGTCGTAAGGTAGTACATATCTAATAATCTTGGCCATTATATTATATCCCAGCCCTTAATACCAACTCCCTCCACAGACGTGTCAAATTCTGCTGGAGTTTGAGGACTTCGATATGGTGGGGCCGCTAAGGGGAGACTGTACCAATGACACGTTTGTGGTGCTGGGAGCCAACCAGGGCAGCAACATCCCTACTCTGTGTGGAATAAACACTGGCCAACACAGTAAGTCCCACTGCTATCGAAACGTTCAACCATCTTACAGAAATAAAGCGAAAAATGAACCTTACAGGGAATGTGTGGGGTGTGTTTATACTGAGGGAGTGTGTGGGGTGTGTTTGAGAGTGTGTGGGGTGTGTTTATACTGAGGGAGTGTGTTTGTTATACATATTAACAGGGAGAATGTAGGGTGTGTTTATACTAACAGAGAGAGTGTACTGTCCACAGTGTACTTAGATATAGACAACTCTGATGGGCCGTTTAAGCTAGTGTCAACAATGTCAGCCTTCAACTATATGCGACGGTGGAAGATCAAGGTGACGTTCATAGACGAGAAGCACCCGTGCAAGACGCCCTTCCGCTGCCTCCAGTACTTTACGGAACCCACCGGCGCATTCTCCTCCTTTAACTTTGGTGGCTCTCCTTCCCAGATGCTCAACGGACAGGTAAATAGCTCGCATGGTTTTACATTATTATACATTTATTACAACTCTCCTTAAGTGTCCGTTTTCATAAGTTTCATTTGCATTAATTTCATTCTTTTGCTGATTGACGTATTGTGATTTTGTTTTGTTTTATAATTATCTTTATTATTGTTGTTAAAATTTTTACACATATCAGCAATAGAAATGAAAAAGAGAGAGAGAGAGAGAGAGAGAGAGAGAGAGAGAGAGAGAGAGAAACACTCTTGAACATAACATACACAGGTAGAGGTGTGGGATAACAATGATTCCTCCACCCCCAGATGTACTCCATCTGCTTTGGCTACGTGCCCGGGTACTGCGACATTGGTATCAACTACAACAGATACGACTTGGGCAACATCAACGGGGACTGTGGGAACGACTACACTGCAAACGCGGGAGACAAACTATGCGGTGACTTCCTTACCACGACCAGCCAGTGTACGTCTCTTATACATTATTTAGAATTACAGTATTTCTTTTATTTAGTTGTAGTACTTTGTGATTATTATTCCCTGTGAGTGGTCCCTTGTATAAAACCCACCCGTCCGTCAGTAGAAATATTCTTAGGTTCATATATTTCGTCACAGCTTGAAGGGGTGATATTTTGTAGGTTATTTTTATATGCAGTCTTGGACTATGTGATTAGATTCTTAGGCTGTATTGTATGTATGTCATATTTACCAACCAGTTGATACTTGGTGGTATAATTATATTACTTGACGTACTGCCTCGTCACATATTGTCATATATTTTATGTATGTCTTCTTAATATTGTGTGGCGATAACCTAATATTATTACTTTTACTTTTGTCCTCTTCACCACAATCCATCTTAAAGTAATGTTTACTAAATTAGTTTTCTTGGCTCTATATCTTCAACAAGATGGCAAGTACAAACACAAAATTTTCATTGAGAATTGGTAGGTTTAATGGTAGGTGAAGGGAGTGTGGTGTTGACTTAATGGTTTGGTTGTCGTGTCCACAGTGAACGCTACGGGGCCCATAAGTTTGACTGTTTTCACCGACGACAACAACGAGAGGGAAGAGGAAGGTTTCTCCGCCGCCTACATGATGATGGCGTGCTAGTGATATCCATCGCCCTACCCACCTTCACTCCCGATCCTCTCACACTCATGTGCGAGGTGACGTATTGGCCACTCTTGCACAAGACCCTGTGTGTTGCACTGTTCTTCACAGAGTAGAAGTGTAGAGCAGGGAACATCTTGGTGCTGTCACGCCACGCTTATCTAGTGTGGACTCTCACAAAATTAAAGGCTACACTACACACCCTACATGCTAAGCTTCACGATCCAGCTAAATATGTGTTGGACTCTACAGCCTTGCAGTGCATGTGCATGATTGTGCTATCATGGCTGGTGTATGTGAGAGTGGAGGAGCACATTGGGTGTTGAGGATGGGTCTGGAGGGAGGTGCGGTTTGGTGTGGGCAGCACCATTCTCATCTTCATATGACCACCGGCCCCTGTAATACAGGAGTCGCACCAACTTATCCAGTGTATAATAGTGTAAAATATGTGGGCAGCAAGAGACATGTATAGCACTGTACAGAAACTATTTATTATTAAGATTATTTTGTATCGAGTCAAGCGTGAATCAAGTGACGTGTGCGAGTAAATGTGAATATAGCGATTTATTTATAAGTATCTAATAATTTATTTATAAGTTATTTATATAATTATTTAAATGTCAACAATGATCCTCAGGGCAATTAATGGCAAGATAAAAACACGAGCGATGACGTCACAGCTCGCTGTATCGAGACAATTGTTCAATAAATGAAAATAACAACTTAGTAATGTTTTTCTGTTCACCTATTCCGTGTGTGTGTGTGTGTGTGTGAACAAGAGTTTAAATACTGATTGTGTTTGTGATTGAACACACAGATGCATAGGGTACCCCACAGGGGTGGGGAGGGGGGCAATCTGCCCAGGGTCCCCGACATAAGGGGGCCCCCAAACGATGAGAGATATATAGGTGCACGCAAACTATTAGCATTGAAAAATTTGACGTCTATAATTCTGAAGATGTAATAATAATAGGTAGAGTAAACTTTGATCTTGGAAAGTGACCACTGAGGGCCCCCTCTTAATTCTGCTCTGGGCCCCCTCTAAGCTCTGAGGGCCCCGTGGGTGCATGTGGATGACAGTGGGCATGTGGGCTCACAACACAATGTGAATGATTGTGGGTGTTTGTAAATTAATAATATTAAATAAAATCATACAGGTTTACAATTTGGTTTGACATGAATATAATCTCTGCAGGTATACAGTTCATCATGTGTACAGCATAGGCAATACAGGTATAAGGAGTACAGTGGGAGAATGAAGTGTCTTCCCAGGACTTTGATGAATATATTGCAGAATGGTGAGCCATTTGACACACACGTGTAGAGCCCATTAACAGTTGGCAGGTGACGAGGAACCTTGGAAAGATCACCAATGACACTGTTCATTGTGTCGGGTAATCATATTTCTTTATACTTTAGCTACAGCTGGGAATATACAGTACTTCATACCTGATTGTCAGCGGTGTTACCGGAGAGAGGCGCTTCCCAAGAAGTGTAGTCGCACTACAGTGGAGGATGATCCAGGCATTGCTGGGGAAGTCCTTGAAAAGCTACAGCTGGACGACCAAGACCTGCAACTAGTGGTCGAGTGGATGAACCAGAGCTCAGTGCGGCCAGCCTGGGAGACGATCTCTGGAGCAAGTCCGACGACTAAAAACTACTGGGCTCAGTGGGACGCTCTTCGGCTGAATAATGGTCTGCTGCAGCGCCATTGGGTGACTACCAATGGCCTCGACAGGTACTGACTGACAGTACTTCCCCGGAAGATGAGGTCAGAGATCCTGAGGGAAATGCACAACGATCCAGCCAGTGGACATCTGGGTGTGAAGAAGACCCCAAGTCGCCTGCGGCAAAGTTTTACTGGGTTGGCATGTGTAGGAATGTGGAAGAATGGTGCCGTTCATGCCATGTCTGTTGTGCCAAGAAGGGACCAAAGCTACACACACGTGCTTCACTGCAGCTGTACCCTGCAGGTGTACCAGTGGAGAGAGTAGCAGTGGATATTACAGGACCTCTGCCACTCACTGCAGATGGGAATAGGTACATCTGTGGGGCCATGGTTTACTTTACTAAGTAGCCAGAAGCTTATGCCATCCCAAATCAGGAAGCCACGACTGTTGGTGGACCAGTTCTTCTGCCGGTTTGGTGTGGCCGACGAGTTGCACTCGGACCAGGGCAGAAACTTCGAGTCAGCTGTGTTCAGCGAGTGCTGTAAACTGTTGGGCATAAGGAAGACTAGGACCACTCCACTTCGGCCATAGTCAGACGGAATGGTGAAAAAGTTTAATTTGACCTTGGGGCAAAAACTGGCCAAAGCTGAGGGGCACACAGAATGGGACCAGAAGCTGCCTGCTCTGCTGATGGTATATCGGTCGGCTGCCCACGTGTCAACTGAATACACACTGGCAGAACTGATGCTGGGTCACGAACTGCGGCTGCCAGAGGACCTGCTGACAAAGAAGACCCTGATGAAGAACTTCCTGAAGAAACCAGCAGTTACGTCAAAAGCCTTCAAGAAAAGTTGGCAGAGGTCCACCATCAAGTCCGAGGAGCTCTGGAGTTCTCGGGTGAAGTGATGAAGCGCAACCATGAGGTCAAAGCAAGCCAAGTCTGTTACAAGGACGGTGATAAAGTCTGGTTGTATAACTCTCTGTGGAGTCCATGGGAAGGACCATACATTGTAGTGGAACGCCTTTCAGGTGTGACCTACCGGATCAGGGGAAGAAGGAAGGCTCAGCCGAAGGTAGTCCACGTCAATCGTCCGTGGCAGTATCATGGGCCAAGGCAGTACACCCGGGAAGACTCTGGGGAGCAGCCACCTACCACCAACAAGGACCAGACTGGAGATCCTGGAAGAACTCAGTACCGTACCTATCCAGGGAACCCGACCATGGACCAGGAAGAGGAACACTGTTCCCTCTTAGCGGAATTGGATGTGACAGGAGAGGGGGACTGATCTGAGGATGTGACTGAGGTTACTGTGCCAAGGGAGAACTCTGAAGACATCCCAGTATATCGGCGGAAGCAGTGATAGACGAGAAGACCTACCAAGTTTCAGGATTTTCATGTATAAAGTGGATATGTGTGTGTCGGGAAGACACAAGAATTAGGGAAGGGGAAGTGTTATGCCGAGGCATAATTTCGTATTAGAATTTTGTAAACTAGGTGTTTTGATTGTTTCTGTCCCATGCAGCAGTTATTTGGGCAAATTAAGTTAAATTTTCGTGTATATAGTGATATATTAATTGTGTAAGAATATTCTAAAATGTATTGAATAAATTTTGTTCTGATTTACTTATTATTGTAAGCCTCGATCAGAGTAGAACGTCCTAGAATTTACCAGACGTCTATGGGTGATTCTAGGATGTTCGAGAAGCGTCTGGCGAGGTGTATATAAACGGGCGCGGGCTACCTAGGAGGGACAATTGTTGTTCAAGTATTGTGGAATTGTTGTGATTAATATAAAGTGAGAAGATTAAGGAATAGTACACTAGTAATGTGCTGACTATGTATTCGAAGTGTGGACTCAAGCTGTGAAGACATAACCCTGTTAGCAGTGTTGCGAAGAATTACTGTTTATTAAAGAAGACTGCAGTGCACAAGTGTGTTCATGTAACCTAGTAGAAATCTACCTGCCTATTGCTTGTCTGTACACTGATACCGATCGTCGGGAAATTACCGGAGATTGGCGGGACAGCCAGTGGTAATTCGACAACACTTGTGAGACATCTACTGCTTCTGTACAGACGACCCTAGCCGCTGGTAACCAGTGGTGGAAGCTGGGTAAGCTGTGGAAGGACATAACATTAGGAAAATATTTCCAATGACATGCTAATTTTATTTTATTTGATATTAAATCGTGTATTTTTATGGTGTTCTTTGTTATATATATATATATATATATATATATATATATATATATATATATATATATATATATATATATATATATATATATATATTCTTTTCTTTTAAGTTATTTGTTATTTACTGGGTTTTTTTACAACACATGAATCACGACCAGTACACACGTGAAAACAATAAAATAAATTAGTCACCCACTAATTACAACCATTTTCTATGATTACGATAATTATATATTTTTTTAATAGTTATCCAGGACCATTTATAGAAAATGTTCTTTATGGTGTCGCACCCTCCATAGATGGCGCGTCAATTGGAGGCCCAGTAGAAAATAATAGGTTTAAGGGGAGTTCAATATCCTTCCTCTATAACCCTTTCTAGAGACTGTCCAAGGAATATTTCCTTGAGACTGCCAGTTGATTGAAAACGTCCAAAGGAGTCAACAGATTGGTGCCTGCGGCCCTGCGTTACACACCTCAGTCATCCAGAAAATTAGAATGCTTGCAATTGTCTAGCTTATACTAAAGGCAAAGCATCCCTTCGGTGTTTTATTCTGGCTAAAGCCTCCTGTCCGCTAAAGGATTAATACTGAGTAATCTCCTCCGAGGACTATCAATTTAATTGTTCTCAGAGGACATTACTCACTGTCAGTTGAGTGTCTTATCTGTAGTTGGCGAACGCCCGTTCCACTAGAGGTCACAGCTTAAGGTTGAAGTGAAGAAGCTACATGTTCAGAAAATTGTCAGGGCAAACATTTTTGGCTTGAGATTTGTGAACTCTTGGAACAATCTGCCAGAGAATGTTATAACGGCATCAAGTGTGACTTGGCCAACTTTGGCGCAGGTACAGATACGGTCTGGTACAGTCTCACCCAAAAGTTCGTTAACTCTCCCAGCCAGCTATTGCTGCACTGCCTGCTTCAGATGTATGAAGTTGAGTCTGTTACTTCGAACCTTTAGATTCATTCGTACCGGTTTTATGTTCTGGTTGATACTGAGACAGTTTCAAACATCTGAAGCAGGCAGTGCAGCAATAGCTGGTTGGGAGAGTTAACTAACTTTTGGGTGAGACTGTACCAGTACATGCCCAGTCCTTGACAACAGTGTGGAAGAGACCTGACCGACCGTCCAAGCAGTTTTAACGAGCGCGATAAGGATAAAGTAAGTATAGTGACAATATACTTAAACAGAGCAGGTACACATTAAGGTAATAATAATAATAATAATAATAATAATAATTAACGGTTTATTGAAAAAGTTCTGCAGCCCGAAGGCTGAAAATATACATTGGACATAAATGACTTATTACATACATTGGTGGTTTAACAAAAGCCTTCATTAGAGAAAGGTAAAGGAACATACAGTGAATATACAGATTAATGTAGGTGTTGAACAGCAAACACGTAGTGGAGTAACTCCCTCCCAGATGGTGTTAGGAGGGACCTCACGTGGTGTAGTAGTTCCCTCACAGATGGTGTTATGGGGGACCTGACGTGGTGTAGTAGTTTCCTCACAGATGGTGTTATGGGAGACCTGACGTGGTGTAGTAATTCCCTTACAGATGGTGTTATGAGGGACCTCACGTGGTGTAGTAATTCCCTCACCGATGGTGTTCTGAGGGGCCTGACGTAGTGTAGTAACTCCCTCACAGATGGTGTTATGGGGGACCTGACGTGGTGTAGTAATTCCCTCACAGACGGTGTTATGAGGGACCTCACGTGGTATAGTAATTCCCTCACAGGTGGTGTTATGAGGGTCCTGACATGCTGTAGTAATTCCCTCACATATGGTGTTATGGGGGACCTGACGTGGTGCAGTAATTCCCTCTCAGATGGTGTTATATGAGTGAGGTGTGGTCCCAGGCCTTCCTATCGTAGGCGGATTAACACATCGCTAGTTGTTGTTGGGTCTCAAGGGCAGTTATCACTGGGTACCTGGGACCTCACTGTGTGAAGGTTAACTTGGGTACGACTTAGCTGTTACCGTTGAGTTGTTCTCACTGACTTAAGCACTGTTCACCACTGTTCACCTCTCTTCAACACTGGTTCCATTACTGGGGGAGATGGGTAACACCAGAAGTTATTCGATTTCGTTAATTTTTTCCACAGATGTCCTTATCATTATAGTAAGTATTTTAAAAGTTTTGGCCATCTCCAAGATTAATGCCCAAAGGAGGGCCACCTGACTGCAGGGCACCTGCAATGTGGCACCTCAGTTACCCCGAGAGATTAGAACGCCTGCAAATGCATAGCTTATACAGTACTTCAGACGAGCAAGGGGCGAGTGGGCGACTTAATTGAAGTTGATGAACCTCTCAGAGTGTCCATACCTTGAGCTGGCGGACGTCCACCTCAAGTGTCACAGTTCAAGTTTGAAGAAGCCGCAAGTCCAGAAAACTGTGAGGGCAAACTCTTTTGGAGTGAGAATTGTGAACTCTTGGAATAATCTGCCAGAGAGTATTGTGACGGCACCGAGTGTGAGCTCATTCAAAACAAGACTTGACCAACACTGGTTCAGGTAGTCGCGTTCAAGATTCTTTGAACACTGCTCGAGACACCTGGCAACTCAAGGCCGTTTGTTTACTATAGTACGTAGTTAAAATTATGAATGAATGTAAAAGGTTATCGGTGATTGGTTATGTAGGGGTATGTGGTATTGGTTCACACTCAGGATGGGATGGAGAAAGGAAACTCACAATGTGCTCACTGTATACATATTGTATTGGGTGTACGATGCAGCTTGTTGCTGGGTAGGTAGCATGGTAATAAGCGTTGAGTAGAGAGAGCTGGGTGGTGAGGGTGCCCAGAGGAGGGACACGCAGCTTGAGGGACGCCAAGGTCACTGGCGGGAGCGGCAGCCGCCCGGCTGGCGCGGAGGAGGAGGTGTTGCTTGCTGGTGGCACTGGGTAGAAAGAGGCTGGTCACAGCGGTGTCAGGCCTTATAAGGCGGGGGTAGGCGTGGGTAGATAGTTGACCCCCGCTCCGTGGGCGGCGCTGGAGGCGTAGGCTGGGGAATTCGAGAAGGTTCGGTGCTTGTAGGGGAGGAATCCACTACAATACTCCCCTTCCCCTCCGGGCGCGGCGGGAGGCTGGAGGTTGGCAGAGTTGCGTGCCACATGTGAGGCAGAACGGGCGGTGCATGCCACATGTGGGACATAACGGCGAGGGCGTGGATGAGCCGGCCGCTAGGGGGTGGGGGGCAACTCTGTCTAGATACACGAGATCTGTGGGAGAAAAGAGGGAGAAGGAGGGGTGTGGAGGCGATGAATGTTGTGCTTCCCTCGCAACAGGTACAGAGTCCTCAGATGCGCCTGCTGGGGTGTGTGGGTCTGGGTCAGGAGCAGGGGCTGTGCGTCAGGAAGAGGGTCCATGACAGCAGCAGGGTGCAGGACAGTTGCAGGGTGCAGGACAGTAGCAGTGAGGTACACAAATAATATACAGGCAGTAGATGATGTACTAAACAATGGTACAACATGTCGTCCTGGTAACATTGGTTATAAGATTCAAGGTGAACAAAATTTATAGTGGCCACAATATTTTAATGTGAACAAATATTTTATTGGACACGTTCCGTAGTACGTCATCGGTGGCCGTGATCGTATAGTGGTTAGTACATTGCGTTGTGGCCGCAATAACCCAGGTTCGAATCCTGGTCACGGCAGAGGTGAACGTTTTCCAGGAAGTCGTGAGGTTTTAAGAGTTTCCTGTGTGGTGAGTATTGTAGGTTTTAAGAGTTTCCTGTGTGGTGAGTATTGTAGGTCTTAAGAGTTTCCTGTGTGGTGAGTATTGTAGGTCTTAAGAGTTTCCTGTGTGGTGAGTATTGTAGGTCTTAAGAGTTTCCTGTGTGGTGAATATTGTATGTTTTAAGAGTTTCCTGTGTGGTGAGTATTGTAGGTTTTAAGAGTTTCCTGTGTGGTGAGTATTGTAGGTCTTAAGAGTTTCCTGTGTGGTGAGTATTGTAGGTTTTAAGAGTTTCCTGTGTGGTGTAGTATTGTAGGTATTGTAGGTTTTAAGAGTTTCCTGTGTGGTGAGTATTGTAAGTTTTAGAGTTTCCTGTGTGGTAGTATTGTAGGTTTAAGAGTTTCCTGTGTGGTGAGTATTGTAGGTTTTAAGAGTTTCCTGTGTGGTGAGTATTGTAAGTTTAAGAGTTTCCTGTGTAGTAGTGTGTGTAGTCTTAGAGTTTCCTGTGTGGTGAGTATTGTAGGTTTTAAGAGTTTCCTGTGTGGTGAGTATTGTAGGTCTTAAGAGTTTCCTGTGTGGTGAGTATTGTAGGTTTTAAGATTTTCCTGTGTGGTGAGTATTGTAGGTCTTAAGAGTTTCCTGTGTGGTGAGTATTGTAGCTTTTAAGAGTTTGCTGTGTGGTGAGTATTGTAGGTTTTAAGAGTTTCCTGTGTGGTGAGTATTGTAAGTTTTAAGAGTTTCCTGTGTGGTGAGTATTGTAAGTTTTAAGAGTTTCCTGTATAGTGAGTATTGTAGGTCTTAAGAGTTTCCTGTGTGGTAAGTATTGTAGGTTTTAAGAGTTTCCTGTGTGGTGAGTATTGTAAGTTTTAAGAGTTTCCTGTGTAGTGAGTATTGTAGGTCTTAAGAGTTTCCTGTGTGGTAAGTATTGTAGGTTTTAAGAGTTTCCTGTGTGGTGAGTATTGTAAGTTTTAAGAGTTTCCTGTGTAGTGAGTATTGTAGGTTTTAAGAGTTTCTTGTGTGGTGAGTATTGTAGGTCTTAAGAGTTTCCTGTGTGGTGAGTATTGTAGGTTTTAAGAGTTTCCTGTGTGGTGAGTATTGTAAGTTTTAAGAGTTTCCTGTGTGGTGAGTATTGTAGGTTTTAAGAGTTTCCTGCGTGATGAGTATTGTAGGTTTTAAGAGTTTCCTGTGTAGTGAGTATTGTAAGTCTTAAGAGTTTCCTGTGTGGTGAGTATTGTAGGTTTTAAGAGTTTCCTATGTGGTGAGTATTGTAGGTCTTAAGAGTTTCCTGTGTGGTGAGTGTTGTAGGTTTTAAGAGTTTCCTGCGTGGTGAGTCTTGTAGGTTTTAAGAGTTTCCTGTGTGGTGGGTATTGTAAGTTTTAAGAGTTTAGTATTGTAGGTTTTGAGAGTTTCCTGTGTGGTGAATATTGTAGAGTTTTAGGTAGGTTTTAAGAGTTTCCTGTGTGGTGAGTATTGTAAGTTTTAAGAGTTTCCTGTGTGGTGAGTATTGTAGGTTTTAAGAGTTTCCTGCGTGGTGAGTATTGTAGGTTTTAAGAGTTTCCTGTGTAGTGAGTATTGTAAGTCTTAAGAGTTTCCTGTGTGGTGAGTATTGTAGGTTTTAAGAGTTTCCTATGTGGTGAGTATTGTAGGTCTTAAGAGTTTCCTGTGTGGTGAGTGTTGTAGGTTTTAAGAGTTTCCTGCGTGGTGAGTCTTGTAGGTTTTAAGAGTTTCCTGTGTGGTGGGTATTGTAAGTTTTAAGAGTTTCCTGCGTGGTGAATATTGTAGGTTTTGAGAGTTTCCTGTGTGGTGAATATTGTAGGTTTTAAGAGTTTCCTGTGTGGTGGGTATTGTAAGTTTTAAGAGTTTCCTGTGTGGTGAGTATTGTATTTCTTAAGAGTTTTCTGTGTGGTGAGTATTGTAGGTTTTAAGAGTTTCCTGTGTGGTGAGTATTGTAGGTTTTAAGAGTTTCCTGTGTGGTGAGTATTGTATTTCTTAAGAGTTTTCTGTGTGGTGAGTATTGTAGGTTTGAATACTCAGCAGCTGCCTCGTTGGCGCAATTCACCTCCCTGTGTGGAATGTGGTCAGATATATACCGTACGTATATACGGTAATTATGTATATATTAGGCGCCTCTTCTTGGGTCAAGGACTAGCTGTTCCCTCTTGTCCGTACTTAGTAATCATTAAAAATAAATTAAAATTGGGAAAATTGTTTTGCATGATTGTTCGTATGAAAAAGTTATTGTCCATGCATAAATTTCAGATGAACACGTCACCTATCACCACTTGAGACAAAAGTAATTTATGGATATTTTTATCCTGCAGAAATTTTTCTTGTACATGAGAGGTTCTGGCTCAAAGCACTTCGTTTAGCCATTGAACCACTGAAGTGACCCCATATAACTTCTCTCCAGCGTAAGGGGTTTATTAATATGGATAGGCAGGATCGTCGGTAAGCGGCCTATTTGGCAGCCCCGTCCAGGGCTAGCCCCCGGGACCTCTCACACTCAAAACACCCCGAGACCAAGTGGCAGACAATACGTGGTCCTGGAAATTGCATGATGTAACTGATTACAGTACTCATTTTCAGATAATTATTAAATCTGGACTATCTGTTAGTAAAGCCAGAACCTCTCGCTCAAGAGGCAAGAATCATACCTCCATACCATCAAGGCCGCTCGTCAAAACGTAGGCATTTTGCGGTCATGAAGTTCAAAGTTACAGTATGTACAATTTAAAAAGAAAAAAAATTATAAAAGCAGCTGGGCCTGTCCGGGAGTTGAACCCGGGACCTCTCGCACCCTAAGCGAGAATCATACCCCTAGACCAACAGGCCACCGTTTGCCCCGACGGATATCTTAAACCAATTTCACTTCATATCTTTTGTTTCGAAATCATTTTATTTCTTTGTATATTCTTTCTGCTGGAATTGGATGATGATGTCAAGCCTGGTCCAGATCTTTGTCCATTATTAAAGTAAAGCTGCTTAATAAGCAATTTATTTTTTAGGTTCATCATCTGCTGTCACACCTGAGTATAACCTTGCATAAATAGAATTTTTTGTATTTTTCCATTAGTGCACACAACTTTCCTACCCCAAATCTATTATCATATTCGAAAAAGACGTCAAATTCTAAGGTAATTTTCCTCTATTACATTACCGTCGCAAACGTATCATAATGGAGACAGTGCATGCCAAATATTTCTCTATTTTCTTCCATTAATCTTCTGCCATTATCGCCTACCCGTCCTCCCCTCTGCGCGTTCCCGTACACTGCTGTGTTTACGTACTGCTAGTGTACATTTTCTAGGAAGGATGATTGTGATATTTTTTAAAATATCATTATGGAAAATATTGTAATATTATTTTGTTCTTGTTTGTAAGTATCATTTTAGTTTATTTCATTATTCGGATAAAACCACCATGTTATATTATATTATGTTCATTGTTGTTTCCTCCTTGAATTCTTACTTTACTTTTATCCTCTTCGCCACTGATCGGCTCGTTAGCCGCTTGGGCGATCGGTCACGTCTCTGTTACGCACTGATGGCAAGTACTGGGCATGCACCGGCTCCTGAATGTACCTGAACCTGCTCCAGTGTTGGTCAAGTCTTGTCTTGAAAGAGCTCACACTCGGTGCCGTCACAACACTTTCCGGTAGATTGATCCAAGAGTTCACTCCGAAAGTTTGCCCTCACAGTTTTCTGGACTTGCAGCTTCTTCAATCTTGAGTTGTGACCCCTTGTAGGGCGAGCGTCCGCCAGCGCCAAGTAAGGACACTCGACTGAGTAGTGCCCCTTGAGATGCTTATACACTTCAATTAGGTCACTCCTTGCCCGTCTGTAGTATAAGCTAGGCAAGTTCAGGCGCTCCAATCTCTTAGGGTAGCTGAGGTGCCGAAGTGCAGGCACCAGTCTGGTGGCCCTCCTTTGAACATTTTCAACCAACTGACAGTCCCTACCATATCTCGGGGACCAGACAGGGTGACAATTCTCCAGATGGGGAAGCACTTCACTCTTGAAAATCGTTACGAGGGACGGACCGTCTAGATTTCTGAACGACCTTCTTATAAGACCCAATAATTTATTTGCCTGATTTACATTCTTCTCGCAATGGCCCAAGGACTTCAGCTCATTGCCAACACACACACCTAGGTCCTTCTCACATTCAGTCTCAAATAGTGCAGTTTCTTCATCCCATTGGGACATATGATACGCCTCTTTATCGTTGGTACGCCCCAGGTGCATCCTCTTACACTTCGTGACATTGAATCTCAGCAGCCATTTCTTCGACCATTCTTGGAGCCCACAGAGGTCCTTCTGCAGCTCTTCACAGTCCGCTTGGTTCTTGATATCCCGAAATCACTTGGCGTCATCGGCAAACATTTGTATGGAGGAGTGTACAACGTCAGGCATGTCATTTATGAAACAAACAAACAACAGCGGGCCCAACACACTGCCCTGTGGTACCCCGCTTGTGACAGGTACGGATGATGATTTCGTGCCATTAATCACCACACAGGGCACTTAATAGGGGCCTGAGGCACAGATCAGCTTGGGGCCCCCTACCCTCAAGGTATATATATATATATATATATATATATATATATATATATATATATATATATATATATATATATATATATATATATATATATATATATATATATATATATATATATATAGCAAGAACAAAATATACTACAATTTATCAATGATTTCATCAATACTAAGCGTCTGCAAAATAACACATTCAATGTTCTTAAGAGACAGAAAATTGAGAAGTTGCTAAGACATCGTTGAACGAAGTTCATATTTTATATGCTTCAACTTCGAGAATGTTGGATTTGGGGCCCCTTAGAGTCGGGGGGAATGTGGCCAGTGCCTCAAGTGCCTCATGGTTAATCCGGCACTGTCACCACACACTGCTTGCGGTCATGTAGAAAGTCTTCTATCACGCTAGGACATTTCCCCGAATTCCGTACCCTTCCAGTTTGATTTTCAGCCTTTCGTGGGGTACACTGTCGAAAGCCTTGGCAAAATCTAGGTAAATATTGTCGATATTACCACCCCGTTCCAGAATATGGGTCCAATTACCCTGTAGTGGATTCCTCCCCTACAAACGCTGTTTGTCGCTGCCTAGCCGACCCCACGATTCCACTGGCCTGCCCTCGTGGTCTAGGTCAGCGACCAGCGCCGCCTTACATGACGGAGGTCAACTATTAAGCCACGCCTACCTCCGCTATATAAGACCTCACCTCGTGGTGACCTACCTCTTTCTACCTACAGCCACCAGCAAGCAACATCTCTCAACACCTCCTCCTTCGCTCCTGCCTCCAGCCGGCGACCATGGCGACCTACAAGCTGGTCCTCCTCTGGGCACCCTCACCAACCAGCTCTCTCTACATCACGCTTGTAACCATGCTGCCTACCCAGCACCAAGCTGCATTGCACATCCAATACAACATGTATACAGAGAGCACATTGTGAGTTTCCTTTCTCCATCCCATCCTGAGTGTGAACCAACATCTCATAACCCAACAACCCAATAACTTGAGCAATTGTGTTAAGCAGGAGCGCCCCTGCATAAAACCGTGTTGGCAATCCTTTACAAGGTTGTTTCGTATTAGATGTTCCATTGCGGCATCTCTGATAATACTCTCAAGTACCTTACATATTATGCTGGTCAGGCTCACCGGTCTATAGTTGTTCGTGGAGTGACGATCGCCATTCTTGAAGATAGGACTCACATAAGCCATTTTCCAATCACTGGGGACCTTTTGTTCATCCTGGCATTTACAGAACAGGATCTTCAGGGGCTCGGCAAGCTCGTTGCACAACTCTCTTAGCACTCTAGGATGCACCATGTCAGGGCCGGGACTTTTATGAACCTTTAGCTTTGACAGTTTATTTCTAATACCCTCTTCTGTGAACACAATGTGTGTCAGTGCTGTGTCGAACCGTCTGTCCTCAAATGCAGGAAGGTTAATTGCATCCTCTCCTGTGAACACCGAGGAAAAGAAGCTGTTCAATGCCTCAGCTTTATCCTGGTCAGAATCTGCGTAACTACCATCTTCAAGCCTCAGGTCTGATACTCCTACTCGCATTTTTAATTTCGACTTTGCATAGCGGTAAAACGTCTTTGGGTTTGACCTGACCTCGCTTGCAACCAGCCTCTGGAACTCATTTTCAGCCCTTCCACATTCCATCTTTGCTTGGTTTCTGGCTCTTACATACATCCTCCTTCTTGCTCATCATTTGACCAAACCCACGTCTTGAATATCTGGGTTTTCTTCTTAACCTTGTCGACCGCCGCATGGTTCATGTGTAGGGATCCCCTCATATTCCTAAAGGCACTGGGTTTGGTCTTGGGTATACATTTATTGATCAAATGGGTCACTTTATTAGTTATGATATTGAGCGTAGTGTCTGTGTTCTTGTGCCTTAATGAGTTAGGCCAGTGGATACCCTTCATCTCTTCCCTCATCCCATCGCATTTTCCCTTGTAATATTTGCATCTTGGCCTGGCCTTATCCTGAACTTGGTAACAGTTAAATCTGAATGACAACATGATATGGTGACTGGTGCCAACTGGGGCAAGTTGGCACTAGTTGGCACTAAGACGAACTTGATGATCTGATGTAATCTCTGTCCAATTTCTGCAGCTCAACAACGAAGGCCCGAATGCCGAACACGCTTTGTTACAGACACGACCCGACCCGACCCGCGCCTGGCGCCCTTCATCACACAACATTTGCTTTTGTGTTATTTCAGATATGTAGTGAAATGAGTCAAGTAAAGCTTGGATGTAGCAACCAAATGTTTTATTTACCACAATAATCTATACTAAACGTAAGGTCACGTGACTTTTATTTGTTAAATAACTACAACACAGTACATTATCATTCGTTATGCGTTTTATTGAAATAAAATAAACTGCTATGTCAATAGCCAATAGATTAGTGCGCAACCTAGCCATACTAATCTGAAGTGAACAGGTCATTTCCACAATGGTATATTATACAAGTTTATCCTGATGTAATTTGTCGTAAAGTATAATTACATGAGTATGAGCTTTCGTTCTCTCTCGGCCTCACTTCCCAGAGAAAACGAAAGCTTGTATGTTACTTTATCCTCTTCACGGACCTTTTATATCTCTTCACCACTGATAGACTCGTTAGCCGCTTGAGCGGTCGGTCACGTTTCTATTACGCACTGTTAGCAAGTACTGGGCATGCACTGTGTTCTATATTACTGAACAAATAATTGTTTAAAGGAATAGTTTATATTATTACAGCAACAACTGTATTTATTTAGTTTAAATGTTGATTATTTATATGTAGACTCTGTAGGGAGGTGGATTTTTATGGAGACTCACTGTAATCGAGAGCAGGAACTAGACATGGGATTTAGACGACTGTGCCTCAATCTCTCCTACATAAATAGCCTTAAGAAATGAAGACACCACAGAATATGGCGACGAAGATGGGATCGCTTTGCACAGTAATATATAACACACTGGCTCCTGAAAGTATCTGTACCTCCTTCAGGCAGTGTTGATTAAGTCTGATCTTGAAAGAGCTGACATTCGGTGCCGTCACAACACTGGTAGATTATTCCAAGAGTTGACAATGGACTAGTTGACGGCTCTGGGTAAACACAAGAAATACACTGTCATGTTAGGTAGAATGATACGATTTATATAAGTTGTAATAAAAGTTTAGAGTCACTAGTTTCAAACTCACCGCTGCAGTCGGAGGTAGTAGAAAGAATGGCCTCTTCAGACCCAAAATGCCACGTTCAGATAAGTTTTAAGTGTGGTTTTTGTTGCAGGGTCTCAATTGTTTCTCTTACCACTGACAACACAACATACATATATTGTTTCTCACTTTTAATCTTTTTTTATGGTTCTTTATTATTATTATTATTATTATTAGTAGTAGTAGTAGTATTTTTATTATTATTATTATTATTATTATTATTATTATTATTATTATTATCATTATTATTAATATTATTATTATTATTATTATTATTATTATTATTATTATTATTACAGTATATTTTTCGCCCCCCAGGCCCCGATGTAGGTCAGTGACCTGTGCCCGGGTGGGCTAATCCCTGTAAAAAAAAAAATAATAAAAAAAAAGGTCTCTGGAACTTGGCCATATCATTCCTCTACGCCGCATTTTTAGTAAATAATTAACTGTAGGCCCCTGCCTATATGTCTGTTCTGGCCCGCAATGTCACTACTATGGCTAATTTATAATAAAAGACACAATTTGATCGTGATTTTTTTTTTCAAATAATAAGTTCAGACAAAATGAGGACGATTTTCACCTGTGACACTTTTAATGTATTTCACCCATAACCGAGATATGGAGAGTTGAAAATCAGAAGACTTGGCACTCAGATACAGACCCGAGGTAATTTTTACAGATTTGAAATAGGAACAAGTTAGTGAGGTTGGTTCTAATGCACTGCTTGAATGACTCCAGCTAACTTTTATTCGATAGAGTTGGGCAAATAACGCGTGAAAAATGATTAATTTATTTGATTTTATTTTGAATTTAGTTAAGAATTAGATTAGGTTAAGTTAGATTAGGTTCCTGTATTAATTCAAAATAACTTATATTGAGTTAGGTTAGTTTAAAAATAGTTATGAAAAATTTTTAAATTAAATTATTTGACATTGAATTTAGTTAAGGAATAGGTTATGTTAGGTCAGGTTTAGTGTAGGTAAAAAATATATTATTGTTTGCATTTCCCCAAATTTATTTAATATGTAGTACAGTACATTCATCTTTATTAGTCTAATTGGAGGACCTGAAGATTAGACACCCCAGCTTATTTCACCTGATTATTAAACATCTTAACGCGACCTGACTGGTTAGATTATATTAGTTTAGGAAAGCTTTAGTAAGGTTAAAGCTAAGTTAGGTTAAGTTAGGTCAATGAGGTAAGGTTTTATTAGGTTAACTTCTTTAATCATCATGTGAAATAAGCTGGGGTATCTCTTCGGTGAAATAAGGTACAGCACTGGGATCCACAATATTCGGTGAAATAAGCTGGGTGGCTAATCTTCAGATAAAATAAGCTGGGGTGGCTAATCTTCAGATGAAATAATCTGGGGTGGCTAATCTTCAGATGAAATAATCTGGGGTGGCTAATCTTCAGATAAAATAAGCTGGGTGGCTAATCTTCAGGTGATTGTATTTATTTTGGCTAGCATTAAAATTGAAGAGTGAAATTACGGAGAAATCATCATTAGTACTAAACCAACTACTTATAATGTAATTCTCGGTCACTCTAAATGCTAAAAATTCTTCATTGATATTATAATTAAACAAGGTAAGGCAAATTAGATGAAGAAATAGTTAAATAAAGTTAATATCATGGCAGAGAACTATAATTGATACAGGATCAGGTTAAATTGATTATCCATAACCTTTACTTTAGATTCCTAATATATCTAGCTTATGTAAAATTATAGATAGTATTTTTATTAGTCTATAAGTATGAATGAGAGAAAAAAATAAAAATATGATGAAATAAGCACTATGGCAGGTGACGTGTTGATTCACAATGAGGTTTATTATAAATACATAACACACAACGTATCTCATAATTCCATGTGTTTATAGATTATATTTAAATATCATTGGTAATCTAATTAATCCACATAAGGAAGGTAATATAGGAAAAATAAATAATGATTAAATACGACCAATATGGCAGTAGACAGAGGACCAATGAGGAGCCGCCACACCAAGTCATGTTATGGTAGCGGCTTGTGTGACCTGGACCCCGGCTACTACACTAACCCACGTTTTAGTTATATCCACGTCAACTATCACTCGCCTGGTACTGTGACTTGACCTGGAGGACCTGGAACATCACCACCACATATAGGATAGGTGATTATTACTTTTAAATTAAGGATAGTGAGAGTAATGATGTTTTTATTAGGTGACAGATTTCATTCTAGTAAATCAGCTGTTCAGTTTTAAGAGGAAGATTATTATTTTAATTACTGTTATCACCGCCATTTACATCATTCTCGGATTTATGTATGGGGAATTTGTAGATTGAGGACATTTTTGCATAATATACAGTAAAGGTTTTGTTAAGCTCTTGCAACGAGAACAAATCCGGGTAATCTTGAGGACCCTATTGGAAGTACTGTAAGCTTTTAATGTTCAGTTTATCTCTTGGTTTATTTTACGTCTCAGATAAGCTTATATCTATTGTTTAAACAAATCTATTTAAGCTTATATTGTTTAAGCTTATATCTATTTAAGCTTATATATATTGTTTAAGCTTATATCTATTGTTTAAGGTTATATATATTAAGGTAATATCTATTGTTTAAGCTTATATCTATTGTTTAAGCTTACATCTCTTGGTTAGATTAATGGCCCAGGTTGTACTGTAGGTACAGCAGCTGTATGTAAAATATCTGTCTAAGGGTATAGCAGCCTAATGCTCATAGGTGGTAGGCAGACTATACAATGTTAGTTACCGAGCCCGTTCCGACATAACCTAACCTAACCAGTGTGAATTTGTGTGTTACCTAAGGATTTTCTGTAATATTACTTGGGGTAAAAACATATTTTGGCATTGTCACTTTACTAGAATAATTACAGCAGTTTATTCTCCATTTACTAGTACAGTACCTTTTGGGGAAATAATAACATAAGAAAATAAGGAGTCTGCAATAGGCCGGTTGGCCTGTGCATGGCAGCTCCTGTTGAGAGTTACTACCACTCTATCATCCATGAATTTATCCAGCCTCCCTTTGAAACTTTCCAGCATTCCAGCACTTACTACAAAGTTGCTAAGCTTGTTCCACTCGTCCACCACCCTATTTGTAAACCAGTTCCTTCCTATCTCCCTCCTAAACCTAAACTTATCCAACTTGAATCCGTTGCTCCGAATTCCTATCCTGCTCGGATATTATAAGAACTTTATCTATATCCCTGTAGGGGTATCGAGATATTAATGTCGTCTAGCACTCAGGATGGAAGGAAAATCTAATGTGGTTTTCTTGTATAATATATAAATTATATGATAGACAGTCTGGTGCTGGAGGTGCTGTGTGGTGAGGGGCTGCTTGATAGAGACGTGCGGTGAGTAGCGTGTTGAAGGAGGTAGATGTGGAGGAGCTTCGTTAGAGAAGATGTTGCCTGTTGCTGGCCTCCTGGTTGAATGAAATGTTAACAGCGTGGAGCTTGCTGGAGGAGATGTTGCTTGTTCAGGAAAATGGGCAGAATGAGAGTTGGTTGGTGAGGAAGCTCAGAGAAGGACATGCTCGCTGGCGGGAGCGAGGACCGCCAGGCAGGCGGAGGAGAGGCGAGGGTCGCCAGGCAGCGGCAGAGGAGGAAGTGTTGCTTGTTCAAGAAGATTGGTCAGACTGAATCTCAAGGGAGAGACAGAGCTTATATACCCCGCAGCAGCCGCCATGAGTCATGGTGGGAAAACCCGAGAAGTAGCCGGTGAATAGTTTCGTTGCTAAGATACGGTAACATCTGGTTGGTTGCTAGGGAAGGTGGCACATTGGAATGCGATAGCAGGTGGTGAGCTGCTACGCAGTTGTAGGGGAGAAGTCCACTACATCCCCTTTATTGATTTCTTTCACCCACTTAAATACTTCTATCATATCTCCCCGCACTCTTCGTCTTTCTAGGGAATGCAAGTTTAGTTTCTTTAACCTATCCTGATATGGAAGGTTTCTAAGTCCCGGAATCATTTTCGTCATTCTTCGCTGCACCGACTCTAGTGAATTTATATCCATTCTATAATAGGGGCACCAGAACTGAACCGCATAATCGAGGTGTGGCCTGACTAGCGCAAGATATAGTTGAAATAAGACCTCTGCACTCTTATCACTTACACTTCTAGATATAAAACCCAATACTCTGTTTGCCTTATTTCGAACATTAACGCACTGTTTTCTAGGCCGTAGGTCCGGGCTTACAAGTACCCCTAGGTCTCTTTCACAAGTCGACTTCTCTAGGTTGATGTTGTTAAGGCTGTATATATTGACAGTATTTGTTCTTCCAATATTAAGTACACTGCACTTGCTGGTGTTGAATTTCATTTGCCATTTTTCAGACCACCCCTGCAGTTTATTTAGATCCTCCTTTAATGCATTTGCATTCTGCCCTGAATTAATCTGCCGCCCTATTTTGGTGTCATCCGCAAACTTGCTTATGTCACTGCTGATCCCAGTATCGAGATCGTTTATGTAGATTATGAACAAGAGTGGGCCTAGTACTGACCCCTGGGGAACCCCACTGGTTACATGACCCCACTCGGATTTAACACCATCTACGCTGACCCTCTTTGTTCTATCGGTGAGCCATGATTTTATCCAATTTAAAACTTTCCCCTCGATACCATGAGCCTTAATTTTTCTCAGAAGCCTCTGATGCGGTACTCTGTCAAATGCTTTGCTAAAGTATAAGTAAATAACATCGTAATTTTCGTCATTCTCTACTACCTCGAAGACTTTCCTAAAAAATGTCAGCAGATTTGTGAGACAAGATTTTCCATTTGTAAACCCATGTTGAGAGTCATAGATTAATTTGCTTTTCTCTAAATGCGATCGGATGTTATCTGCTATAATTGATTCAAGAAATTTCCCCACTACTGACGTCAAACTGATCGGCCGGTAATTTGACGCTGATGCTCTCTCCCTTTTTGAATATGGGTACTACATTTGCCTGTTTCCACAAGTCTGGCATAACTCCGGTGTCTAATGATTTTGTAAATAAGTTTACGAGGGGTCCGCTAATCTGTTCCCTACACTCTTTCAAGACTCGAGGGAAAATTTCATCCGGCCCTGGGGATTTTGTCTTCTTTAGTTTATTTATCTTCTTAAGAACATCCTCTTTTCTGATAGTGATATTCTTTAATTTCTCTTCTTCCTTTCCCTTAAATATTTCTCTGTGATCACTGTCACTTAGTTCTTCCCCTACTGTGATACCTCTGATAATATTTTCTTTATTTGTTAATACTATGTCTAATATATTGTCACCTCTAGTAGGTTCTGTAATTAGTTGTTTCAAAAAATTGTCCTGTACTGCGTCTAGGAAGTCTTAAGATTTATAGTCACCTACAATGTTGTCCCAGTCAATATTTCTGAAGTTGAAATCCCCCATAATGCACAGGTTGTTATATTTTGCTGCCCTACTCATTTCCTGCCATATGGGCTGAGCTGCTTCCTTCCCAAGACTTGGGGGCCTGTAAATCACTCCCATAATTAGTTTTTCTCTTCCTTCCGTGATTTCTACCCATACAGACTCGGTTCCTATTTCACCCTTTATTGATTATTAATACAACATTTTAATGTATCCTTGACGAAGAGTGCGACCCCTCCCCCCTTCCTACCTTCCCTGTCCTTGTGAAAAAGGTTGTACCCTTCTATGTGGTAAAATTTTTTGCCTCGAGAAGAAACAGAATTATTTTCAAGAAGTAAATTGTGTTAATTTTTTCCCCCTGTACTGAATGCTAATGGACGTCTACCCACAACACCCACTGGTTCCATTTTGTTGTTTGGATGTGAATGTACCCAGTTATTGAGTTATAGTATATACCCCTCAATGCTTCCAATGACCGTTCCAAATTTATGGAGCTACAGTACAAGAGGTGTATGTGTGCAATTTTCTGGCTAAAATGAGCGAACTCACTAAACATCTGCTCCTTTAGCTACATCTGTTAGGTAAGGTCTGGTAGGTTAGGTTAGTTCATCTCATCTCCTATAAGTCGTATAGTAATGTGACAGTCACTGGAAGTATTGCTGTGTATGAAACGGTCGCTGAAAATCCTTCTATAAATAATTGTCAGCAGAACATTGCCAATGGGTGTAGATTTCCTGGAGGATAAAACAATTGCAGAGTAGAAATAAAATCTTTAATTCCCATAAGTACAGTGACTTATGGGTATTAGGGAGAAGTTTGCTCATAATTTGGATTTTATTTTAGTTCAGCCATCCGGGGAATCATAGGAATTTAACTATTGGTATCGGTAGTTTAGACAATTCTAAGACACTTCTTCTATAACATTTCCTTCGCAAATGACCTGACCTAATCTTCTGACCTTGGGGGCTCTGGCATATGCAAGTCTTTTGCAAGGGAAATGTCAAAGAAGTGTCTTAGAATTGTCTAAACTACCGATACCAATAGTTAAATTCCTAAGATTCCCCGGATGGCCAAAATTAAACGTTACCATAATTTGTATGTGGGATGATCAGAGTAATAATTATTCAGTAATGCTATACTGTATAGTCATAAAAGTTTGCAATTACAGTAGTTTGGTATAGTAAGACTTGTCTAATTGTGAACCATATGAGGCTTGAAGCTTACACTTATCTAGAATTCTGATTTGTGCGTAACCCCCCCCCCCCTTGCTCCCCAGGTGGTTTCAACCAACATTTTGCTGAAAATTCCCGTCCAAAAACAAAAGTAAAGTTAGCAGTATACTTTAACACTGTACTGCACTTTTTGTGATAGATGAATCTTGTGATGGAGGAAAATGGGGACTGCTTACACTTAAATTTAATTACACTTTGTTTAGTAACATGTTTAGTAGGTAATGTAGGTAGTGTACTTAAATCTAGCTGATGCTGTACACGTACTCAACTTCAACCCAGATAGTGTTCATGGAGACCCCAGCATCAGTTGTTACATATCGGTTTTTCGTCAGTTGGTAGTTCTGAGCGCCGTTCCTTTTCCTGAAAACTTAATGTTAAGCAAAATTATAGCTAAACAGAGAAGCACGGAGGGTGAGCAGGAGATTCAAACAACAAAGTCGTAAACACCGAGTACAGTATTCCTGCCTTTAAATGAGTTTTGCAGCTAAAAGATTGATTTATTAACACAAAAAAATTATGTAAATGATGTAGCTCAGAGTTGAAAAATTTGATGGGTGCAAGGGCAGCCTAATTCACACAAATTTCAAATTGCATACATCAAAAATGAAAAAAGTTGCTATGATAAACAATAAAATTGATACATAGCGTATCCTAAAATAGAACTGCATATTTTTTGTGCAAAATAGCTCTTTCCATACTTGAGCCATCCTCTGGGTGACATTACTCAGTTCAACCAGGCAGTCATCCAGCTGACTCCGAGACGTGTGTCTGCTGCTCTGTGTATGCCAAGGTGTAGCATCAGGGAGGAAGCTGGTGTGGTGAGTGGCAACAACAGCCCACTGCCTCCACCCCTATGTTCACGTCATATTTTAAAGTGTTATGTATTTTTTTCTAAAGCACATCAGAGTATTATAATGATTTTTCAACGTTATATACAGCTTAATAACAATGATGTGTTGCTATTTCACAGGCCACCGCTCCACCTCATCGTGAAACTGAATTTTGACTAACGTTAAGTGAGTGTGTAAAAAATTGATATCGCATAAATGAATTAACGTTAATGAATTGATGCTAAAAGACATAGATTTTGCAGTTATACGATTTTATTTGTACACAGCATACTGTACCTAACAGGTGTACTAGTACAACAATGGTAAACAGTAAGGCAATTTGACCAAGGATAGCCAATAAAGCCATCAGATGCCTATTTCCTGTATGGTTCTCTGCTCAGGCTTGTTTACTTATCAGTAATGATATATCTATGGGAATAATTGATAATTTCTCAAGAAATATGTATAACAAATGCTTCATTGTGCTTGGACTGTCTGAGGCTGACGGATCACTTCAACAATACTGTACAGTACAACATTCTGTGGTTAATGATATAGAAATTCTCTCTCCTGTTGCTGTAGTTTCATCTGTCATGTAGAATTTAGTTTTAGCTCTGAAGTGTTTGTCAAGTTTTGATGTGGACGGGTAACTTGTTCAAGACCTTTGTAGCTGTAGGGAAGAAAGCGTTATTTTGCTTGTCTGCGAATCTTTTTTGTTCCATATTTTTGGGAATGTTTACAGTATACTGGACCTTATTTAAAATGTCATGCCACCATAATCACCCCTGACACCCCTGTAATCACCCCTGACACCACTACCACCCCCAACACATTAAGAAAAAACACAGCGCTGGTAATATAACTAATGTATATACAGTACCGAAACAATAGTTCCACTGGTTGGTGTTTTAGGTACGGTTGCCAGCAAAAGTTTTCCCCACTTCTATGGGAGAACTTTTGCTGGCAACTGTACATAAAGGTATTTCCCCTTGTAAGGTTTAAGTGCATTGATAATAAAAGAACCAGGGGTTAAAAAAGAACAGATACCTGTAACTGATTGAGTGTTTGTCTCGCTCAGGGACCAGGGAGGAATGGGAGTAGTTTTTCCCATTTTAAGACTTGCGGTCTTTAAATTGAAGGAATTGTTTCACTACAATATTAGAATGATGTTATCCTAAAAGGTATTACATGAATTTTTAGCTTTATTGTTGTACTGTACAGTGAAACCTCAATATAATGAACTTCTCTCTCCATCTTGTCCGTGAGATGGGGGGAGGCAGCTCTCATCTAATAGATCTTCAATATAATGGACTTTCATCTCCTTATTATTCATTAGTTGGTTTCACATTTGATGAACCCTCGATATAATGGACTATCCTCTCCATATAGTCCATTAAATAGAAGTTATACTGTATTGTACCAATTAATCGGCAGAGAAAATGTTGACAGTTTCCTGCACTAACTATACCATGTCTCCTCCCTTAGATATACAATGGCGCTGACTGGAGTGTGGTGGCGGGCGGGGTTATCCCTCATAGCCCTCCTGGCTCTGGTGGGGGGATGTAGTGCCGTCACCATCATGAGTATAGACTTTGGCTCCGAGTGGATGAAAGTAGCTGTGGTTGCTGTAAGTATCTTTGGTTTTATTTGTGCCATAGTCACTGTGCGTCGAAATTTATGCCATCGTTGTCGTAAAGTGATGATAAATTGTCATTGTGGTTCGAGTCTGGATGCAACTTGGTGTTGTTGGGAAAGTTACTGTAGACGACAACTAAATATCATAACTCGCACTTAATATAGCTACCACACATGTTTTTTAATTGATAAACCTGATCTTTCTTCAGTCATGTAGGTGGGTTCAGTGTAGTATTTAATTAACCCATCTTACAGCCAGGAGTGCCAATGGAAATAGCCCTCAATCGGGAATCCAAGAGAAAGACGCCACTGGCCATTGCGTTCCGGAATGGCGAACGGACATTTGGAGAGGATGCGTTGACCAATGGCATTCGCTTTCCCCATACCAATTTCTTCTACTTGCTTGACCTATTGGGGAAGAAAGTGGACAACCCCATTGTGAAGTTGTACCAGTCTAGGTTCCCCTTCTACAATATTGAGGCCGATCCTGGCAGGGACACTGTGGTCTTCAGATACGACGAGTTAGTACAGTACCTTCACTCCTGTTTAGTTTTGGTGACTAGAGGATCACCTGAGGATTTGCCCCCCTCAGCTTATTTCAGCTTAATGATTAACCACCTTAATACTAACCTAACCACCTTTTAATGGTATCCTAACCAAACTGAAAATAATCTAACCTAAACTACACAGGTTGCATTAGGGTGTTTAATCATTGAGTTAAATAAGCTGGGGAAGGGGACTAATTTTCAGGTGATGACAAAAAGTAAGTGTGTGTGTGTGTGTGAGAGAGATCGAATCCAGGAAAAAAGTCGCAAGAAAGTCAGAAAAAAAGGCACGGAAAAAACTTAACCTAACCTAACCTACGTGGAATGCCATCATATATTGTGTTGTCAATGTGTACAAATCATGTGACTTTTTATCCTGTGACTTTATTTCCGTTCACCGTGGAATCTGTACAGTAGAGTACAGTAGATGATCAGGTTACTGTGTTCTAGCTTTTGACCTCCAGTATCCAGCAAGCCTACACCTCTTAAGCAATGCATTTCTTTACGTGTGTTTCCGATTGATTACTGTATATGTAATCATAGTGTATATAGCTCTTTGTGTTCTCGTTTACAGTGTAGGGATCCACTTAGGAAAGAAGGTGTTGCTTGTGTGTGGTAGAGGGAAACCAAATGTGACTCTCTTCCTTGACCATCTCTGCCGTGCTATATGGAATCTCTGTTTTACTAATTTCTTCTCTGATCCTAAGCTCTTGATTATAAGGGTTCCATTCCTGTAAGCCATTTGTAAATCGAAAGATGCCTGTACACTGTATGATATGTAGTTAAAAAGACTACAGTACATGATTCCAAGATGGTAAATACAGGCATCAACTGGTTTACTAAAGATCAACCTCCAAATGGTTTTCTGTAATGGAATTCTTAGGTAAGTCGAGGGACACGTGTATTTCACTAGTTAATAATATACTGTATATATACGGTACATTACACAGGGACACGACTTACACGGTGGAGGAGCTTGTGGCCCAGCTGTTGGAATATGCCCGGGATATTGCCGTGGCTCACACTGACCAGAGAATTAAGGACTGTGTTATCACCGTCCCAGCTTTCTTTAACCAGGCTGAACGCAGAGCTCTACTGACAGCAGCTGACCTGGCAGGGCTTAAGGCAAGTGTGTGAAATTGTTTTATATATGCAGTTAAAAAGGTGACTACTCTACTGTAACAATTAATCATGTGTACAATTTAGTTAGTTCTTATATTGGTGGGTTTATTTTGCTGCCTTTGTGTTTAGTTTAGTATTAATATTGTTGTCTGAAGGTACAGTACTGTCTGCATGAGTGAAGAGTTGTAGTTAGGACATTGAGACACATTATTACTCTTGCTGATTCTTTACTATAGTTTGCCAGGTGATTTTACCCCCACTACATTATATTTAAGTATTGTACTGTAATGTAAAGATAGTCATTATAATCAACTGTTAGTGAAGTGAAGCATTGATGTAGATTTAAAATTAGCTTAGGTACAAAATAGTGACCTGTATGTGGACACTTTCAAGTTATATAAAATTCAAGGGACAAAGTGCAAACTTTTCAACTTGCTTTCATGAGGCCGTTCACCATTGGCAGTTAGGAGCGCTGTCTCGATCATTTCCTGTCTTCTGGGACCTTGGCTTTTCTTGGGGGGTGACTTTTGGCTGTTTATAGCGTGTCTCCTGGCATTGTTAGTTTAAGCTAAAAGCATCCAGATGGAAATATGGAAATAATTGTACAGTACTCTCCGCCACTACCACGAGTCCTGACGTTCTCACTCACTGATAGGTACAATCAACCAAAGATGCACTGACCCCACCCTGGGTCTCTTACTCACAATTTTACCTGGCAAAACCTTGCAAAATAAGGCTGTATGTAATAGTGATTGTGATTGGTGTATCTATTTTTTGGCTGTATCACCGTCAGGATAAATATTAAACAAACCAAAGGTAACATTCTTATAATAAACTATTCATCATTATTCTAGATCAAGAGAAGTTTCCAAATGTTTGTATATTTACTTAAATAATGAAGGAAATTGGATGAGAATCTTGTGGCAGCTGTTGTTGTTGCCAATTCATTACATACTGTACAGCCTTACTTTACTAAGTATTGCCAGGTAAAATTGTGAGTAAGACACCCAGGATGGGGTCAGTGCATCTTTGGTTGACTGTACATAAAATTTGGGCCATAAGGAGAGGGCTGGAGGAGGGTCTGTGTGGTGACTAGGGGAGAGGAGCGGTGATCGGCAGTAAGGAACCACTTTGGAATGCTAAATGTTAGAGGTTCATTAATGACATGTACATAGAGGTACATGAATCCTGAGGAGTGTTTGTTGTGGGCGAGACACTGGTCAGACTGTGACGTGAGCAGTGTGTTAGAAGGTCTGTGTCTCCCTCCAATAATTAAAAATACAGCTCTTTACCCTTTTCTACTTAAAGTAAATATTGGAAAGGACCACAGTAAATGTTGGAAGTGGATACCATGCCCAGTATTACTGTATGTAGAAGGTATAGGACAAGGAACAACTTGCATGGCCACAGGCACTTTTCCTAACACCTGTACAGTAAAGCCTCGAATAACGCCGGTAATGTGTCCTCCAATATTGCAGTGTAAGGTGAATCATCGTATCGTGAATCATTAATTACCATTAAAATAAAGCAATAATAATGGGATGCGTTCCCCAGTGTGAACTTTTCATATCTTTTGTGTGGCTTTTTACCATCTTTTCCCCCAAAACAATACAATTAATGAAAATTGCAAACTATATTCTTTAAATGCTGTTTCTGAATGCACCTTATACAATATAATGAATAATGATATGGTCACACAAGAGGAGATGGGACGGTATTGTTTTCAGTGTTTACACCCGTAATGTCTGTTATCCACCTGAAACTGAATAACATAAGACCCTTGTTGTTGCTGTGGTAAAATTAATGTAAAAAAAATTTTGTTTTAATTATCTTTATTTAATGTACAGTAAAACTAACTGCTGATGTTAAAGAAAAAAGAGTGATAGTGGAACACCAACGTATATTTGCGCACTCAAGGAAAGTCATTTATCTTTTTAAGAATATGTACAAAAGATTCATTATTGTTTATTACTGAATATGTATTTGATTGAATTAATCTTTATATATGCGAAATGAACAATACAATTCATTAATGTAAAATGTAATCCAGGTGTATATGTTTTAAGCAATGTTATTAATGGTAATAAATGGAACAATGGAAGCAGCTAGGTAACCATTAATGGTAAAGAAAAATAGCGAGACTGATTAGGAACTCCAATTTTTCTAAGTGCGTAAATGTGGAAACAGTCATTTCTCTACATAAGAATATGAAAGTGCCACTTAGTACTGCTCATATACGTTTTAAATAACACTAATGAATGTAAAACAAATATTCTACTCACCAATGGTGGTAAAATCTAAAACATTTGGACAGCCAATGTTGTGAGTTTATACTCGGGTGATGAAGTCATCAGGTTCAACTCTGGCTGAAGCTGTAGCTTTCCATAAAGCTGTTGCTGAAACTGTTACTGAACCTGAAGTTGATGTTGAAGCTGCTTATGATGCTGAAGTTGATGTACAGTAGTTTAGTTGATGGTTTAGGCCTTCGAATAATAAAGCTGTCAAAAGAACCTTGCACAGCTGCTTACTTTTCTCATTATACATCTTTATGTAAAGGTCATTTGTGTTTGTTTAAATTTTAATGCATTGTTCTGATAACCCTTAGGCCCTGGGTGAAGTTCCAGATCGTCCGCCTATTTTTCCGCCATGTTTATTTTTTTTTCACGATTTAACCCTGCGGGGGGTGAGGGGGGATATGTTCATTGCTTGCTCCATATAATATCCACAGGCCTCACACCTTTTTCATATCGTTTTAACACCTCTAGTTTCTCTGCTAAGCTTAGACACTTTCTATTAGCTTTTGAAACAACACTACCATCACTTGCTCTCTTGCTCTTGTTGAATAGGGATGCAAAAATGCTGTAAGAAACCTGAGAAAGTTTTTCTCCTTTTCTGTTCAGATGCGTGAAAACAAAAGGCCCGCCAGCTGCTACTGTTTATACCAGTGATGCTGGCGTCACCACTCACAAGCCCGGCAGCCTCCGTGCACAAAGAGTGTTTATTTTATTTGTTTAATACATGTCGGGATTTAGTTATTATTTATATGAAAATATAATTTTATTTTACTTTTTATTCTATTTTCTTCATAAATAAAAAGAAAATAATGGTGTAAATTGAATTGGGTCGTAAGTTAACCAGGGTCTTAAATATGAATCATCGTTAGTAGAACCGTCGTTATGGGAGGCTTTCCTGGACAGTTTGAGGAAAAGGTTTGTATAGGAATGAAGGTTACTGTAGCAAGCATATAGTAGATGGTGAAGGGGAGGAAGGTATTATAAAAGGAAAGCAAAAGTGTGTAGAAAGATTTTCTGGTACTGAGGAAGACTTTTAAGTATACAGAATAATGATTAAATATTTCCTTGAAAGAAAATAAGCAAAATATATAAGTAATGTTTGTCTTGGCCCACCATCACAGGTTCTGTCTTTGATGTCGAGTAATGCCGCGGTGGCACTCGACTACGGCATGTTCCGCCGGAAGGAAATCAATGGTACGGCGCAGAACATCCTCTTCTACGACATGGGGGCTTCGTCTACCTCGGCCACGATCGTGTCCTACCAGACCATCAAGACCAAGGAAAAAGGATACTCGGAGACCAACCCACAAGTCACTGTCCTGGGTCTAGGGTAAGTGGTCTGGTCGTGTACTGGCTCGAGTTGTTGGGTTCTTCATCAAAATGCCATTTCATAAACCTTATATTGTTCCTAATGCATGGTAAGTAAACTATACTAAATGATATGTAACTTATCAGATAAAAAATGGATCCAATTGCATTTATCTTAGTACAGTTCAGCACAAGACTAAGGCGGCATTATTTCAGCGCTACTGTACATGTATTGTGCTTCCTTTCTTTCTCTATAAAGTGTTAACACCCCAAGACTAATGCCTCCCCTGGTGTTTCACAGCCAACCTTACATCTCTTAGTTAAGATTTATTTTCATTTGAAGACTTAAAAACACTTTAACAGTTATGACCGCTCTCTGGGAGGATTGGAAATGCAGCTGCGTTTAAGAGATTATCTAGCCAAGAAGTTCAACGAGGTCAAGAAGACGACCAATGACGTGTTCAAGTCTCCCCGTGGGATGGCCAAGTTGCTGAAGGAGTCTGGGCGACTGGCCAAGGTCCTCTCTGCTAACTCTGACCATCTGAGTCAGGTGAGGAATTAACCTTATTGGAAATACTGTTTGTTTTACAAATATCAAACCTATTGACAAATATATATTCTTTACGAACAGTTGTAACTTTCTCGAGACTTTCCATATTATTTGTACTCAAAGATTACCGAGGCAGAGTATTTGTGGATCGTATATGCATATTGGTACGTCTGTGTTTATGTACATAAATAGATGGGTTTTTTCTGTCTGCAGGTGGAAGGAGTTTTGGATGAAGAAGACTTCAAATTGATGGTGACGAGGGAAGATTTCGAGGGACTATGTGCTGATGTGTTTGAGCGTGTCCGCGCTCCTGTTGATGGGGCTCTCATATCTGCCGGCATGGATATCTCTGCTATTGATCAGGTAGGTAGTGAAAACAGGAGCCATGTCCTGTGATCTGATAGCGTGCAGATAAAATGTGGTTTGTGATTCACTCGCTCGTCTCTGGATATTATTTCCTTGGTAAATTTCATTTGTGAATTTCCAGGTAATTTGTTTCCATGTTAAGTGTAGAAGTAGAATGCAAATTTTAACATACTAGCCAGGGTGGATGAATCAAGCAGCTCATCTGTTCAATTTTGTCTTGCTGTTTTATATAGGGTTGGATATTTTAAGTTTGTTTGCCAGATTTAATGGTTTTGAATAATTAGGATTTTTTCTTTAGATAACTTTGAGACAAGGAAAAGGAGCCGTTCAAATTTACAGTTTACCATTATGTACAGACATTGATGTAAAATCAGTATTATTGGTAATGTTTTAAGTCTAGACTATTTTCTGCAGTTCATCATCGTTGGCGGAGCAACACGTGTTCCACGAATACAAGCAATATTACAAGACGTTTGGGGGAAAGAATTGGGTAAGAACATAAATGCTGACGAGGCTGCAGCCATGGGGGCTGTGTATCGCGCCGCTGACCTGGGCCAGGGCTTCAAGGTCAAGAAGTTTCACGTCAAAGAAGGAATAGTCTTCCCTGTTGAGGTGAGTTCCTTAACTTAACCTCACTTGATGTAGTTTTTAATTATAGATTAATTTACTTTAGTCTTAGAAACCTAGATATTATTTAGGACAAATGTGTGTATTGAGGCAGGGAACAGGGTTGTCTCGGCCACCAGTGAGAACACCGTTGTGGCGAGGATCTTGGGTACACCTATGACAGTCACAAGGGGTGGGGGGGAGCTACTGTAGTCACTTGAGCTGTACATGTTGGGAGAAAGTGTTTTATTAAAGTGTAACTCTCACTAGTGTTTGTCTTGGTGTCTATTTTACACACGCCTGTTATTTCTTTCGTCCATTGTTTTGTCTTTTCCTGGCCTGGTATTACAATTTTTGTTGTTATTTAATGTAAATTCTCCAAGTATTGTTCTGCTGATATAAAGTCCAGGCCAAATTTGATTTTTATTTGATTTTTATACTTTATATATATATATACTGTACTGTATATAAATGGATACTCTTTCAAGCCTTGTTCTGTTGGGTGGACGGTGATATTGTCGCTGTTCTATTGACTTGATATTTCTTTATTTGAGGGGCGATAAAGCCTGATTAGATTAGGTTTACCGTGAAACCTCCAATAAGGCACCATATAATTCTTACATGGGGAGGGTTTCACATTTAATGAACCCTCAATACAACAGTCTTTCATCTCTCTACAATTCATTAGATGGAAGTTGCATATGTAATGGACTTTCCTCTCCGTATAGTCCATTAAATAGAGATAATACTGTATATTGATCGTTCTGGTGATGGAGGGAGACTGTACCATATTAAATGTCATGTTGTCCTCCCATCTACCTGCCTATTCCATTCATCATCTTCATCCCATTAAGTAACTGATCTTATGAATATTCCCACAGGGTTACTAATACAGTACAGGAAGATCAATAATTTATTAGGTACGCTAGTGGCATTATTAGGTACACTAGTGGCATTATTACGTACGCTAGTGGCATTATTAGGTACACTAGTGGCATTATTACGTACGCTAGTGGCATTATTAGGTACACTAGTGGCATTGTTACGTACGCTAGTGGCATTATTACGTACGCTAGTGGTATTGTTACGTACGCTAGTGGCATTGTTACGTACGCTAGTGGCATTGTTACGTACGCTAGTGGCATTGTTACGTACGCTAGTGGCATTGTTACGTACGCTAGTGGCATTATTACGTACGCTAGTGGCATTATTACGTACGCTAGTGGCATTATTACGTACGCTAGTGGTATTATTACATACGCTAGTGGCATTGTGTGTGTTTTCAGGAAGTTTATAGTTCTCTCCTCTCGTGTTTATCTTGTAAATAATGATTATATGGAGTCTTTTTTATTCGAGAACCTTCCATAATTACTATATTTAACAATCACCAATCATTTCTGACCCCTATAACAGAATTGCCAATTATTCCTGACAGATAAAGAATTGCCAATCATTTCTGACTTAAAGAATCACTGATCATTCCTGACAGATAATCACTGATCATTCCTGACAGGTAATCACCAATCATTCCTGACAGATAAAGAATCGCCAATCATTCCTGACACAGATAATAAAGAATCACCAATCATTCCTGACACAGATAATAAAGAATCCCCAATTATTCCTGACACCTGTAACAGAATTGCCAATCATTCCTGACAGATATCAAGAATCGAAAGTTATTCAACTCTCAAAGTATGATAAAAAATATTCGCCAACACCGACGTAGTTTTTGATATATGATAAATCATTTAGGTTTCTTGAATTAAAAACAAAACAAGAATGTATTAATTGAAACTCCTAAGCAGTGAATGGCCCTGTGGTTTACTGTAGTTGGTAGAGGCAGAATAATTTATACTGGTCATCTTCCACTGAACATTAACCCTTTAAACAAGTGAAGTAATTGCCACTTGACACCTGTGATGGAACAGTGAAACCTCCATATAACGGACTTTTCTACCCATATAATCTGTCGGATGGAGGTTTCATATCTAATGGAGCCTCGATATAATGGACTTTCATCTCTTATCGACCCTTGATATAATGGAATTTTCTCTCCCTATAGTCTTTTAAATAGATGTTTCACACAACTGTCAAGATGTAAAACTAAATATGGAATTGAGGAAAATAAAACTGTAAAAAAATATATATATACTGTATATAGAATTGGTATGAATGTGGTGGTGGTGTTGAGTACATCCAGAGAACCATCCTGGGAAGCCTTGGTAGGTCCTAGTCTCTGTTATGGTAGGTTGTCTGGTGTTGAGTATGTCCAGAGAACCATCCTGGGAAGCCTTGGTAGGTCCTAGTTACTGTTATGGTAGGTTGTCTGGTGTTGAGTACATCCAGAGAACCATCCTGGGAAGCCTTGGTAGGTCCTAGTCTCTGTTATGGTAGGTTGTCTGGTGTTGAGTATGTCCAGAGAACCATCCTGGGAAGCCTTGGTAGGTCCTAGTCTCTGTTATGGTAGGTTGTCTGGTGTTGAGTATGTCCAGAGAACTATCCTGGGAAGCCTTGGTAGGTCCTAGTCTCTGTTATGGTAGGTTGTCTGGTGTTGAGTATGTCCAGAGAACCATCCTGGGAAGCCTTGGTAGGTCCTAGTTACTGTTATGGTAGGTTGTCTGGTGTTGAGTATGTCCAGAGAACTATCCTGGGAAGCCTTGGTAGGTCCTAGTCTCTGTTATGGTAGGTTGTCTGGTGTTGAGTATGTCCAGAGAACTATCCTGGGAAGCCTTGGTAGGTCCTAGTCTCTGTTATGGTAGGTTGTCTGGTGTTGAGTATGTCCAGAGAACCATCCTGGGAAGCCTTGGTAGGTCCTAGTTACTGTTATGGTAGGTTGTCTGGTGTTGAGTATGTCCAGAGAACCATCCTGGGAAGCCTTGGTAGGTCCTAGTCTCTGTTATGGTAGGTTGTCTGGTGTTGAGTATGTCCAGAGAACTATCCTGGGAAGCCTTGGTAGGTCCTAGTGGTACTGTATGTCCAGAGAGGTAGGTCCTGTCTGGTGGTTGAGTATGCCCAGAGAACCATCCTGGGAAGCCTTGTAGGTCCTAGTCCTGTTATGGTAGGTTGTCTGGTGTTGAGTATGTCCAGAACTCATCCTGGGAAGCCTTGGTAGGTCCTAGTCTCTGTTATGGTAGGTTGTCTGGTGTTGAGTATGTCCAGAGAACCATCCTGGGAAGCCTTGGTAGGTCCTAGTCACTGTTATGGTAGGTTGTCTGGTGTTGAGTACGTCCAGAGAACTATCCTTGGAAGCCTTGGTAGGTCCTAGTTACTCTTATGGTAGGTTGTCTGGTGTTGAGTATGTCGAGAGAACCATCCTGGGAAGCCTTGGTAGGTCCTAGTCACTGTTATGGTAGGTTGTCTGGTGTTGAGTATGTCGAGAGAACCATCCTTGGAAGCCTTGGTAGGTCCTAGTCACTGTTATGGTAGGTTGTCTGGTGTTGAGCACGCCTTCCCAGAGAACCATCCTGGGAAGCCTTGCAGGTCCTAGTCACTGTTATGGTAGGTTGTCTGGTGTTGAGTATGTCCAGAGAACCATCCTGGGAAGCCTTGGTAGGTCCTAGTTACTGTTATGGTAGGTTGTCTGGTGTTGAGTATGTCCAGAGAACCATCCTGGGAAGCCTTGGTAGGTCCTAGTCTCTGTTATGGTAGGTTGTCTGGTGTTGAGTATGTCCAGAGAACTATCCTTGGAAGCCTTGGTAGGTCCTAGTTACTGTTATGGTAGGTTGTCTGGTGTTGAGTATGTCCAGAGAACTATCCTGGGAAGCCTTGGTAGGTCCTAGTCTCTGTTATGGTAGGTTGTCTGGTGTTGAGTATGTCCAGAGAACCATCCTGGGAAGCCTTGGTAGGTCCTAGTTACTGTTATGGTAGGTTGTCTGGTGTTGAGTATGTCCAGAGAACCATCCTGGGAAGCCTTGGTAGGTCCTAGTCACTGTTATGGTAGGTTGTCTGGTGTTGAGTACGTCCAGAGAACCATCCTGGGAAGCCTTGGTAGGTCCTAGTCACTGTTATGGTAGGTTGTCTGGTGTTGAGTATGTCCAGAGAACCATCCTGGGAAGCCTTGGTAGGTCCTAGTTACTGTTATGGTAGGTTGTCTGGTGTTGAGTACGTCCAGAGAACCATCCTGGGAAGCCTTGGTAGGTCCTAGTTACTGTTATGGTAGGTTGTCTGGTGTTTAACATATATAGGACTGTGGCTAAGGTATTTACCTATTACCTCCAGTTTAATGTTAAACTTAAGTGTAATATTTAGAAAAAGGAAATAACATTTAATCCCAAGTTTAAAAAAAATTCCTTGGTAGATTGTCAAATTTTAAGAGTATTGTGCAGGGTTTATACCTTTAACATTGTAACTCATGACATTGTAACTCATGACATTGTAACTCATGACATTGTAACTCATGACATTGTAACTCACTGATATTGTAACTCACTGACATTGTAACTCACTGACATTGTAACCCTTGCTTCAACTTTTTACTGTTGTAGATAAAAGCGAAGATTCAGAAGGAGGTGAAAGGAAACTGGTTTGGAGAGCTAACTAAAAAGTTCTTCCGTTGGGTGAGGGAGGGTTTGATTGTGTTCATTATGATTTCTTGTGCTTTGGTGGTGGTGTTGGGACCTGTTCATGCTCTCGAGTGACTTCATCCTTGAACTCTTGGTGATGTTGGGGTCTTCCTTCTTCACCAGTTCCTATCATCTCTCTAGCTAACCTCACCTCATCACACTGCTACATACTACCTGTATTACCATGTTTGTTGTGAGGTTTGGTGGTGCTGGTCACTGTACTGTACACACTGTAGAATGCACAGTTAATAGTAGTGTTTCACCTACTGTAGATTATTATTTTCTTGTGTTGTATGTACAGTAGTAAGATTTGTTTAATATGACAGTGTGTGTGTGTGGTAAATTTTCCCTAGTTTTATTTTTAACAGCCGATTAGTTGAGTAATTCTGTATTATTTATTTATTTTTATTTTCTGTCTACGAGGAATTACATTAGTTGTAAGTTTATCACCCTCAGGAGCCGACTACTTATGGGTGGCTCTGACTGGAGGCTGCCCTATCACTGTGCCTCCTTTACCATCTCTAGTCCTCTTATCCCCTCCTTATTCTCTTCTCTTCCTTGTCTCTCAGGTTGCTCATTGTATGGTCAGTCAGTTTCTTTTTTCACCTTTCCCTTTATCTTTGAGGTGGTCTTCCTCTACCCTATACACCTGCTACATTCCTCCTCCACGGCCTCAGTACTGGCCTGCCATCCTTCTCTCGTGTTCTTAGCTCTGGTCGTCATGTTACTGATGTGTACTGGTGAGGTTGTCTCCTCAGTGTCCATCAGGAAAATATTTGCAGCATTTTTTGTTTATACGAGAGATGTTTATGCTTGTTCTTTGGGTACTGATAAGAAGTACAGTATGGCAAAACTGAAATAAAAACATAATTGTCTAAAAGAATTTTTGATTGTAGTAAGATGATATAGAATGTGTGGGAGACCCATCAGGTTTGGCTGTATTAGGAGTGGTGTGAGGTAGAACCATTAATATGTGATGGAGGTCAATACAAACTGCCTAATTGTGGTGGAGGCAGATGTTTTACTGTACAGTCGTCTCCCAATATTTGGAAATTTGTTGTACGGAAGTTCACTACTGTATAACGGAAATGGTTAATCTATAACTAATATTCAATAAATGGAAACTGGAACTTGTTACAGTAGAAATTATGGTAAAATTTTTCAATATATTTGAGAAGAAACTAAATGTACAGTACATGGTTAAAATGAACAAAACTGCTATGATACATAGCACATTGTAAATACAATACCTGTAGATCACATATTATATACAAAACATAGCTTTCTGCCTTCATGCCAACTTTATGGGTGTGCTGATATTGAACCACAGTTTTAGCAACCAGGCAGTCACCCCACTGGCGAAGAAATCTGTCTGCTGCATTGTATGCATACCTTGACAGTACAGTGGAGGAAGGAGCACAGCTGGACTGGCAACTCATTTACAGTCCACTGCCTCCACACAAATGTTCACCTCCCAGGCATTTAATTTCTCTTATTTTATAGGTTTTTATACTTTCTTTTCTAAATCACAAGAGTATTGGAGTGGTTTTTGACAAATTTTTGGTTTCATTGCGAGGAACAATGGCACCGTGCATAGCCATCTCACAGGTGACTGGTAACGAGTGTTATGGAGATTTCTACAGTATTATCTCTTATGCACTTGCACACAC
Source organism: Homarus americanus (assembly GCF_018991925.1). Taxonomy (NCBI): domain Eukaryota; kingdom Metazoa; phylum Arthropoda; class Malacostraca; order Decapoda; family Nephropidae; genus Homarus; species Homarus americanus. The sequence continues at coordinate 3,439,891 of NW_024713650.1, forward strand.
ACTTCTCTCTCCCACTGGTTTAATTGCTGCATTATTATGTTTGTTTGTGTTCAGGTTATTAATAATAAAGGTTGTTATAATGTGTATTTGTGACAATGCAGAATCAAAAATTTTGTTAAGTAACCAATCTCACTTGTATAATGACAGTACATACGAGTACAAGGGAAAATGGAGTTCAATACTGTATATGGAATTTTGATGCTGGGCAAGACCTTACGGAACCTAACCCTTCCTAATATGGGGGATGACTGTACTAGATGATGCATGGTGTTTGTGGGTGTGTCTTAAATTTTTACCCTTGAATTATTGTTCTTTCCCATAAGACTTGTAAAACATTTAGCTAAGGAGACCATCACAGTTCTGAACGTGTCCCGACTCATTCGCTGAATTTTTTTGTTCTCCGTTCTCCAGGTTGACTTTGAGCGATATATTGAGAATGAAGATGGGTCGACCAATACCAAGGTGGTGAAGCGTTCGCTCTTTGCCCTCGGAAACAACTACCCCCAGAAGAAAGTGATGACGTTCAACAAACACACGACCGACTTCAATTTTTGTGTCAATTATGCCGAGAATGAACATCTTCCAAAGGCTGAACTCCTGTAAGTAATAAGAGTTGAAGTTTGGCACACTTTTATCACTTCCAATAATGTTTAACAAAAATCATTATTTATCGTATTTCTTGTTTAAATGTATCAAATGTATCTAATTGGGCAATATGTAAAATAACCTGAAAAATGACCCGTTTCATGTTGTTTCTAGGTTAAGCTAGATGTGGTTTGGTTCAGTGTGAAGTTGAATAAAATTTCTGCAGTTCATGCGTGAATAACCTAACCTAACCTAAACACAACATAACGGAACATTTTCACGGGTTGCTCGAGTTGACACGTTGACTGTACTGTAACATGTATGTATCCTCACCCACTAGGGCAGCCAAAGTGGAGAACATATCTCATGTGTTGGTGTCTGGGGTGACGTCTGCCTACTTCAAGCACCAGAAGGAGGGAAATGAACCCAAGGGCATCAAGGTATGTAATGTAGGTGGTCTGGGTCTTGTCCCCATCCACCTGTACAGCCCAGAAAATGTTAACGTGACTGAGTTTGATAATGTTTGGGTTGGAGGTTAGAGCTGAAGGATAAGGTAAAGTGTTAGTTTGGTTAAGGATAGAGTTGAAGGACAAGGTATTGTATAATGGATGACACTACAGGTACACCTACGTACCACCGATGGACAAACTGCAGATTAATTATCAAATATTTATCACCTGAAGACTCTCCACCCCAACTTATTTCACCTGAAGATCATCTACCCTAACACTATTTGGGAGATGAGGTTAGGTTAGCATTAGAATAGGTTAGATTAGGTTAGGTTAGCATTAGAATAGGTTAGATTAGGTTAGGTTAGCATTAGGGTGGTTAATGTTTAAGTGAAATAAACTGGGATGGAGATTCTTCAGGTGATCCTCAAAATTATACCATAGGTTAATAATGCTGTCTGGAAGGTCAAGAGGTCATTGTTGATAGTTAAGGCTGAAGTAACAACCAGATAGATATTAATGAAAAAAATGTCAGTTAAGAGTTTCAGTACACATGAAGAGGGTGAATAACTGGCAGCAGAGGAAGTTAATGTATGCTTGTGGCTCATGATGATTGTATGGTAAGAAACTGGGGATCTAAGATGATGCAGTAGATGTAGTAACAGTACATGTATATACTGTAGTTGGTGGCAGACTTGACACTGTGCTTAAAAGAGGATGAGTGAGCTGAATGGCAAAATGGTGCAGTATATCAGTGTGTGCAGGAATGGGAGGGTGTGGGAGTATATGGTAGGCTATTAAAATGAGATGGAGAGAGAGAGCCAGTTACTCTTGCCACCAATAGGTTTCTCATCCTAAATGCCTGAATTACATTTTTGTCTTATCGAAATGTTGAATGTTTTTGTCCTCCCTCTCAGGCACACTTCAATATGGATGACTCGGGTGTATTGACTCTGGCGGCGATGGAGGCGGTGTTCGAGAAGAGCGTCCTGGTGGAGGAGGATAAGCCCGAGGAGGAGGAGTCTACATTATCAAAACTTGGTAGCACCATTAGTAAGCTTTTCTCAGGTGAGGGGTCTCTCTCTGCATGGTTCAGAAACAGGGTCTCAAGTCTTCATACAGTACAGAAAAGTTGCTCGAGAAGTAAATGTGGAACTTTTGAGGTAACCTGTATTAATGTGGAACTTTTGAGGTAACCTGTATTAATGTGGAACTTTTGAGGTAACCTGTATTAATGTGGAACTTTTGAGGTAACCTGTATTAATGTGGAACTTTTGAGGTAACCTGTATTAATGTGGAACTTTTGAGGTAACCTGTATTAATGTGGAACTTTTGAGGTAACCTGTATTAATGTAGAACTTTTAAGGTAACCTGTATTAATGTAGAGCTTGAAACATTGAACCTGATAAATAAATCACTTCCACAGTAGAACCACGAATATTGTCAAAGATAAAATTCTAATTGATTGTTAATTTGATTTCAATGTTTGTGTCGAAGTACTGTAGTAATACCGAGACCCTGGTATCTGTTGTGGGGTGTCCTGTCGATCGGGTACTTGGAACAGTGGAGTAGTTTATTTTGCCACCTTCTTTTCTTCATCAGGGGGAGGTATTTAACCCTTGTACACATCGTCTTGATGTCGTTTCAGGTGTCTTGCTCGTTGGAGTGGTTTTCTAATTGGGGGTGCGTTACAGGTAGTTGAGTCGTGGGGTTTGTGTTTTATGTGGCTGAAGAGAGTAAACTGGGCTACTGTATTGAGGCTCTTGGATACATAATGCCTCTGGTGGACTATAAACTGTTTCTTGTATATGTATAATGCATTGATAAATCAGACTACTCCTGTTCAGACAACTTTAATTACTTCCAGTCTGGCTATTTAGTCGAGAACGAGACTAATGGCAATTTTAGCCATTGTGAATCCCCCAACAATTAAGCTGCCTATCCCCCCTCTGCCTTGATAGTGTTGGTGCTGTTAAAATCCAGGCTGCTTAAGCTTGGGGTGACTTCAGGTAATTCATAAAAAGCTTAAAATTGTGAATGGTCTAGAGTTCATCGCTGTCTCGGTCATGCTCGGTGTTGTATCCATCCTCCTGACTAAGCATGCACGACTGATGCCCATGTTACTCGCATTCGTCCCCGTCTCTAGACCAGTGGTTCTTAACCTTTTTTGAGTCACGGACCCCTTTGAGAATCTGGTGAAAGCTATGGCCCCCTCCCTAGAAAAATGCACATAAGCACATTAACACAACTTTGCATGCAATGAATTTACTTTATTTTATTGAAAATACATTGCCTCATACAGTGTACGACATACACAAAGTATAGTGAATACAAATGTTAAATTTTTATCTGACCTTCACGGACCCCCTGAAGCCCATCCATGGACCCCAGGTTAAGAACCCCTGCTCTAGACCTTCTTGTTACTGTGATAAGTTAGGATTGAATGTGGACTCGTCATGGTGAACTGCTACACCAACCTCCATGAGGAGATCGAGTGAACATTAGGCCTCCCAGTTGATTTTTTTTACCTGGTTAGACATCCCAAAGCTACCTGAGGGAATTGGGTTGTTAGATTAGGAGGAGTTAGGTTAGGTTTGGTTGGGTTAGGGAAGGATTGGCTAGATTAGATTATATTGGGTTTGATTAGGCTAAGTTGGATTTGATTCGGCTAGTCAGATCGGGTTAAATTGTACTTCAGTATTAGGTTAGACTAGAGTTTCGGTGTTTAACCATTAGCTGAAGTTAACTGGGGTGCCTAATCTTCACGTCATCCTCCCCATGATGTCGCCCTTATAGAAATGGTGACAGTGCAGTACTCAAGAGGCTACTTTAATAACTTACGACTATCACTTGTTTAATGTTTACAGGCTCTTAATATTTTCTGGTTAATATCCTTCCTGGGTGATGCTATTCCTGGCTCTCTTTTGAACTTAAGTGTTTGTTTGTTATATATAAGATTTGATAATTCATTCTTTACACTGTTCATTCATTTTCGTTTTTATTTCCGGGAATTTTTTATTTTTTTCATTTGATTGTCACTTTTTTCTCCTCCATTTTACATGTATTTTATTCTTACCTTTACCCCCCCCCTCTCTCTCTCTCTCTCTCTCTCTCTCTCTCCAAATAATCCACATAATTATTTTTCACCTGTATACGACAAACCAGGATCGGAGGACGAGAAGAAGGAAGAGGGGAAGGAGAACAAGACGGAGGAGAGCGAAGCGGAGAAGGACGGGGAGAAGAAAGAAGGGGGTAAGAAGGAGGACAAGACGGCAGAGAAGAAGGACGGCAGCGGAGACAAGAAGACCGACAAGAAACCCGACGAAGACAAAGAGAAGACGGGAGACGACGACGGCAAGACCAAGAAGGGCGGGAAGGAGCTGAAGCCCAAGCAGGTGACGGTGAAGGAGGAGCTGAACTTCACCCTCACCTACCTGGACGTATCCAACATGACCCCTGAGCGCCTCCAGCAGTCCAGGAAGAAGTAAGAACAACCCTATATGGTGGGGGGAGTGATTAGAGAGTGAGTGATTAGAGAGTGGGAGGTTGATTCGAGTGAGAGACTGATTAGAGTGAGAGACTGATTAGAGTGAGAGACTGATTAGAGTGAGAGACTGATTAGAGTGAGAGACTGATTAGAGTGAGAGACTGATTAGAGTGAGAGACTGATTAGAGAGTGGGAGGGTGATGAGAGAGTGGGAGGGTGATGAGAGAGGGAGGGTGATGAGAGAGAGGGAGGGTGATGAGAGAGTGGGAGGGGATGAGAGAGGGAGGGTGATGAGAGAGTGGGAGGGTGATGAGAGAGGGGAGGGTGATGAGAGAGTGGGAGGTTGATGAGAGAGTGGGAGGTTGATGTGAGGAGAGTGGAGGTTGATGAGAGAGAGGGAGGTTGATTGGAGAGATTGGCTGGAGAGAGAGATTGACTAGAGAGACATTGACTAGAGAGACATTAGACTAGGAGAGATTGACTGAGAGAGAGATTGACTAGAGAGAGATTGATTAGAGATTGATTAGAGATTGATTAGAGATTGATTAGAGAGAGAGGCTGATTAAGAGAGAGATTGACTAGAGAGAGAGATTGACTAGAGAGAGAGATTTGACTAGAGAGAGAGATTGACTAGAGAGAGAGAGAGAGAGATTGACTGAGAGAGAGAGATTGACTAGAGAGAGAGAGATTGACTAGAGAGAGAGAGATTGACTAAGAGAGATTGATTAGAGAGATTGACTAGAGAGAGATTGACTAGAGAGAGATTGACTAGAGAGAGATTGATTGAGAGATTGATTAGAGATTGATTAGAGAGATTGATTAGAGATTGATTAGAGAGAGAGGTTGATTAGAGAGAGATTGACTAGAGAGAGAGATTGACTAGAGAGAGAGATTGACTAGAGAGAGATTGATTAGAGATTGATTAGAGAGAGAGGTTGGATAGAGAGAGATTGACTAGTAGAGACGATGAGAGAGATTGACCAAAGAGAGATTGATTAGAGAGATTGACCAGAGAAGGATTATCTTTGTGATAGAGATTGATTAGAGATATTGATTAGAGAGATTGACTGAGAGAGATTGACTAGAGAGATTGATAGAGATTGACTAGAGAGAGAGATTGACTAGATAGATTGATTAGAGATATTGATTAGAGAGATTGATTTGAGAGAGGATTGACTAGATAGAGATTGACTAGATAGATTGATTAGAGAGATATTGATTAGAGATTGATTTGAGAGAGATTGACTGTAGAGATTGATTAGAGATTGACTAGAGCAGATTAGATTAGAGAGATTAGACTAGATAGAGATTGACTAGATAGAGATTGATTAGAGAGGATTGATGAGAGATTGATTGAGAGAGATTGACTAGAGAGATTGATTAGATTGACTAGAGAGAGAGAGATTGATTAGATAGATTGATTAGAGAGAGATGATTGATTAGAGAGTTGAGAGTTGATTAGAGAGGTTGATTAGAGAGATTGATTAGGAGAGGTCGATTAGAGAGATTGGACTAGAGAGAGATTGATTAGAGAGGATTGACTAGAGGAGAGGTTGATTAGAGTGAGACATTGATTAGAGAGGGAGGTTGATGAGAGGAAGGGAGAAAAAATGATTGAGAGGGGGCGGAGGAAGTCGATTGAGAGGGGAAGGAGGAATGATTGGATAGAGAGGAAGTGAGACAGGTGAATGAAGATTAGTTTCCAACCTCATGAATTTCATTTATTAAAAGAAAATTATAATTCATGAATACAGTGTATACTAGCTTATTTTTGGTCTGAAAAGAGGTCCAATGGGAAACAAAAGAAGCTTTTATGAGTGACATGGTAAAGTTGGGAATGGAAGTCCTGGATGGGGGAGGTGGTGGAATTGTGTATTTTTGCATTGTTTGTGTGGGGTTATTTGTGTATGTATGTAGGGTTATTTGTGTATGATTATATGTATGTATGTAGGGTTATGTGTGTGTTGGGTGAGAGATGGTGTGTGTCGGTGCAGGGTGGTCGTGAATGAATCTATCTTACTCTCGACTTGTGAAGGAATGGAGGGAGAAATACTAATGATGTTTTAACTCTGCTCTGGTTGGGTATTCACAGAGATCTCGTCCTTTCCAGACTAGAGGACATCGGTGCTGCCGAACGCACCCGCCACGAGAAGGAGGCCTCGCGCAACACACTCGAGAGCTACATTCTGGATGCCCAAGATAAATTGTGGCAGAAAGAGTACGAAGCTGCGTCTACCGATGAACAACGTGTGGTCATTCGGGAGATGTGTTCGACGGTGAGTGTGGCCGCGTGTGGTGTGACTAAGAGAAACTAGAGAGCGTTAAATGAGATGAAAAGTTTGTGTATGATGAGGTGAAATACATAGCCTCTCCTCTGTTGTTGGGAAGGTCTGTAAATATTTGCTTATTAGTGTATACTTTTTTTGGGTTGCCAGCTGTTAAATTGATATCTAGATTCTTAACTTTAAGGAATAAGTTATACCCTTTACAGTCCTGGTACCTGTTTATATAGTATAGTAGTCTACCATTAAACTTATTGAAAGGTTCATTATTGTCCCCTCATGCCAAGATTTGAGAAGAAGTGGACATGTGCAGGAGTTTAACCACAAAAATTGGGACTGACACATGACATTTGGCTTAATCTATTTCTGTGAATGTTTGGTGAAGATTAAGTTTTAAAATGTCGAGTCTTGGGAAGTTTTATTCATTATTCCCCACCTGGTGAAGTTGCTGGAGGATATTGAGGCTATTTAGTAAAACTTTTTACAACTTTAAGAGAATTATATGATCGTGTTAAGCATCATTTGGGTTGAAGTAAGGGACTTGCATCATTCTGCGATACTGTACTCTACTGCTTCTCGAGTCTGGTGTTTTAATTGAGAAAACACCAGTAAAGGATTTTGTCTTGTATTTGCAGCTGGACGAGTGGATCTACGATGAAGGGTTTGATCAGGCTGCTACTGTATACAAGGAGAAACTGGGAGAGCTGTCCAAGTTGTTTGAGCCCATCAAGGAACGCGTACAAGAGCACCGCGACCGCCCTGAAGCCATCCAGGCAAGGAACCGCACGGTTTTGATGTACATCTCTCTCTCTTTTGTGTGCGCATTCTGTCTTCTCTGTACGCATTTTATAAAAAAGTGGAAAAGGTCAACAGAAACGAGGTTGTCTTGTGACAAAGGCGAAGGTAGTTGGGGCAGTGTTGTGGAAAAGATTTATTCGTTGGGACATTTGGTTTTGGCGTACTTAAGTATAGTTGGATACCTTTACAAAGGGAAGGGAAGGACTCTAAAGGATGATAAGGGAGTGTCACCTAACACCTCTAAAGGGAATGGCAAAAATCAACAGTATTCCAGATTAGTAAGAAATCGTAACCAGCCACGACATAACAGAAGCAACAGATGATATATGTAGTGTAGGTGTAAGTAAGTCTTCCTGTGCAGCTCATTCTTTCACTGTTCAATTGTTGCAACTGAAGTTTGTGTAAAAAAAATGTTAATACAGTATATTAATTCTGGATTGATTTTTCATATGAATGTAAATATTATTTTTAAAATTACCAAAGGGAATGTAAATATTTAATTGCTAACATAAAATATTTTTAATAAAATGTAAAAGATAATTTAGTTTTCAATATCCTAAGGTTGTCAAGTAATGCACCTTAAAGTTTGTACAGTTTAAAGATCCTTAAAACATTCCCTTGTATAGTACTTGCTAAAACTTAATATTATCCAGCTAGTACAGTAGTAACTCCTCACTAATAGATGAATTAATAGCCGATAGAAAGTCTTTAGAGAATAGCATTGCGCTGTCATTCTTGTATATGAGTAATGAAAGGATTGGCTTGGCACAGGAAAGCATTTATGTAGGACAATGAGCGACACATACACCACTACCTCCAATGTTATCGGGTTACTACATGAATTCAGCAGCTCGTATAGTCCCTCTTGGTGAGTACTAGTTCCTTCAGAATGGCGATGGAATGGTTTTTGAATTAGTGAAATATTAAAAATGGGTTTTAGGGATATGGAGGTGAATAGTAAGATTAGTTAAAGGAATACAGAAGAAATGTTGGAAGTGGTGAATGGGATGGACATTGAGGAAACAGTGATGACGTGGTAATGAAAGGGACTAAAAAATAATAGCATCGGGTGGGGGTGGGGGGTGGTCGGTGGTTGATTGTGTACGTTGATGTAAGACACAATAACGGAACACAAGTTTGACAGCTGCTAGAATAAATGTATGAATTGACAAGTCTTGCATTAGATCGCACCCAACTGGTAATGAAGTTGCAGAAAAAGCGTAAGAGTGACAAGAAATTAAAATTGGTTGAAAGATTGAAAGTTTTCTTCACCGTTTCATGTCAAGAAGACGTATTGGGTTTAAGTTTGGGGCGATTGTTTTTGAAAGTGATTGTACTGTAGGTGAGTCTGGAGGGGGGGGGGTTGTTATTCCTCACTCGTATATACAGTACTATCGTCCCTCTTGTCTATATCTCCTCAACACTACAACCAATTATCTTCACTTTGGACCGACGAGATCTCGATGTATGTATCCACTCATGACATTTTGAACATTTCAGGCCCTGCAAGACATGATCAACGGGTCGTCTATGTTCCTGCAGAGGGCGCGGGAGGCCCCCCTCGAGCACCAACTCTTCACAGACACCGAGTTGACCACGATGGACACGCTCATTGTTGACGTCCAGGTATGTCGCTTTACTCTGGGGTCGGCGGCGTCTTAAAATTTGGAGAAAGTCGGGAAATTTCAAGTGGTTAATTCCCCCGGCCTGAAGTGTAGTATTGGAGGGAAACTTTGTGAGGGAAAGTATTGGAATTTTACCGATACTGAAGTCATCAAATGTGATTGATTAATAATACAATAGTGTAGAGTAAAATCTGTTGAGTACTGTATAGCTGCAGATTCTCAGTAAGATTATAGAAGAATTATGATAATCCAAACATGTAATTTATATTTTATTATAATTATTAATCCTTTTAATTGTATTTTATCTTTCGTGAAATGGAGATTGTAGTTATGCAGCGAGGGAGCGCTTACATGGGGGAGGGGTGCTTAGTTTAGAATGCAAAACTAGATAAGAAATACAGTAATTGTATCAAGAGGACAGCATACAGGTACAGTTCTTATAACTAATCTGGTACTGTAGTCTTGTTCATTAGTGATTTTATGTACAGTATAGTCTGCATTTACGCGGTCAATTGAACCCGTGGAGTACCGCGTAAAACGCGTAAACGAAATAGCAGAACATATGGGATTAATTGAAATAGAGACTGGGCCGACCCCCAAACTACACATTTTCCAACACAATACGTACGTTGTAGTAAAAATAACATCTTAATTTTATGATGGTATGCACATACAATTAATATTTAAGAGAAATATCAATAATATTAGTTTTTTTTTAACACTTACGTTAGTAGAAAACATGGCTGGGCACACAGGGATGGGGGGTTGGTTCCAAGGCAGAGGGCAGATTATTGGCCCTCACTTGTATCAATATCCACCACAGAGGCTTGCAGGGCCTCTTTGTCAAACTCCTCAAAGTCCATATCCTCACTACCACTGACTTGGCCGGCTGTGGTGGGTGGCGGGTGAAGAACTCGGTAATGTTTTGATGACTGGGCGACCTTGTGCGCACCCTGCCCGTGCTGCTTCCCACGTAAATGACCAGATTTGCTGCATAATTAAAGCATTTACATTCTGGCAAGGCACAGCGTAAATGACCAAACGCGTAAACAAAATCCGCGTAAATGCAGACTATAACTGTACTGTAATTGTACACTTGTTCACTTAATAACATCATCACTTAAAAATACACTTCAAACACTTACAATTACTGAACACTGTAATACTGTGCATAAATAAGTTGGACTTTGCACCGATGAATATAAAAGATCCCGGATACTATATTGTCATGGATTGTAAAGGGCCGGATCACAAGACTTTCTCTGTTTATTTGGTGAAAGATAACTTGTTGAGCAGTCTGGATCACGGCTCCTACATGTTAAAAGAAGGCGTTAATGTGGTGGGTAACACGGTACCGACCAGTCATCGCCTAACTCGGAAATCTTATTGCCGAGGCAGACTTCCTCGGGTGAGCCATTGCTTCTAGGGCAATTTGTCGCTGTTTCAGTTTAAACCTGACCTGACCTGACTTCATCACCTCCAAAATAGTGTTATCTAAGTATGATAATATAACATGTTGTTCAAATGACCGGTGACGAATTGTCCACCCACCATGACATTGCATGTTTTAGCCCGACTGAAATATTTTATATATTTTATAGGATCGGTTTAGCTATTCTTGGCTGCTTGATGGAATTTATTAGAACAAAATGGGTATTATTTATTACAGTATCCTTGTTTTTTGCAATTCTAATTGGTGATTATGCAACCTTAAATGGCATGTACAGTACGTCCGGATAATTCGCAGTCCTCTATATTCACTGATGACACTGGATGTACCCAAGAATGTCTGCGGGTAGTTTTAAAGTTGCCGGGACTTTCGCGGCTGGGACAGGGAGCCATTCATTCTTAGTAATTTCCTGTATTGTATATATGTGTGTGTGTGTGTGTGTGTGTGTGTAGACAAATATACAATACAGGTAAAAGAAATAATTGTACTAAGGACAAACACAAAAGTAATATACATTTCTTTGTACACAAGTAATAAATGTATCTCTTCCCCAATCAGCAGATGTTGTACCAGTAAGCTTACGGTACACGCTTGTTTATCTGGGGCACTACAGCAGAGAAAATATTAGGTATCATGGGAAGGGGGACACATGCACTAAGACTCAACACTTCTAGATGGGTGAGGTTGTTCTGTTTAAGTATCAGGACCTAAACTGTTAAATCCTACATATTGTGTAACATTTCATCCGTGTCTGCAGGCCCGGTGAATAACATTCCTGATTCGAGCCGTCTCCGACTCGTGCACGTGCTTGCGTCTTGTGCATTCACTGCCTTGTTCACCGATGCAATAGTTCACGCACTGAGAATTTATTGGGTTCTCTACGTTGAAGTTCTCTATTGCCAGCCTCGGTCTCCTTCACCATCAACAATACCTTTATTATGCAGCCATATCCACATTTGTTTGTTTATATATTTACTGTATATATTTACTGTATATATTTTATATACTTTCCAGAAATGGTTGGAAGACAAGGAAGAGTTACAGGACAAGACTGCACTATCAGAGAATCCTAAACTGACCCTGAGTGACATTGGGGAGAAGTGGTCAGCCCTTGATCGTGAGGTAAGCCACTGAACTTACTGTGCTTGGTGGTAAGCGTGTCAAGTCCTGATTGTGTGGGTGTTGTGGCGTCCTGATTGTATGGATAAGATATCTGTTTTAATCTTTATTTTTAGTCTCTGAATGTGTACACTATTGTATCACCACGTACTGTTGTAGAACTCTCTCTCTCTCTCTCTCTCTCTCTCTCTCTCTCTCTCTCTCTCTCTCGAATTTTCTGCACCCTGATCCATCCCACAGAATAAACTTAAAAAAAAAGACTCCTTAAAATTAACGTGGGATTTCTTATATAAATTTCTTTGTGTTTATTTTTTCTTTGCTTTTTATTATTGATTCCTGTTTAGTTTTCTTCATCTTTTATTATTATTTTTTCCTTTTATTAGTGGCTAGTGAGATAAGGCAGTTGTTTTTACCAGTATGATGTTGGATGCTACTTTAGTGTGTGTGGTCTACAAAGATATATTTAACCTAACCTAACAAGATGGATTATCAAGTATTCATAGGGTTAAATTTACTCTTAGCCTAACTAAACCTAATCTAACTTCACCTGACATAACTTACCCTAACCTGACCTAACTTACCCTAACCTGACCAAACTTACCCTAACCTGACCTAACTTCACCTGACATAACTTACCCTAACCTGACATAACTTACCCTAACCTGACCTAACTTCACCTGACATAACTTACCCTAATCTGACATAACTTACCCTAACCTGACCTAACTTCACCTGACATAACTTACCCTAACCTGACCTAACACCTAACCTGACCTAACTTCAACAACTAACACCTAACCACACACATACCTAATCTGACATAACTTACCTAACCACATTGCTACCTGACACTGACATAACACCTAACCTGACATAACCTGACTACCTAATCTGACATAACTTACCCTAACCTGACCTAACTTCACCTAACCAAGCATTGTTACACCTTACGAGAGAGTAACTGTGTCTCTTAACTCACAGATCAAGTACCTGATAAACAAAGCTAAGATCACCAAGGCCAGAAAAGAGCTAAAAGAAGCGAAAAGCGGAAAGGCAAGAAGAGAGAAAAAGAAGAGAAAGAGGCGGAGAAAGAGGCACCAGCAGCGGAGAAAGAGGAGGAGACAAATGTCCCGGAGACCGAACAGAGGGAGGAGGAGAAGAGAAGAGAAGGAGGAGACACCAGGCGACAGGTTAGTAGGAGACCGATAAGATTATTGTTTGTGTTGTGGCTGCTAGAGGACTGAATGACTGAGGGAGATTGATGATTGACTGAGAGGGGAGATTGATGACTGACTGAGAGGAGATTGGGACTGAGAGAGATTGATGACTGACTGAGAGGAATGATGACTGAGAGACTGACTGATGACTGACTGAGAGGGGGGACTGAGACTGATGACTGACTGACTGAGAGGGGAGACTGATGACTGACTAGAGAGGGAGACTGATGACTGACTGAGAGGGAGACTGACTGACTGAGGAGGCTGATGACTGATGACTGACTGAGAGGAGACTGATGACTGACTGAGAGGAGATGACTGACTGAGAGGAGACTGATGACTGACTGAGAGGAGACTGATGACTGACTGACTGACTGATGACTGACTGAGGAGGGATGACTGATGATGACTGAGGAGGAGACTGACTGAGAGGGAGACTGATGACTGACTGAGGGAGACTGGGGGGACTGATGACTGACTGAGAGGGGGAGACTGATGACTGACTGAGAGGGAGGAGACTGATGACTGACTGAGAGGAGGGAGACTGATGACTGACTGAGAGGAGACTGATGACTGACTGAGAGGAGACTGATGACTGACTGAGAGACTGAGAGACTGATGACTGACTGAGGGAGACTGATGATGACTGAGAGGAGACTGATGAACTGAGGAGGGAGTGTGACTGGAGGAGACTGATGACTGACTGAGGAGAGACGATGACTGACTGACTGACTGAGGGAGACTGATGACTGACTGAGAGGGAGACTGATGATGACTGAGAGACTGATGACTGACCAGACTGATGACTGACTGAGAGAGAAGAGACTGGTGATGACTGACCACTGCCGACGACTGAGGAAGAGACTGGTGATGACTGACCAACCGACTGAGGAAGAGACTGGTGATGACTGACCAACCGACTGAGGAAGAGACTGGTGATGACTGACCAACCGACTGAGGAAGAGACTGGTGATGACTGACCAACCGACTGAGGAAGACTGGGATGAAGCTGGTACCCAACCGACTGAGGAAGAGACTGGTGATGACTCCGACTGAGGAAGAGACTGGTGATGACTGACCAACCCATGAGAAGAGACTGATATTGAAACCGACTGAGGAAGAGACTGGTGATGACTGACTGACTGACCAACCCGACTAGGAAGACTGACTGTGATGTCTGACCAACCGACTGGGAAGGCTGGTGATGACTGACCAACCGACCGAGGGAAGAGACTGATGATGTCTGACCAACCCGACCGAGGAAGAGACTGATGATGTCTGACCAGCACCGAGAAGAGACTGATGTCAGCCAGACGAGAAGAGACTGATGATGTCCTGACCAACCGACCCGAGGAAGAGACTGATGATGTCTGACCAACCCGAGGAAGGGCTGATGATGTCTGACCAACCGACGAGGAAGGATGATGTCTGACCAACCGACCGAGGAAGGGACTGATGATGTCTGACCAACCGACCGAGGAAGAGACTGATGATGTCTGACCAACCGACCGAGGAAGAGACTGATGATGTCTGACCAACCGACCTGAGAAGAGACTGATGATGTCTGACCAACCGGCCGAGGAAGAGACTGATGATGTCTGACCAGCCGACCGAGAAGAGACTGATGATGACTGACCAACCGACCCGAGGAAGAGACTGATGATGTCTGACCAACCGACCGAGGAAGAGACTGATGATGACTGACCAACCGACCGAGGAAGGGACTGATGATGACTGACCAACCGACCGAGGAAGAGACTGATGATGACTGACCAAGCGGCGAGGAAGGGGAGATGGTGTCTGACCAACCGACCGAGGAAGAGACTGGTGATGTCTGACCAACCGACCGAGGAAGAGACTGGTGATGACTGACCAACCGACCAACCCGAGGAAGAGACCGAGACCAACCGAAGAACTGGTGATGTCTGACCAACCGACCCGAGGAAGAGACTGATGATGTCTGACCAACCCGGAAGAGACGATATGTCTGACCAGCCGAGACTGATGACCGACCGAGGAAGAGACTGATGATGTCTGACAACTGATGATGTCCCGACCGAGGAAGAGACTGATGATGTCCTGACCAACGGCGAGAAGAGCTGATGATGTCTGACCAACCCGACGAGGAAGACTGATGATGTCTGACCAGCCGACCGAGAAGAGACTGATGATGTCTGACCAACCCAGGAAGAGACTGATGATGTCTGACCAACCGACCGAGGATGAGGATGTCTGACCAACCGACCCGAGGAAGAGACTGGATGATGTCTGACCAACCGACCGAGGAAGAGACTGATGATGTCTGACCAACCGACCGAGGAAGAGACTGATGATGTCTGACCAACCGACCGAGGAAGAGACTGATGATGTCTGACCAACCGACCGAGGAAGAGACTGATGATGTCTGACCAACCGACCGAGGAAGAGACTGATGATGTCTGACCAACCGACCGAGGAAGAGACTGATGATAACTGACTGACCGACTGACTGACTAAGAGACAGTATTGTGGCAGGAAATGGCCGGCATCACTGCTACCATAAATACAAGGTGTTCGTAAATTACCTGGACCCACATTACAGGCAGAAGACATTAAGTTTATTATTTACTTGACAAACTATTTATTTATTTTGTATTTTTTTAAGGTGACCTACACATGTGATCTGTTTATAACATGTCCAAGGTTAAATTTGGAATTGGGGTCGGATAATTTATGGCCGTGCTATGTTTACGTCGTGTAATGAAATCTCTCTTTTAATGGGCTACATGGGGTGGGAAATCTGTTGTGTCGAGGGTCTGTTAGATGAGAAACCTCCATCTAATGAACTACATGGAGATGAACGTCCATTATATTGAGGTTCCTTCATAGATTATTTCCCCCGATAGAGATGAAAGTCCATTATATTAAGGCTCCTTCATAGATTATTTCCCCCAATTGGTGTTAATTTTTTCAATTTTCTGGCAGGTGAAAACGAAGGCGTCATCGAGTCAAGTCAGGAGGAGAAGGACGCGACAGACTCCGACATCGACGAAGCTCAGGTCGAGGAGACACTTGATATATTCGAGGACAAGCCACAGGAAAACAATAGTGAAGGAGACAGGAGGAAAGACACTGAGGAAGAAGAGGCAGAGGAACCTACTTTGGAATTTGGTGGTGAGTGAATGTGGACCAGCCAGCTAGTTACATGTATAATTGAAGGCATTTTTATTTAAGGTTGTTGATTCAGAATTATAATCTTAGTACGTAGTTTTATATATTAATGAGATGTGGTAATATTTGCATCATTATATTTTGCCTTCCACTGAATAATATTTAAGGAACAGGATTTCATTAGATGGATAGAAATTATTAATCAAAGACTATCAGTTCATGACTTTATGCTGCTAGGGATGTAGTAACCCCTTCCCCCCACCCTACTCCATCTCTCTACTTGGTGTTGTCTTGGTTCCATGCTTATGCTGCTGCCTATAGTAGTGTACAGTATCTACCTGTTGTGTAGCTTTTATCTCTCGACTTATTTTTGTGTAAGTTTGTGTTCTTTTCATCATTTAACTTCACTGACATATCATTATTCTATAGCAGAGGTTAGGAGTATTGTTAATAGATCTTGACACAACTGGACTGTATGGAGCAGCTATCATGATTGTTAGGCTCGGTGTTTGGAGAAGAGTTTGCATGATATAATTGGTGGCTGGCAAGAACAGGGATGGTAATAGCTCACAGGGACACATACAGTGATGGGCATCTGGGCTACTGGAGAAAGTTATTGATGTGACAGCTGTGATACTTTTGGCTTTTTAACTATTAACTGACAGTGGAGGCTTCCCTACTCCACCCCCATGTGCACAATAATAAAATGCAAGGAACTTTAAACTTCCACTGATGATGGCTGCCATTTAAGGGTTAGTCTTTTCTACACTGCATTACCTTTAGACACCAGAGCATTAATATTTGGAAATCATATTGGTAAATGTTGACCTGGATGAAATTTTCCTTTTTTCTCGGAGCATTTGTCTTGTCGGGGGGGAAGATGTGATTTTACATTTACATAATTAGTTTCTCTTGACCACAGAACAAGAGTGCAACATATATATTGCATCAATGAATGTGTTAAGTATGCATCTTGATCATAGTTTGCATAGTGTACTCACAATGGACTGTTAACTGAATCATCATCATGAACAACAGCGTGAGGTCCTGAATTAGCTTAAAAATCTTGCTACTAAATTTATTCCTTAAAATTGGGAAAATGAAATCCAGTTTCTGTAATGAATTCTTCTATTGAATCTGGAGCCAAACTCTGCTTGTCCCCCTCAGCTCTTTCCCGACCCTTCTGGATGACTTCCCCAGATTTAACATGGTCGTACGTGTCCTCAGCTCTTGTTATTTTAATCCTCCACGTGCTGTTCACTCGTCCACCGGGCATCAGGTTGGAAAGTTTGAACAGTTGGGTCCCGTGACCTCATAATGATATATACTGTAGCTATTTATTTTTCCTTTTTTGGGTTTTACTTTGCTCTTTTGTTTTATTTTATTTTTTGTTCTCTCTTGTTTCATTTTATTTTTTGATATGTTCTATCTCATCTATTTAAAATCTTTTATTGTTGCAGGTGAGGATGACAAGACTCACACCGAGTTGTGATGAGACCAGTCTACTAAGCCGTCTGTCTACAAGTGGTCTTCACGGGAAAACTTGATTATCGTCGGAATACTTCTCTCAAGTTTTTGTGAACCTCGGTTGACTCTGTACTTGAAGGCATAAATTTACTGACTACAGTACAGTTTAGAGAAAAAGTTTAAATTTTCTTTTTTTATTTCAATGTGAATGTGTAGACATAACCAGTGTCCTGTTTTTAATTTAGGGGTGTGACGAGACTTCCTGTTCTACCTCTCGAGTAACTTGACAAGATGCTTCAGACGTGTACTCGACCAGAGGCTTTTATTGGTTTATGCCTCGGAGTATTGTCCATAAAATTAATGTCGAGCACAAATGTTATCCTTGAAACATTGACTATTCCTGTAAATGTAAAGTTGTGGAGCATCTGTAGTTAGTAAAAACAAATGATTAATGAATTCCCACTACTTCCTTTTTTGTAAAGGAACTAAATCAGGGATCATGAAGTTACTACTTTAAACTGTTATTTATAAAGCTTTTCATGATCCAAGCAGTGGTACTGTGTAGAACCTTCAACTTTATCACAGGTTATTCCTTACTAGAAGTGTGGACCATAATAGGTTTTGGTCACATGCAAAATTTAGATCCAAGATGCTTTACATAATGTTGACAGAATTTGTTGTTAATTTGAAATACTATTTTTCCAGAGTTACTCCGCAAATGTTGTAACGTTCTCTGCTCTCATGAGAATATAATGAGACAGTAGTGTGGAGGTTAGATCTGTTCTAGTAGTTAATATGAACATTTAGATACCGAGCAAGTTAATTGTTATTTCCTGCTTTTGATAAAAAGTATGACGTGGCCGTGTCAGTTGTAAGACACAAGACATCAATCAGTCAACAAATTTTCACTTGTATTTGTACAGTACATAGCATAGTACTGTACAGTGTGTTTGTACAGTACATAGCATAGTGCTGTATAGTGTGTTTGTACAG
The DNA here is from genome assembly GCF_018991925.1 of Homarus americanus. Taxonomy (NCBI): domain Eukaryota; kingdom Metazoa; phylum Arthropoda; class Malacostraca; order Decapoda; family Nephropidae; genus Homarus; species Homarus americanus. Next base: position 3,458,513 of record NW_024713650.1, read on the forward strand.
TACATAGCATGGTACTGTACAGTGTGTTTGTACAGTACATAGCATGGTACTGTACAATTTTTGGACAGTACAGTACCTCATAAGTTACTAGCCATCACACTACCACCACAGTTTGGGATGATGTATGAGCCATTGTTCATGTAAACTTTTGATCAAAAGTAGAGACTTGAGATTGTCTGATGATTTTCAAGAGTAATTGAAAATATTGAATTAATTGTTGGAATGGAATTCTAGATTTTTTTTTATTGTATTTATATAAACTGTATATTAATCCATCTATTGTACTCAGTTTAGATGGGGAGGGAGTTACTATGTGTTGGTAGTAGGTAGGTAGTGATCAACTTCATACATATACCAAAGGAAAAGGAAATATTAAATATATTTAGTCACATTCCATGTAAAATTGTCTAGCATATTTTGTTGAAAATGTATTTATTGAGTTATGCATTTCTGTAGTTGTAAATGGAAAGGAAAATATACATGTGATATTAAATCTGTTGTGTGGTGACTGTACAAGAGGCAGTGTTCATTGTGTTCTGTCATATGGAGGTTATGACTTGGGTTTCTTTATGCTGTTCCTTCCAAAATTTATCTACTGAAGTTCATTTAATATGGGAATGTAAATTTATGATGAAAATGAAACTATACAATCCAAGTTTTTTATTATTTGTATGGTTAGCTTTATCTGTTCACCTAGATCAGTGTCAAGAGCGAGTACAGTTATGCCCTCTCGTGTTGCCCCGGGCGGTACAGTATCGTGCAACGTGTTCCATAAGAACTTGAGGTGTAACATGGCACAAAGATTTCCATCGCTACAAAGAGGACCACAAATCTTAGGTGAAAATTGGCAAAACTTAGTCGTTACAATTGTCGTATTTATAATTTCTGTATTAATCTAAGACCCGCGTTAACCTGAGTTGTGGTGCTAGAATTCCTCCATTGTTTAACCTGAGTTTTTTTTTTCCTTCCTGTGTCCTCTTTCTCCTCTCATCAAATTCCTTATGTTTATATATACAAATGTACTGTATGTTACACTTCTCTGTTCTGCCTTATAGCTCTCCTTTACCCATTGTGTTCTGACTTGTACCCATACTACAATTAGCCGGACTTTAATGTGTTGTCTCTTAACTTAACTTTCACTTACCAGTTTATAGTCAACCTTACTGTACCAGAGCCTGTTCTTCCCTTCCCCTCCTGAGGTAATGAATTAACAACTTTAGTGTTTATGAAGGGATGCACAACTTGATGGAGGAGGTAGTTGGTTGACCATGAGGACAAGACAGCTATACTACAGCACAATTTCTGGTGGTGGAAGTTCTGTAGTGTTTACATTCCAATATAAGTCCAAACATAATCAAATTAATATAATTTCTCAAACAAATACAATTCACTAGAATACTGAAGTTAGTTTAACAGCAAGAGTTTTATCAACACTTCATACATAAATATTGTGAAAAGATTTATTACAAAACTTACTAGATTATCAATAAATGAAAGTTGATAAATATCGTGGACATATGAGTACAGTACAGTATCAAGATCTGGTACAGTACCATCTACATAAATATTTTGTATGTAACTACTTCCAGCTAATACAGTAAATGCTCACCCTTAAGTATGTGAAGTTAAAAGACTTTGTTGTTAATATACACTAAGTAATGCCTGGACTTACTGAAGTTGGCTTATTGAAATTCTTAACAAGTGTATCGTGTACTGTAAGTAAAGCACTGAACCTCCGTACTCCTGTGAGCTGAAGCGCACTACAGTATTGTTATCTTGAATGAACATGAATCAATGACTCATTTTCAGAATATTAATTTCACAGCCAATTAGAAAATTGTGAACAAGTGTATTGCCTTAAACCTGCACTCGAAGGGTATGGTTTGTCAGTGTTTGTTTGTTTGTTGTAAAACCTCATGCAGTGGATATATTGTCATGTTGTCAATATATTGGAATTTGAGTGACAACTGAAGTACTAAACTATTTTGCCAATTAAGTAGAGTACAGTACAGTACTGTGGTAAGGTGACATGATAGAAGCATATTAAAGTGAGCAGGTCAGTAAGGACACTTCATCTGGTAACATATTGATGACATGTCATACTATATCAACTTCAGTAACTGGACTTGACTAATTCGTCCACAGTTCAATGGTAAACAGATTTGTGGAGTATTGTAAAGTCACGAGAAATGTTAAGCTGTTAAATGTTGCATCACAATTTCATTACATGCATGGGATCTAAAGTTCACCAGATGAATGATAGTGTGTGGATGTGTATTTATGTTCGAGTATGTAATGAACTTCTGCTCATTTCATAAAATAAATTCTTTTGAAAATATGGTAATATGATTAATCCTTTATTAATGTTAATAACCCAGACTGACCCCAAGACACCTGTCTGGGTTGTTATAGTGCAGTAGCTGCGGTGCTAATGCTGACCCTAAGACACCTGTCTGGGTTGTTATAGTGCAGTAGCTGCTGTGCTAATGCTGACCCTAAGACACCTGTCTGGGTTGTTATAGTCCAGTAGCTGCTGTGCTAATGCTGACCCTAAGACACCTGTCTGGGTTGTTATAGTGCAGTAGCTGCTGTGCTAATGCTGACCCTAAGACACCTGTCTGGGTTGTTATAGTGCAGTAGCTGCTGTGCTAATGCTGACCCTAAGACACCTGTCTGGGTTGTTATAGTGCAGTAGCTGCTGTGCTAATGCTGACCCTAAGACACCTGTCTGGGTTGTTATAGTGCAGTAGCTGCTGTGCTAATGCTGACCCTAAGACACCTGTCTGGGTTGTTATAGTGCAGTAGCTGCTGTGCTAAACTGACCCTAAGACACCTGTCTGGGTTGTTATAGTGCAGTAGCTGCTGTGCTAATGCTGACCCTAAGACACCTGTCTGGGTTGTTATAGTGCAGTAGCTGCTGTGCTAATGCTGACCCTAAGACACCTGTCTGGGTTGTTATAGTGCAGTAGCTGCTGTGCTAATGCTGACCCTAAGACACCTGTCTGGGTTGTTATAGTGAAGTACTTGCTCTAATCCACACAGCACACGATTAGTGGATCCCATGTTATTGACCTGACCTGATATTTTGTAAGGTCACCCATTGTAAAGAAGCCTTTCTCAGTCCCTGTAAGTTCAGTTGCCTCTGAAGATGTCTTGAATAAAGACAAAAGCTAAGGTGCTCCATTGTTTCCTTTTTCCCTGTGTGGTTTTATCTCGTGTATACAGTATATATATATATATATATATAAATAAATAATAGGTCTAGATTGGGATCATAGAATCCCATAGTTGGTATAAAAACTTGTTAGAGGTAAACAATAATATAAGCGACCAACTTTCACACATTACGTCATAGTGAGGCTCCCGCTGGTGACGTCAGAGGTGTCGGGTCCTCCACCAGTCGATGTGGCGAGAGAAAACGGGTGTAAATAAACAGACGATGGCGGCGGCTGGTGGGGAGAGGATGGTGACAGAAACTGGTGGGAAAAACTCTCCATTACCTCAAATACCCGTCAATATACAGCGAGTGTTGCCCAGGACGGTACCGGGACCCGTCAGCCCTCAGAATAAAGGCGCACTAGACTGGTAAGGGACATTAATGGCGTTCTTTCTTCACCTACTACAGGATGGTGATGACGTTCTCCTCCCCCAACAAGACCTTCATTTCCGTTCTGTATCTGTGTATTTGTTTATGTTAATTTATGTGTAGTCTGACTGTCTGAACCTGTGTTAAATTAGTCTGTGTCTGAACCTGTGTTAAATTAGTCTGTGTCTGAACCTGTGTTAAATTAGTCTGTGTCTGAACCTGTGTTAAATTAGTCTGTGTCTGAACCTGTGTTAAATTAGTCTGTGTCTGAACCTGTGTTAAATTAGTCTGTGTCTGAACCTGTGTTAAATTAGTCTGTGTCTGAACCTGTGTTAAATTAGTCTGTGTCTGAACCTGTGTTAAATTAGTCTGTGTCTGAACCTGTGTTAAATTAGTCTGTGTCTGAACCTGTGTTAAATTAGTCTGTGTGTGAACCTGTGTTAAATTAGTCTGTGTCTGAACCTGTGTTAAATTAGTCTGTGTGTCTGAACCTGTGTTAAATTAGTCTGTGTCTGAACCTGTGTTAAATTAGTCTGTGTGTGAACCTGTGTTAAATTAGTCTGTGTGTGAACCTGTGTTAAATTAGTCTGTGTCTGAACCTGTGTTAAATTAGTCTGCGTCTGAACCTGTGTTAAATTAGTCTGCGTCTGAACCAGTGTTAAATTAGTCTGTGTCTGAACCTGTGTTAAATTAGTCTGTGTCTGAACCTGTGTTAAATTAGTCTGTCTCTGAACCTGTGTTAAATTAGCCTGTCTCTGAACCTGTGTTAAATTAGTCTGTGTGTCTGAACCTGTGTTAAATTAGTCTGTGTGTCTGAACCTTTGTTAAATTAGTCTGTGTGTCTGAACCTGTGTTAAATTAGTCTGTGTGTCTGAACCTGTGTTAAATTAGTCTGTGTGTCTGAACCTGTGTTAAATTAGTCTGAATCTCTGTGTTAATTTACTCTCTAAAGGTGTAGAAAAGGGTGTCCACCAGAAGGAATTGTCCGAATTGGTTGAAAATTTGTCTACACATTAATATTATGACATTAAATACAAAAATGGAAATGACACTGCACAGAACCTAATAGAACCTGACCTAACATACCCATAGGTTGGGTTTGTTAGGTCAGGTTCTATGCATTATCGTGTTAAATTATGTGTTTAAACAATTTACCTTAATATTGAGGTTGATATACATTAGCAAAATTCCTAAAAAAGACTCAACATTATAATAGAAAGTTGTTGTTTGTTTTATTATACTTCAAATCATCAAAACAATAAGTATAGCAATGATAAAGGTAAGTAACAAACAACTTCTGGTGGTCACCCCTTTACCATTGACTCTGAACATCTGTACCTGTAGTTTGAGTGTCTGTAACTGTTAATTTACTCTTTTAATAATTTGGTAATTATTGACGACTGACCCGCAGCTGACTTCATAGAAAACGATTTAATAATGCAATTTCACTGTTTTTTTTTTAAAGTGGACACTTGTAGTTTGTGAAAATGTGTTAAAAAATGGTTATTTCTAAACTAAACCTAACCTAACCTTAGTGGGTATAAAAAATAGACCTAACCTAACCTTACCTTACCTAACCTTACCTAACTTTCCCCCCAGTCCTCCCCGGTATATTAAACAGAAAGAACTAACTATGATATGGTTTAATTTTACATTCTTTTGTGGACGGCGTTGATCCATCCCGGGCGGTGGAGTGTTTTGAAATACGTCACATACAACAGACCTTGCACGCAAACCCAGTTCAATTTCAGAGTATTGCTATGAAATGTATTGGGTAGTGAAAGAGTCGGGCTTCCTGTTGAAAAAGAATCCGATTTGGGCGCCATTGGTCGAGTCGTCACAATTTCGTCACTATCAATGGGAACACTCTGTCTCTTGTGGAGTTGTGACTTACCATAGCCATATTTAATACCAGTAACTTATTTTTTCTGTGCTATTTTTCATTATCGGTACATTTTCTTTAATGCGTTGTTCACTAAATATATGATAGAAAAAAAATAATGTTCACCGAGTTATTTTTGAATGGTGACTGTTAAGCTATGACATTAAGGCATTTATGGTATACAGTATACTGAAGATGTCAAGTACCACAACCTAACCTAACCTATCCTATCCTAACCTAACCTATCCTAACCTAACCTAACCTAACCTATCCCTGAGTATCCCAACCTAATCTAACCTAGCCTAACTTAATCTCATCTAACCTATTCTAATCTAACCCTAACCTAATCTAATTTATTCAAACTTTGCCTAATCTACTGTAATCTAACCAAGTCTACCCTGACCTGACCTAAGCTTTGTCAGGTTGGGTTTAGACTTCGTTTGGTTTATTGTGTGTGTGTGTGTGCGTGTGTGTGTGTGTGTGTTTTTGTGGTTTGGTGTTGGTAAAATCAGATCTTGTTTGGTGTCTGTTTTTGTGAAGTTGCCGCCATGATAAACAACATAACGGAGACATACAATGGTGGTTTGTTGCCTACTGTTGAAGATGGTCACACTATGAGCTGTAGGGTAGGTTAGGTTATGTTAGGTTAGATTGGGTTGGGTTAGGTTAGTTTAGGTTGGGTTAGGTTAGGTTAGGTTAGTTTAGGTGAGTTTAGGTTGTGTTAGGTTAGTTTAGGTTGGGTTAGGTTAGTTTAGGTTGGGTTAGGTTAGTTTAGGTTGGGTTAGGGTAGGGTAGTTTAGGTTGGGTTAAGTTAGGTTGAAATTATATTTTTCCGATGGTTTCTTCATGTGCTTTAAACGATTCTCTTCTACTTCCTAATAGGTGCATGACCGAAACGAAAATATGACTACATTTTCTTGACATTACCAATTTAATATTACTGAGAACATAATGAAGAATTTAATGGTTATTTATTTTCAGCTGTTTACTAACTAGAGTATTGTAATTTATAGCAGTTGATTGGGTGGTAAGTTGTCAGTATATTTTATTGACAAATCACAATTATTTTCTTTTTCTGTTTAATACTGATATGGATTGATCAGTTGGATCACCTGAAGATTATCCACCCCAGCTTATTTTGCCGAAACATTAACTAACTTAACCTAACCCATACTTACTTAACCTAGCACTAACCTAACCTAACATTTACTAACCTAACCCAGCTTATTTTGCCTAAACATTCACTAACCTAACCTATATTAAATTAACCTGGCACTAACCTGACACTAACCTAACCCAGCTTATTTTGCCTAAACATTAACTAACTTAACCTAACACTAACCTAACACTAACCTGTCCTAACACTAACCTAACCAAACCTCTTCCCCCCAAATAGCATTAGGTTAGGTTAGTGTTAATCTTTAGGTACATTAAACCAGGGTGGTGAATGTTGAGGTAATCCGACCAGTGTAATTTCACGGTTCACTTAGATATGAATTTATTTGTTTTCATTAATGGTCGCTAAGCAAAACAAAAAGTCGGTGGAACCTAATTGATAAATCGACTTTATATTGATCTCTGCAGCGTACGAGTGAGTCGATCATCTTGGGCAGAACCTTATAGACGTTGCTGGCTTATAAGATACTTTGTGTCTTATGGTTATCAACTACAGCATTATGAGTTCAGAGCATTTAAATTTTTATTTTTTACGCCACTGATCAGCCTGTTAGCTGCTTGGACGATCGGTTACATCTCGTTATGTTGTTAGAGACTGTTTCTGCATGTTAGATTTATCAATCAATTTTCACCTTATGTGATGGTCAGAAACTGTGGAGAGTTGGCATTGGTTGTTATGTGTAGTGGAGAGTTAAAGATCCTGGTGTATTTAATTTTTTCCCAGGGGTTGGCAAGGCTTCTTGGCATATGGAGCCCAGACAACGGTAGTGGTGGTGGACCCTGTGACTCTACAGTGTGCCCAGACACTCACCAGACACCGAAACCACGTCGTTAAGGTACAGTACAGTTGTTTGAATACACACACACCAGAACAGAGGAGTGATGGGTGATGCTATGCCATTTAAACAATTAAGAATGACTGAAGAGAGAGAGTGTATTTACTTTTTTATTTCAGATGAGTGAAAATAAATTGAAGGTACATCATTAATATGACTGATGTTTATCCATTACTCTACACAGGCAGTCCCCAAGTTTCCAACACCCACACTTATGAATGGGATCCCAATATATTCATCACAAAAGTCAATTTTTTTTTTTTTTTTATATTACTTTATATTGTTTAACATCATTTTATTTACAGGTATATACATTATTTATGTATGGGCAGGGTTGTGTTTTAACCTAACCTATCCTATGGAATTAACAGTGTTCTGACTTACAAACAGGGTCCAGGAATGTAAGCCATTTGTAACTCAAGGACTGCCTGTACAGGTGTTGTATACTAATGATGGATTGCCTGAAGCTTAGACACCTGATGACTAAATATCCTAACTACCTGGGGGTGGGGGTAGATTAGGTTAGCAAAAGGGTGTTTAATTATCAGGTGAATTAAGCTGAGGTGGCTCATCATCAAACGATCTAAAATTACAATTCTTACATGAGTGAGGCCTTTGTTATTTATGATTTCCCTGGAGGCATTTCTTTATGTCTGATGTAAAGAAAAAACAACAGTGGAAGTAAGTAAATAACAAGATAGGTTGAAAGTCGAGAGAAGAAATGGAATAGGAAACATCCAGGACATTTATCATTGTGAGTAAATGGATTCAGGGAAAGAAGTGAGGGCAGCATAAATCTCTGTAGTTCTGGATGGTGAAGGTTGTTAGTTAGTTAGTTACTGTACACCCAAAAAAAAAAAAATTATAAAATTCATTCTGGTTTAATCTTATTTTTTTCAACATTAATTGGGAAGAGGCTGGAAAGAAAGAGTTCAATAAATGTGTTGCAGGTGAGATGGAGAAAAACACGACACTACCACCAGCTGAGCGCCCCATACAGCCTGATTCTGGCCTCGGCAGACAACAGCGGCACGATCATAGTCTGGGAGGTGACGAGAGGGGAGGTGACCGCTACACTGCAGGATGGTAACAGACCCATACAAGGTGTGTCATAATTAAATAAATTAAATGTTTTACAACTTTAGGCACCCCTCCCCATACCAACGTTTGGTCTTCGAGTATTCACCAAATGAATGGTTTTCAAGGAACTAAACCCATTTATATATCGTGGGATACCTGTACCTAGAATTATTATTTGAAATACTTTGATACGATGAAAAATGTTAGTTAATGAAGGGTCTTGAGGACATGACTTACATACTCTACAGTACAAGATGTGTCTCTCTTGTATAAATAAAAGCTTTTGGCTACTGTTTGGATGGTGATATACTTTATTTTAACTTAAATTTGGCCTTTCCAAAACAGTGAAGAAAAGAAGAACTACTGTATAAAGAAGAAGTACATATAATGCTTATTAGTTGACCAATTAACAGGTAATTTGATATAAGGTGGTAACATCAACAGAGCTGGAGTGGCTGGGTGGTGTGGACGGCAGCGAGCACCTCCTGGCGGCCCTCCACCCCCCGTACTCCCTCATCATCTGGGACACCCGCCACAACAACAAACTCTGGAAGAAGTCCTATACAGAAAACTTAACAGCATTCCATTTTGATCCATTTCACTTTAATAAGATGGCATGTAAGAAGAGATCTGGTTCTTGTCTGAGTTTGTGTGATACAGTACAGTGTTCATAGCAAAGACAGGTGATAGTTACTCTGCTGGCGTGAAATTCGGAAGTAATTGTTCGTGATGAATTCCAGTTTTGTGCGGGGGATGTGTGCTGTTTGTGGAAGACTTCAGCCTCAACAAGTGCCCCTCTTCCAATGGGCGTAAGTTTTACGTCTCGACGCCACGAACTAGTCCGGGAAAGGTGGTCAACTCCATTCCTACGTCGACGAGCTCCACCTCAATAACCGACGAGAGGACCAGCACCAGAATTCGGCGCAAGATGAGGGAGCTGGTGGTCGGGGAAGGGAAGCCAAAGTAAGTTTATTGTTTCTAATATCACTCTCATTAACCTTAAGTATTGGCCATCATCTATGTTAGCTAGCTGTAGGAACAACGGCCATCGCTTAGGGAAGTTTCACGTTCCTTGTGGTCCAATTTTTGCACTTATGAGGTGGGTGGGGAGAGGAGTATGGGATCCTTGGCCTCTGAATAAGGTTTAAGTGATAGTAGATGATGTGTAAACCATGAGGAAGATTCTTTAAAGATGATTGTTTTATGGAGATCATTCCTGTGGTCAAAACTATTTCCTGTTCATGAGATGTACCGGGTAGTTAGGTTAATGAGCTCTCTGTATACGTAGGGGGAATATTATAGTGTGTTGGTCATTTAGAATTACAGTAATGGTGTTTCAACATATTTTTAGAGGATCGTAATGTAAATCTTGATGATGCCGGTTTTTGTTGCTTCTGTTTTTGGTTTTTCAGTTAATTATTATCAGGTTAGTTAATGCCCTATAGTACTTCTTCCTTATCCACTTCTTATGTTATCCATTGACATTTGATATCTCTTGTTCCGTCGGACGTGCTATCATTTTCTCATTACTGTTATGTTATAGGAATTACTAAACTTGTTATCTACACCTATATCTGTTTTGATACTTACACAACTGACCAATACACATGGATCTGTTAAATACCTGCTGTGTGTATACTGTGCAGGAGTGAGGATGTAAGTCAGTTGGCCGAGTGTCTACAGCTCATGTACCACCGCACAGTCAGGGACCAACTTCTGCTGCTGTACACGCGGGAGATCCTGGTGCTGGATCTCACCATCAACCAGACTGTGGGCATTGTAGTTATTGACCGGGCAATGTCACCCTTCAGCCAGGTTAGTTGTGGTGGTTCATGTGTGCTGCAGAAGAAATAAGAAGCAGTAATGTATAGTGTATATGTTGAGTAGGTTAATCCTCTCATCAGGTTAACTATTTTGAGAATTAGAAAAAAAAATATGTACACTTACCTGACTATTCAAGATAATTTCTTTAAAAGTTTAAAATTTTTAATGTGAAAGAATTAATCCTCTCATTTAATTCCTTATTCCACAAACAGTGCTGCCAGACATATGATACACCCATGTTTACATTACTGTTCAGGGTGTTGTAAGAAAACAAACATATTATAAATGTCTGTAATTTATTTGTTAACAAATTAATATGTAAGAAGAAAAAACAAATTCTCTTAAACTCATCATTCACATTATTGGCTAATTTTTGACAGGAATATATGTGATTGTTTATTTTGGTGTACAATATAAAGTTGTAAGACACAGGTTCAATCCTGTGTCAGACAGGGTTGATGGGCCATTATTCTGCTGTGGTGGGCACATATGGTAGTGGACCACCAGCCACTTTAGTGCCCTGGGTTGAGTTAACCCTTCTTGCTGAGGATTGACACTTCAATGAATTGTGGGAAATAGAATGGAGTAATTATTACTAAAATATTGCTGCTATAATATGAATTTCAGGTGTTGTCGTGTTGGCAGCGAGATGTTCTGTTTTGCTTACATGAGTCGGGTTCTGTCTCGGCGCACTTCCGCCGTCGGCTGCTGCCAGTACCAACATCCCCAGAGAATGACAAGGAGAACACCTGGCATGGAGGTAAACCCTTTTGCATGTGGTGTTGGTGGTACAGTACAGTAGTAACACACATACACTGAGAGAATGAAGTACTGTATATTCCCAGCTGTGGCTAAAGTATAAAGAAATATGATTACCCAACACAATGAATGGTGTCACTGGTGATCTCTTTCCAAGGTTCCTCGTCACCTCTGCCAACTGTTAATGGGCTCTACACGTGTGTGTCAAATGGCTCACCATTCTGCAATATATTCATCAAAGTCCTGGGAAGACACTTCATTCTCCCACTGTGCCTCTTACTTTGTGTCCTGGGTTCAATCACTGACCTGGGACATGTGAGAAGGGTGTTATCTAGTGTGACATGACCAAACATGGCAGGTTTTCTCCTGTACTAACACCGGACATAATGTGTTGCAGATGGCGGAGGTGTCGGAGAACAGTACTATGAGGTGATGTACGACCGTAAGTGCCACTCAGAGCATCTCCGCCTCAACAAGCAGAGCCGGCCTATTGGACTCACCCTTGACCCCGTGTCAGAGAAGCAGATGGGTGAGAAAAACACCTTATTTTTGTTTGTAGTCTTGGACTTTTTCTCTCACTCTCCTTGTTTGTCTCTTCCCCTCCCCCTTTCTCTTCCTCACCATCAGGGCCATAACCAGCCTTGATCAAGCCCAGGGCAACGGCTGAATTTGGCTCTCCCCTCCCTTTACGGCTCCCCCACCGCCACTAACCCTCCACCCCCTACAACACCAATTATATCAATTATATCAAGGGATTGATTAGACACTGATGATGATGATGTATCAAGACTTGAACAAATTAACTTCAAGAACTGGAATAATTATCTATAAGTAGTCAGCAATTTGCTGCTCAAAACACACATAGTCTACATTCAGTTCAGAAAATACCATAGCCAAGTGTATTGATTAATGTTTCATTATAAAATTCTTTTACTCTCCAAATAAACAGATTCAATAATAATCTTGGACAATTCTGATGACAGATTGACCAGTTTTTACTCTTAATCCTTAAAAGTAACTTTATTTCTCCAATATTAATTATCATAATACACACTCTAAAAAAATGCACAGTATATCAAGGCTCATAAATATCAACTAACTAAAAATGCAGCAATTAAAAAAATAAAGTCTAATGGTGTGTTAATTACATCAGCACATATGAGGCACCTACAGTAATATAACTGACAACTAAGAATGCATATTAAGAATGATTCTGGAACATCATTTATTACAGAATCACTTTTCTTGGTTGCAAAGTCACCAATTACACTGTCAAAATTCATATAATTTGCCATCTTCTGTTCAATTGATACAAAAGCTATGTTAGATACACATTCTTGGGCCATAGATGAACGCAAGTATTTCTTAGTTAGTTTCACCTTGCTAAAACTGCGTTCACAGGAAGCAACGGTGACTGGAAGAGTTAAGAATATCCTCAGAGCTACATCAGTATTGTGATATACATCTTCAAGAGAATATGTGTAAATCATATTCAACAGATCCAGTGGAGTAGCAGCTGATACATTTGTCAACTGTGCATCTGCCTGAAACATTAAAGATTCTATTTAAGATGCAAACTCATTTTCATCTAAATCACTTGGGTATACAAAAGCAAGGTCAGATGCACTCTTCTTCAGGTTGTCAGTAGTAAAGGATGACAGGGCAGAGCCATGAAGAAATGAAAACTCCTTTGAAATACTCACCATTTTTTCAAATCTCCATTAGATCTGTGTGATGATAACATCATATGTTAAATTGCATTCCCAAATTGTTATATTGACTCATGAAAAGTGTTAATAATAAATATATTTAATACCCGGTATTTGTAAATTGGAGATTATGAATTAACGTATCCAGTGTAGCAGTAGTACAGTACTGTACAGGCTTTTCTCTAGAGTAATCTGAAAAAAAAAATCATAAGCAATTTGGCACCCAGGGCGGCTGCCCCTTCTGCCACCCACTAGGCATGCCCCTGCTCACCATCATCAATGGAAGTTAGCTGTAGGGATGGTGGGCATCACTAGTGGAAATATCATGGTCCTTGCATTCCATATTTGTATGGTTAGTGAATCATTAGCTGTTGGTTAAAGGTTGATCAGTTTATTTACTAATTATCTTTACTCGTTTTTTTGTGTTGGGTGAATCATGAGACACATTATCCTCAAAAAAGGGAGGAAATGATAAGGTTTAAATGGTGTAGGAAACTGTAGATAGTGACTGAAAAGAGAGAAGCTAAGAGGGAGCTTTTTAGTTAATTATGTAAGAACACTTTCTCTTTAGTTAATCTTCATAAAAATACAAGGTGTGGTATTTATATCTGACACATTTATTAGTGCTATAAAAGATTCATGAACAATGTAAATGCTGTTTATAGTACATGGTTGGAGAGCACACAGATCTGAGATTATTCTGTGACATTTATCTCTTTAAAATTACCTCAGACAAATGAGCCCTATTAGAATTGTTGCATTTCTGACAGAATTGAGTTATGGAATTTGTTTGAATGAAGAGCTTCAGCAGGTTATTCTTTTCGCTAGGTCGCAGTGTTCAGTCATTTGAAACTTTTAGTCATCGCCTGCAACATGGGAGAAAAATGATTAGCTACGCCAGTACTGCTTCTGGCAATCAGGATTACAAATGTGTCAAAAATTAATGCAACACTTCCTCATCAGCCATGGTGTTGGGTGATGGTCGCGTGGTGTTCAAACAAGTCACTGCCTACCCGACCCCTGGACGACAGGCCATCAGTACGCCGCTCTTCACCCCCGGGGCTCCCTCGGCGCCATCACAAGGACCACACTCTGGCCTCAACATTGCCGACAATCACTTTAGCTTGGCCAGTGCACCAGCCGGGGTTCACATCAACATGCCCAAGACCTCGCTGGCTGATATGGTGAAGCCGGCCTGGGCTCTGGCAGATAATGTCAAGGTTAGTTTTTGGTTCAGTAAAATTGTCATACAAATTCACATTTGATTTAGGTAGACAGTTCAGTTTGCATATACACACTACAGGTATACAGCTCAATATTTACAATATATACACAATGCAGGTATCTATGTGATATGAAATAAATCCACAGATCCATAGATTGTACTGTAGTTATTTTTAGATCTTATTCATTTGTTTCATCCTTTGAAAGCTTTTCTCTAATACCTGTAGTTACATTTAGTAAGATGTCTTGGATAGATTGATAAGTACTGGTAGGTTAAGTCTAAACTGAACCTAGAAATTTGAAGCCATTGACTAAGGGCATTTTTGAGAACATTGTAAAGCAGCTAAATATAATAAGTTAAGTTAGAGTAGCTTTGAAATATTCTGCAACCCATATTTTAATTTTTATCCACACTATGGTATAAAATTGACATCGTTTCCTTTATTATCTCAGGAAATTGGGCACCGGGTCAACTTGAGAATTTTGATGACAGGTCTGATGCCTGCCATGTCTCCTCCCCCCCTAGTAATCAGAATGTGTCCGCCTCTCACCACACGAAACATCCAGCAGTATGTGCCGCGCCTGGCTGCCGGCACACAGTCGGGGGTGGTGCAGGTGTTTAATGTTGCTACGGGAGTGTTGGAGAGAGAGTTTGCCCTCCACACTTACCCGGTCAGGTTAGTCTCTCCATCGTGTGTATATCGTCACTGGTTCAGTATAAACTTGTATTTCCACCCATCTTATGTCCTCTCACTTATATTTCATTATTCATTCATATTTGTTAAAACTTATTTATCTTTTGTGTTTCACAGAGGAGTTGAATGGACAAGCTTAACTTCCATTCTGTCATTTGGTCATCAGCCCCTCACAAACAGTCAAGGCCTCGTGCGTAATGAACTCATGTACACAGACATCCTCACAGGACGAACTATTACCTTGAGGCCAAACAAGAGCGATGAAACGAGTATTGATATGGTCAGAGTGTCGTACTTGAAGTGAGCTTATTTTTAATATATGAAACCCAGTTTTTAGTAGCTATGAATTATACACTTATACCTTCCTCTGTAGTTGCTATACATTGCTATACATACTGTACTTATTCCTCTATCAATTATAAATTTTACATTACTATACTGTATGTAATAGTCCCCTCACCTTGCCCTACATTTTTACAGGCAGTATTTCATCGTGGTCTTCCGAGAAGACCCATTTGAACTGTGGGATGCAAGAAAACTGGTGCCTCTCCGAACGATGCCACGCCGATTCCCACGAGTGTCGGCCCTGGAGTGGTCCCCAACCAGTCATGTTAAGACACGGCGAGACTCGGAGAGCCACAGAGCCTCAGAGTCTGAGCCCGAGAAGAATGAGTCTGTGGTTCCCAAGGAAGCACCACAGACAGAAGTGTCAATGACCGAATCTATGTTGTCACTGGCAGATGTGGGTAAGTGGGTCTGTATGTTAACATCCAGAAGAGAATAGGAAATCTTAATTGTTCAGTACTATACAGGAGTTCTTAACCTGGGGAGGGCGAGATGTCTCGATCTTTCTTGGGAGATGCAAAAGCTCGGAGAAAGTGGTCAACATATCCGTCACTCGGAGAAGAGTTTATTCTTTAGGGGTTGTGGAGACAGTGTCAGTCTTTGGTGGCTGCAGCTACACACAAGTTAAGAGCCACTTGTCTAGTGTCTCATATTTCAGTTGGAAGTAATTAAGGAAGTTTTCTTGAGGTAAAAACATTCAAGATGAAGTTATTGGTTTACACTACAATGTTTGTATATTTGGCAAGAAATAATAGAACAAATATTGAGAACTGACATAACACATCAAAATTATAAAGCAAAATATTCAGATATAAATATACATCTACAGGTACAATATATTTATACACTTAATTAAATGTAACAGAGCAAGAAAATATGATGATGGACGCACCACAGATTAACATCCAGATATAAATTTTGACCCTCAACTGGCGGCTAAGGATACCCCCCTCCCCCCCCCTCCTAAACGTGTGTGGAAATGAATGCAAGGAACAAGTAACGTCCACTGATGATGGCCACTGTATAAGGGTTAACAACTACCACATATGTACCGTTAATGGAGGTTTTAGAGCTGCCGTGGTGCGTCGTCTACTGATGTTGGTCCATGACTATACAGTATAGCTGGAGCATTTCATATCTCTCCTTCAGGTGGAGACAAGACGAGTATTGCCAAAGAAACGTTCGTGTTTACCGACACCGAGGGAACACTGTACCACTTCTCAGTCGAGGGCAACGTCATCAAGGACGGAACAAAAGTACCTCCAGATGTAAGTATGTGTGTGCGTGTGTGTGTGATATATATGTAATAATAATAATAATTAACGGTTTATTGAAAGAGCTTGGCAGCCAGAAGGCTGAAAATATACAGTTACATATTTGGGGAATGGGTTACGAATTACAAATAATATACAAGTAACATAAGTGACACAAATAAGACATATAATAACTAGATGGGAAAAACTCAAACTACAGTTCATTTCAACATAGTGACAGTGTAAGGAGCAGTGTTTACTGGGAGTGAATACACTGATTTATTACAAGTTATTGATAATTTTTACAATGGTTGGGACTGGGCTGTTCTTATAGCGATCAGTTCGTGCACGTATGGGCTGGATGCGGTTGTGGTGTCGAACAGCAATTCTCGGACAAGGGATCTCAGGTGGTAGTAGGAGCCGGTGTCGGGATGGTGTAGAAGCTTCTTACCAAATTTGCAGATGAGGTCGTGGTGATGGTCAGTGAGAGTCGAAAGGGTCAGTGTGTTGAGCACTCTGATATGTGGAGCAGGAAGGAGAGAATAATCTGTATGCCCTCTTGCACTTTTCTAGGTGTTTACGCTGTGTGGCATTTAGGAGGAAGACCAGGTGGGGAGGCATAGGTGAGCTTGGGAAGTATGAATGTTGAAACACTGAGGAGCCTGTGTGCAGGAACCCGAGGACTTGAGTCGGCGGAGGAGGTGGAGACGAAAACTGGAGGATTTGACAACTTCACTGACGTGTGGTTTCCAATTTAGTTTGTTGTCTATGGTGACGCCGAGGAGCTTAGTGGAATCTACAACCTGGAGTGTGTTGGGACCTAAAGTAATGGAAGGGGGTGGGACAACGTCGGAGGAGAGGTTGATGTGCATAACCATGGTCTTGGTATGGTTGATGGTGACGTGGTTGTTGGTGGCCCAGTTTTGGAGACTGTTCAATAAATCCTGAAGGGCAGTATAGTTGGGAGCAGAATTGTTGACGCTGATCCCAATGGTGTATATTTCAGCTTTGGCAGGGTTTCTTAGGCATCATTGATGAGCATATGGCTATGAGTGGTCCTATCTTTGGTGCCTTGGGGGACGCCACAGGTGAGTGACTGAAAGGTGGAGATAGCCCTCGGAAGCGCATAGCTTGGCGCCGGTCACTGGGAGGAAGTCTGTAAGCTTATGGTATAAGATCAAGCCCGAGGTCAATAGCTTTGTTGATGATTATATTGTGGTCGACTAGGTCAACGCTTAGTGAAATCACGAAGGCGATAGCTATGATTTTCGTTTCGAGATGTATGGTATATGTAATCGAGAAAGCTGACAAGACAGTGAGTGGTGGAGGAAGTTTTCATTTCATGTTGCCAAATTGCTGAGGTGTCTACGACTCCTGCAATATCAGCATAAGCCCAGTCGAACACAAAACTTTCACAGATTAGGCTGGGTATTGGGGTGATTGCAATAGGTCGTAGCTGATTTAAGGATTGTGGGCTGGTTGACTTGGGCACTGGTGATACATAAGAGGTCTTCCAGTCAGCTGGGCATCTGGCTTGACTGAGAGAAGCATTGATGATGGAGCAGAGGGGTTTAGCAAGCTCCGGGGAGAACTCCTTGAAGAGTTTCATTGGTAAGTCAATGGGGGTGGTAGAGCGTTTTAATTTTAGTTTGTCCAGGCGTTTTGCTACGTCAAATTCTTCTACTAAGTCAGTGGGAAGGGGGGCTGGTAGGTAAGCAGGGAGAGTGGTTGTGTCAAGCCGTGGGAGCATCTGGCATATAGTAGCGAAATGGTTATTTGTTTGCTCAGCTGCGTCAACATTAGTGAGATGGCTAAGGAAGGGGAGGGGGTGTGTCTTATTGTTTAGTCCACAGAGTTCTTTAAGCTTACCATACCATTGACTGATGTTGGTCTGCTTCAGGTGTTGTAATTTGGTTGGGTAGTGGGACTTCTTTGCAGTGCGTATTTCGCGGATGACTCGGTTGCGAAGGGACCTGTAGCGGATGTGGTCATTGAGATGAAAGGCTCTGTCTCTCTGTTGCATAAGTCTTTTGATCCGAGGTGTGATCCAGGGCAAGTCAGCTGGGTGAGATCTGACGGACTTCTCGGGGAAGAAGTGGTGGTGAGCTTCCGTGGTGGTGTTGGTATAATTTATCCATTTGGTTTCCACGTCATCCACGCTAAGTACTTCAGTCCAGGGATGGTGAACTATCCACTGCCCGAAGAGGCGCACTGCAGAGTCAGTAATCGGCCTGTAGGTCTTGATGTAGGGTCTCTGTACTTGAGTGGGAGTGGCAGCTGGGGACCAGAGCACTGATAAGTGTGTGCTACACCCGATAGGAGGCATTGGTTGAGGTGGTTGGTACTGGTCCGCTAAGTCAGTTAAGATAAGGTCAAGGGTATTTTGACCGTGTGTGGGGAAGGTCACAACTTGTGATAGTGATAGCTGGTCCTGGATATCAGTGGTGTCAATTTCATTTAAATCCCCACATAATACTAACTTGGCACATGGGTACCTAACTCTGAGGTGGTCTGAGGTGGTGATGAGATGATTGATAAGAGTGTCTCTGGTGGGTGATCGAGGCGGATGGTATGCCACACAGATTATAATGGAAGCAGTGTTGCGTGGGTGGGCCCGTAGCACGACACGTACCCATAATGCTTCCACATCTGCTGGGACTTGAACATCCGGCGTGATGGAGCGTGATCTCTCCTGGTGGAAAGAGCGATATCCAAAAAACAGTGGTGAGGGTCCAGGGCCACGTTTCCAAGCCTCAGTATGGGCAACACTCGCGGCGGAACCTGACTGTAGTTGCCAGCTGTAGGTTGTGTGTGTAAAAGGTAGTATGCGGTAAGAGAAACTGACCAAAATATGATAAACTGGCCTGGGTGATCAGAGATGAAACTGAAATGAGGCTGACCAAAATATGAGAAAATATGAGATAAACTGGCCAAAATATGATAAACTGACCAAAATATGAGATAAACTGACCAAAATATGAGATAAACTGACCAAAATATGAGATAAACTGACCAAAATATGAGATAAACTGACCAAAATATGAGATAAACTGGCCAAAATATGGTATGATTAATTACCTGGGACAAAACAAGTATTTTACAGACTGTAGAGAAATAGGAACAACAAGTTAATGTGATGTCAGACTTCAGCGGTCTCATAAAACCAAGAGACTTTTTGGCAGTTGGTGCAGTCCTCTCTAGATTCTTCCTATTTGTTTATTAATGTCCTTTTCAGTAGGTGTATCTTAGGTGCCTGTGATAGAAGACCAAATAATAGTCACTTGAGCCCAGTTAAAGTCAAGCACAGTACAACACTACACTGGATGTCTATGTACAGTAATTAGTTCTCTGTTCCTTCAGTCTCAGATGAGTGTCATTACTTCAATTGCCTGGAAGAGCCACGAGATAGTTCTTAGTGACTCTGATGGCAACCTCATTGTGTGGGACCTGAAAACCCGTATATCCAGACACATCGCCACTCATCGCGGGTGGATCCGTAAGATACGCTTTGCCCCCGGACGTGACAACATGAAACTTGTTGTACTGTTTGCTGATGGGATTGATGTCTGGGATGTGAGAGATGTGAGTAATTCATGTTTTATTACTGTATTGTTTGATAATACTGTATGGATACTTTTATACAGTACAGTATTAAGGATGTGATTTAAAATGCCATTTACAGTAGTATACAAGTCTCTCTCTCTCTCTCATTATTTAATTTTTTTATTAATCAATCTAGTATATTATGTTCTTACATTTATTGTATCATTATGTTAGGTGGTGATGGTGAGTCAGATCAAGTCTCCTCGTGACATAGTGAAGGTGGTGGACGTGGACTGGGGTGCGTCTGACCGACCTGTCCTGGCGACCATTGACGGATGCCTTCGGGTGATGGACATGGCCCTCAAGTCTTCCAGCACACCAATCTACCAATATTGTACTAAAGGTTTGTACTAAAGAGAATTTTACATTTAGTTTTGAAAGACATATCCAGTAGTTTGATGTTAATGAAGTGCTTGAAGGAAGAGTCCATGTTACTGTTGATTGTGGTCATGCCGCACCTTGGTGGAAAAAGACTTCTTTTTTTCCGGGCCCAGGTCACTGACCCACATCGGGGCCTGGGAGGTGAAAAATGTAATACGTAATAATAATAATAATAATAAAAAACCATAAAGAAAAAAGAAAAGAAAAAGAGAGAAACAATACTGTACATATGTATGTTGTGTTGTCAATAGTAAGAGAAACAATTGAGACCCTGCAATTGTGTGTAAATGAGGCAGAAAGTTAGATCAGCAACCTGGGACTTGGTCACAATTTTCGTGATGCCATATGGCAGCAGGGTCTACCATTAGACAACACATTATGCTTCCAATATCTTCCCAGGCGGTAGTACCCCACTGTTTGGTAGCTGCCTACTACTTGTAAGACTTGTAAGAAAATTAATTCATATCAATAGACACAAACACTAGAAAGCTTTTTTAACAACACCTGGCACCATATTATTTGTCTCCTTGTGTATAGGTTCCCTCTGAACTGGATGAAATCATCTAGCATTTGACAAAAAAAAAAGAAAGAAGTGGCATCCTTTAGTTAAGGCGTTAATATCCTCTTCTTTTGCCGAGTATAACAGAGTGAACGAGGTAACTGTCCCCACAGTGAATATTTTACATGTATATTCAGGGTGCGCTGGGAGGTTACAGGTTTATAAAATCCCATTATCCATAACTGTTCATAATATATACTGTGAACCTGTTCTTGAGTACAGGTATACATGGAGGATTTAACTTCAATGGTTACTCAACTAAATCGGAGGACAGCGGGCAAATCTCCACACAGGATCTCAGTGGGTCTCAGCCATTCCTAGCAAGCTGAAAACTTACATATTAAAATGTTCAGTTTATCTTTGTAAATTAGAGTAAAATGTATGTGTATATATAAATAATAATAGTAATAATAATAATAATAATGTTTTTCTCCACAGAGCCCATAGTGTCACCATACTTGTTACCTGGGGAGGCATCACTCAACCTACGTACTCTGATGACCCAACAGCCGTGGCGCTCACAGTACTCCCTATCATTCACGGGGGAGGACGGCTTCACCCCAGAACAACTCCAGAGTAAGTTTCTATTTACACCATTTATCCCGTCATCTCCCGTTTAAATCATACAGTGATTGGTATTACTAAAGGATATTCACTTATAAGGTCAACAACTTGATCCTACTCTGAAAATTATGGCCGACACTAATAATTTTATCTGATATTTCATATTTTTTTATCTTTCTGAGAATTTCTTTATTTTTCAATGTTTTTAATCTATAATCACCAGTGTTGTGAGTTGTACTGTAAGAGACATATAGTACAGTACAACTCACAACGGATCTTATACATTCCTTTAGTTGTTAACAGTCCATCTTGGTGTTGAAGAGATAGGTAATGAGGTTAACATGTTTGTGTGACTCATGTATGAAGTAGACATGTATTAACAAAAGGAGGAATGTATCATAACTCCTCTATTAATGGTCGTCACAGATATAGAGGTGTGGTTGTCACGGGTACCTGCCGAGCTCCGTGAATTTTTGGAGACTTGCGGCTCGACGGCCCATCGTGCTCTGGTGACGGCACAGCTGTTTGGGGATCAGGGGGAGATAGACTTTTGGACGGTTGCCTGTCATTACCTCACACAACCTGCACTCACTCACCCTAAGGTAATGATTGGTGTTTTATTTCTCAAAAGTTGCTGTTTATCATCAAAAATTAAATCACTATCACTGGTCATTAAAAATAATTAATCAGACCAACAAAATAACCTACTGAGCATTACAAATATAAAAGCTGCGGAAAATCTAAACATTATTGTCATTTCAGTTTATCTTCGTTTACCACAAGATTGACAAAATATTTGGTGCTCGAAAAAAAGAAAATCGCACGAATGACAACTGTTTATTAATGTTTTGTGCAGGGATCTCTCTCTGTGCTGAATAAAATTGTCAGGTGTTAGCCAAAGAAAATGTCTTAACATAGGCGTCTTGTAGTGAAGGAGTCAATAACCCTGGCAGTTGGTGCAGTTCAAACTAAAAGTGACAAAAGACAAAACATCATGTTTACTGCTGATGATATAGGATAATTGGGGAGTTGTACAGTACATTACATCATGCCTGAAATTGGGTGTAAAAGATGTTTCTTTGGTCATGTGTTTCTACAGAATTATTCTACCATATGCTACTGTATTTAACTTAGATGTCAGGTCTGATGATACAGACAAGAATTATCACTTAATTTTTATTTTCTGTTGTACAGGATGAAAGCAGCAGCAGCAACAGTAGTGTTGGTAGTGCAGAGCTGATCACTCTGGGTGACTCAGCATCAGAGAAGAGTGGTGGCAGCGAAGACCTCTGTCCACCCACGGCTGTGCCTCCCTCTCACCCCCTGGAGACCACTTATCATCATCTGTGTGATGCTGCTACATACAAAGTAACTCTTGTTTTTGTTTTTCACTCTTGCAGGCCTTTAATGTTATAATTGTGAGCTTACACTGAATCTACTTCATTTGTCGGTCATTCATTCTCAAGTTTCTCATATGTATTAAATGTGGATCTCCTAAAGATTAGGAACCCTTACTTATTTCACTTAATTAAACACTCTAATGCTAACTTAACATAACCTAGTGTAACCTAACCTAATCTAATCAGCCTAACCTAACCTGATCAACCTAACCCAGTGTTTCTCAAGCTGGGGGCCATGGCCCCCAAGGGGGTCACAGCAAGATTTTAGGGGGGCCATGGCAGGCTGTGTAAGTTGTATATGTTTGGAGAAAATGTGGAAACTCTGACTCAACTTTTTTTTTTACTTTGCCTTGTTAGGGGAGAAATCTTTTTTTGTCATTGTGTGAAATCATAATACCCGTACGGTACAGTTTTGATATTTACATAGTATGGTGCAGCAGCTAGTTTTTCATTTCCAACGGATTCGCTCAGATTGCACGATTCTAGTTCCTGTTCAGACGAATTCCTTGATCTCAGAACGATTCTGCTGCCAGTGAACTCTATGAAGAAAAATCTCTGACTGTATTCTGGTGCTAAGTGTGTCAGTCATATCCAAAAGTTAGTGAGATCACACTTTGAGTCCTCTTGCCATTTTCTACTACTTATTTATGTGAATCTGGTTTCTCCACCTTCTTCAAATAGAGAATAAAAGCCAAAACCTGTTACTTGTGGACCCAGACCTGAGATGTGCTTTATCAGTGACTCGACCTCGAAGCAGTCGACTGAGGAAACACTGTCATCCATCCCAGTGAACTGTAACAAAATATGTATTGTTTGATGACTGAAAACATTAAAATAAAGGACCAACACAGTTTATTTTCTCATCATTATTTGTGAGGAGCTTGGGAGAGAACTGAAGGGGGGCCATGTTGAGAGTTCCTCATGAGGGGAATGGAGTGAAAAAGTTTGAGAAACACTGACCTTACCTAACCCCCCTTTTGGCATTAGAATATTTAATCATCAGGTGAAAAAGCAGAGGTTCTTATTCTTCATGAAAATCCTGAATATTTGTTGAAACAGACATTGATACTTCAGTTTATTACACTTTATCATATAATTATAATATAAAACAAGAAGCATTGAAAAGTTCACTAAGAATTATGTGCTACAGTTACAGACAAAATTCCCTGATGAACACTTGACAATATCTTGCATCTACTTGTGGGTCATATAGATGTTTGGTGCACATCTGATAACGTTACTTTTCATCGCATATCGTTGGAACTACAAACTGGAAAAATTGCTTCTCAGTACAAAGAAAAATATGAGAAAATATATTAAAATTCCAATGCTCCTCCCCTAACAATCCTCAAGTGTCCAGGAATTTTATCTGCAACTGTATAAATAATTTTATTCTTCATGTTATAATCAGTACAGTTTGTCTGCCATATAAATGATAGCCAGTCATGAGGTGATCGCCATAAGAACTTTCTCTACTTTTTAACAGCATCATGAACTAGAGCGTTTAGCCATACATGAGAGCAAAAACCTCGAAGGTGCACAGAGGGCAACTCTTGGCCGCTGTTTGGCCGTGATTGGCGAGAGAGATCGTGCCGTCAGACTTCTGTTGGACGCCGATGCCTCAAACCAACACTTCTACACAGACTGCCTGCGGGCGTGCCTGCTCGCTGCCACTCATCACTCCACTCAAGCTCAGTCAACAATCAAACTTGTAGCAACTAACTTAATAGCTGCAGGCAACATATGGGAAGGTCAGTTCTTGTTAGTGTGTGTTTGAGGTGTTTCCCTTGCCAGTATATTAAGTATTGTCCACAAAGGTTCTGTTTCTATAACAAGCAACTTTATAGATTTCTGAATAGACCATACAGACTTTATTATATACTGAAGGAGAGGTTAGAGCATAATGAGAAATAAAGAAAGGAAAGTAAACAGATAAAAAAAACATTGCAGCAAAAATAAGACACAAGATTCTGATTCGTGGCCAACAGATAAAAAAAATTAACTCTTGAAATATTGTTTATTACTCCAGAATGATATAACTTTCTCAATGCTGATTTTTATTATACAGTATCTATATTATGTCTGTATTACAGTACTCTGAAATAAGATCTCTTTATCATTTTTTCTAGGTGTTGAATTGTTGTGTTTGATTGGCAAGGCGGGTGACGCATGTCGCTACCTGCAGTCATATGGTCACTGGGAGAACTCAGTGTGGCTGGCAAAATGTGCTCTTCCACTTCAGGAGTCCGTTGATATTCTAAAGCGCTGGGCCCATCACCTCATTACTTCTGCCAACAAGGTACAGTACTGTATCTCGTATAAATCATTACACTTATGGCTACAATATATTTTATAAATCCTGACAATTCTGACAACATTTTATCTCATATAAATCCTTACAATTATTACTCACTTTACCAGGATCAAGGTGTATGTGCCCTGTTGTCTGTGGGCAGCATCACAGCAGCGCTAGAACAGTTGGTACAGCAACATTATCACCAGAGGGCAGCATTGTTACTTGCAGCAGCTCAACAACTCCAGGTAGTGCCCAACACACAACAGCAGCAGCAACACCCATTAGCTACACCACTGGGCACACAGTCTGGATTCTCTCCTGTTCTCTCTGGTTCTACTTCCATGGCTTCCTTTGCAGAGAACATTCATAAGTAAGTTTAGTTTAAGTTAGGTTAGGTTAAAGATTTGAACAATTACTTGTATGCTGTCCTAACAAGAAGAAGAATCCATTTTCCTCTTAATAAATATACTGTATCCACTTGAGACATTGCTCAGTAGGACAGTAGCAGATGACACTTGTTAGAACCAACAGATGAGTGAAAAGGTGATCTTTTTGAAGGTGTTTATTTAATCATCAGGTGAAATAAGCGGATGTTTCTAATCTTCACGAGTTGTAATGTTACTTCATCTGAAAAATACAAGAACAGGTGACATGTTAGTTAATCTCTAAACATACCTTCAACTATAAAGCCATGGACTCCTTGATTCAGAGCCTCAAGTTTTCTCCATATGTAACATACACCTTGGGCCCTGGACATAGTCTTCAGTGATCAAAAAAGATTATGTGGACAGTGTATAGTACAGTGCATTGAAGATCTGAATTCATTAATGTCATAGGTATAGTGTAGTTGACATTTTAAATATTCTTAACATGGTGTAGTTAAGTCAGGGGTCATTATTTTACACTAATTATTCGAATTTGCCAGTTTTAATCAAAATCCCTAATCAGCATGTGGAGGAATACAGTACTTCTGAAATTTGAATAAAATCAGAATTGTGACCCAAAGTAATAAAACTAAAGGTAATAGGTCTGGTTAGGTTTCTTTTGGCCAGTGAGGCCTTTTATTCAGAGAGTGAAAAGTACAGTAAAACCCCGCTTTACGCAGTTTCACTTTACGCGTTTCCACGTTTACGCGGTACCCTGCCGAACACGGAATGCTCACTTACGCGGTGCGTGTACCCTTTTACGCTGAGAGCGGCTGGCGGTCCTCTCGAGCCTCACCATTTTTGGATTAAAATCTCCCGCCATCTCTCGCGCCATCCCGCCATGTTGGGTAAGCGGCGCGAGTAGGTTGCGCAGTGTATGTCTTTGTTGCGTTATCGGTGACGTCATATGACGTATCGGACTGTGATTGGGCCAAGCATCCTTACCTCCCTCCCCTGCTAGCTGTGATTGGTTTAATGTACTATGACGTGCCCCGCCGCGGGAGCGTTCAAGCCCCTTGACCTACCCGCGTCAGTTACACCCCTCCCGACTACACTGTGTATATTGGTATCCATTGTTCCATAAGAATGGCTTCCACTGGACCACCACCGCCACCACAAAGAAACCTTGCATTACCTGGACCCAGCCACCCTAAGCCAAAGAAGATACGACGTTCCCTAAGCTACGAAATTAAATACAAGATCATCCAAGAGTTGGAGAAAGGAACAAGACAGGTTGATCTCGCGCGCCAGCATGGTGTTAACGAGTCTACGATCCAGACAATTAAGAAGGATGCAGCCAAGATAAAGGAGCACATGAACATCACAAAGTCTACAGGTGCTTCTATGATCAAGTATTGTCACAATCAGGTGCTTCTCAAGATGGAAAAATTACTTGTGAGCTACTTGATTCGTCAGGCGCGACGGAACATGGCTGTGAACACGCGCTCAGTTAAGGAGTACGCACGTGAACTGTATGCTGCAGTGTCACGTAAGATGGGAATTGCAGAGCCCAAACCCTTCGATGCTTCCTCTGGGTGGTTGCAGAGGTTTAAATAGAGGAACAAGATCACCAACATTAACATTGGTGGTGAAGAAGCTAGTGCTGACTGTGTTGCGGCTAGGGATTTTCCTCCGTTTTTACGTGAGATTATGGAGGAAGGACAGTACACCGACGACCAGGTGTTTAACATGGACGAATCTGGTCTTTTTTGGAAAAAGCTATCTTCCAAGACCTTCGTTGTGAAGAATGCCAGCAAGTGTCGGGGCCGGAAGTTGCAGAAGGAGCGCATCACCGTCCTGTTTACCACCAATGCCTCCGGTACCTGTAAGCTCAAGTTATCGGTGATCCACACAGCACGCAAGCCGCACGCCTACAAGAGCATGGACATGACCAAGCTAAATGTCCACTGGCTGACCGCATGTAAGGCGTGGATGTTCTTTACACTGTCCCTCTCCTGGTTTGATGACTGTTTCGTTCCCGACGTTAAAAAATTCTGTGAGCAACAGAATGTTCCATTCAACATTTTGTTGCTGCTTGACAACGCACCAGGACACTGTTAGATCATCACCCCAACGTAAAAGTGGTCTTCGTTCCTCCCAACACTACGTCATTAATCCAGCCCATGGACCAAGAATTGATCTGTAATGTGAAAGCTGCATTCTCTGCAAAGAAATTCAAGCTCCTGAACGACTATACCAACATCAAGGATGAGTTGCGTAAGCTGGGTGACACCGATAGCAAGAGCGACGAGGACGAGGAACAACAATTGGCAGAGCAAGAAGTACTTGTGAAACAGTTTTGGAGAAAATTCAACGTCAAGAAAGCTGTGGACTTCTTGGTGGAGGCATGGGATCAGCTGTCTGTAGCAACGGTTCGTCACGCATGGAGACATGTGTTGCAAGGTATTCCAGGTGGGAGGCAGAGTCAATTTGTGACTGGTGAGGTTCAGACTGTTGCAGTAGCCGTGAACCTTGCCAGAGAAGCTGCGCAGAGTGTTACAGCTGCAGGCTTCTCCGAGACCACCAACGACGACATCCTAGAGGTGATAAGGGATCCTAATGTGACTGCCGACGAGATGTTAGATGATGATGACGTCAGTGAAGAGGCAGGTGGTGCGTCATCCCAAGAAGAACGCCAGTTATCGCATAGTAACGTAAGGGGTGCCATCGAGTGTGTTGAGAAACTCAAGTTCCTCCTTTCCGACGACCCTGGCGATAACCGGTATGAAGTCTTCACTACCCAGCTGTTGCAGACTATGGACCCCTACATCAAGGTGTATCACGACAACATCAACACCAGCTGTCAGCAAAGTATTACCGAGTTCTTTGCCCACCACAGCCAGCCCAAGCCAGTGATAATTACAAGAGACAGAGACAGTGATGGTGACTTTGAGGGATTTGTCAGGGAGGCACTAATAAGTGTGGATGACAGTGATGAAGACTCACCTGAGAGCCAGTAGCCTGCCCTCTGCCTCGGAGCCAGCCTCCATTCCCGTACGCCGACCCACCTCTTCTACTAATGTAAGTGTTAATCCCAACCTTGTTTTTTCTAACCTAACCTACAGTATATTATTCTCTTATTGATTGTTCCCTTCTATATTATGTGTGTGTGCATACCATCATAAAGTTAAGATGTTATTTTTACTAAAACGTACGTATTGTGTCGGGAAAAAGTGGAGTTTGGGGGTCTGCCCGGTCTCTATTTCAATTAATCCCATATGTTATGTTGTTCACTTTACGCGGGCCGCCGTGGGTTCAATTGACAGCGTAAAGTGAGGGTTCACTGTAATGTGTTTAAATGATAAGAGTCGGTCTATATCTGTAGTAAAACATAGAAAGATGTGATTAAAAACTTATTGAATAATGTGTTATGGGATTCTTCAAACCCCTCCAGCATTTTACTTCCTTCATTTTCTGCTACTTTGTCAACTTTGCATGCAATAGTAAACAAATCCTTATTGAAGTAGATGAAGTGTGTTAGGGAACTGGATATCAATAAACAAACAAAAGGATTGATTGATAACCTTAATACTGTATGATAATGTTTACACTTGGTGTACCATGGTAGATGGTAACTGTTTATTACTTACAGAAAGTATGTCCTCCACCTGTTCAGCCTGGGTAACAGACCAGCCGTGTCCTACTTCTGCCGTCTTATGGGAGAAAAGGGACAAAGTCTTCTACAGGAGCTGGATTCACTCCAGTAGGTCAAGTCTTTGTCCATTTACTTCCTTTATACATCTGTGTTCACCACAAAGTGTGACAAACATTAATAATGTGATATTTCTTATGTAACAAAACAAAAACCTTTAATGCTCCTCCTATTATAGTTTGACTTTTATAAATTCTGTCAGGAAGGAGGAATGAAGAGTTCATATTTCACATTTAAAAAATGTGAAATTTTAATATGGAATATTATTCCATTATGGTTTTATGTTTTAGCAGTTAATCCAAGATAGTATTGGAGAGTCCTTAGCACTAAATTATTTATTTTTAAGTATTTCTGCAACCAGTCAAGATTATTTTGAAGCCCTATTTATTGCATGGCATTGGAGGTAGTAACAGAATGTTATTTTAGGTGGGTGACAGATATGGGATATGGAGTCATGGTTTCGAGGTGCAGTAATCTCTCGCCAACCACAGGGGTTAAGTTCCTGAAAAACCCTCTGATTGGTAAGACTAAAGGTTTATGGGAAATGGGGGTTAGGTTCCACGGATCCAGATGACACTAGTCAAAGCCTAAGTTGAGTGTTCCTTCACTAAACAATACCTGTATTGTAAATTTAATTAAATTTGAGTCAAATACAAATAAAATAGATTAATATAAATTAAATAGTTCAGTAATATAAATTTTACAGTACAGGATTATTTACCTTTATGATATTGAGGGTGATGTGGAGAGAGAGGTGGTTGTTATGAGGGGACAGAGATCCTTAGTGCATCCCACTAACGTTATACTCTTCCCACGCACTTGTCTAAGCCGTGCTAATACGCGGAGACATAAAACTAAATACTGCAGCTGGTGAAATGGTGTACAGAGTGAAAACTGTGGATGTATGGAATTTGAGGATGGGAAATCTTCAGTTGGTGAGGGCTTTCTGTAATGTCATATACATGGGTACTGTAGTTTGGTTATGTGATGAGCATCATCCTAGATAAGACAGTACAGTATATAGGAGTAAGGTAAAAGGTGCTAGAGTGATATGAAGACAACCAGTGTCCTGGGAAGGAAATGTAGAGTAAGTAAAGAAAAGGTTTCCTGGGGATTAAAACATGCTAAAAATTCATGAGTAGTTATGAGTGGCCTTGGTGCAGCAAGCCCTTCTTGGGAAGTGTTGAAGGCTTAAGAGATAATGGTAAATTGGTTGAATTACTGAATCCATCCACTCATTCAGTCCTCTCTGAGTGCTTCGTTGTAGGAGACGATGAAGCCTTTGCTAAGCTTTCTTTCTGTTATGGATATAAGCAAAGTTTTTCTTTCTTATTTTTGGCCATAGTGGCTATGCTTGTAACATGGTACAGTACTGCTTTTCGATTCACACCGAGGGTAAAGACAAGTGGGACAGCAGACACGGAACTGTGCATTTACTATTCCCCGTTGGAAAGTAGCTTCTTAGTTGTAGTGGTCTAGGATAAAGATGTTAGTTTTTCTTTTGTAATTCTGTACATCAGAGGCCAAGATGCATTTGATAGGGAAACAAAGCTGTGTTTTGGAAGCAAATTTTGGTCTTGTTTGGAATAGAGGGATAATCAGGTGTGCTCTAAGGCAAAGTAAACATACTGTGTAATATTTTTCTAGCATTGCTATATATTTCCAATATACTTCTCATACATGGGTAGTTGAATATGAATAAGCCAAAGTATTAGTTTTAAAATAGTACTTACACATTCCTAATCATTTTCCAATTGTAATTTTAGTGAATTTTTGTCTTTAAGAATAATCTCATTCTATGTTGGTAAATACTGTACAGTACAGCAGTACCACATTTTGACCAAATATCATGATCATTACGTATTGAAATTGTTTTGTTTTTTCGTATGTAAAATGAATCATAATGTCACAGAATATATGAGCTATGTCAGCAATTACTGTACGTACATAACTACTGTATATAACCTGCAGTAGTACCTGGTGTTGATGTGTTCAGTTGTGGCCATTGTATGTAAGATATATATAATGCAAAGGCCTTACCAAAGTTACTTTTTTGCATCATGTTTCTTCAGTACTTTGATGTCAGCCCAACAATACCCAGTGAATTTTTTTCTCTTTAATATAACCATAAACATTTGCTTCTGCATGTTAATTATGTTATCTTAGGGTATTCTTATAAGCTGTCAGGCAAACAGCTATAACAAGATGAGCCACACACCAACAAAATGGCTTACTGTATGTTATGTATAAGGATATTTAATGTGTTGCTTGTCTCTTAAAACAAAAAATTATCATTACAGAATAGATCAGTTGCTTGTATACATCAACATTTAGTGCCCTGTTATTTTACTTGCAGCAATTTTTGGCAAATTAGTTGCCTCTGCCAATTCTTGGAGGAAAATGATGTTTGGTACAAGAAAGATGATAATTCAAGTTATTAAATAATGAATGAGAACATTTCAATGAACATGCCAATATATAAATGTATTTATCCTATTATTTATACCATATGGAACTTTCATTTAGTACTTAGTGGAGATGAATGATTTGTGACTCCAAGTTAATGTACTGTAAATATTGTACATGTATAAGCTTTGTATGATGGTGGTGCACAAGTAATTGTTATACAAGGATCAACCCATAATTTTATCACCACATATATATATTGTATTTATCTCTTACCCCAGAGAATCTCTCCTGCTGGAGTTCTCAAGTGGAATTGTGTTAATTTCTCCATTTATAATTCCCACTTTTATTAATTTATAACAATACCACTTCTGTATTCTTGGATGCTTTATTCCATTGATATGTAAATAAGAAACCCAAATCCTTATAGATATTATGTCCAAGACAGATGACACTTATATAGCAGTAACTTACAGTGCACAACAATTTTTCAACATTCCCTGATGAATATATTTTACCCTCATGTACAACCCACACATTTTGTCCTCTTCCACACTTGGGTTTTGTTGGAAAAAGATTCTGATCTCAGTATAGTACAGTAGCTGTTTTATATTGAGTCTAAAAGAAACTTGGAAAACCTTCTGATTTAAGTTTTACATAAAAACTTTATTGAGATCTACTATAATTATGCCCAGTCATAGAAAATACACTGTACCAAGGATCAATATTGTAAAAAACGATTCCAGTGGCAAGGTGTTCAGGGCTCCTAGATCAGCATTGTAGGAGCCAACTCAAATTTTCTGGAGCGATGAGATTTTTGGGGCAATTATAGCTTCAAAAAGCCGTAAGTTGAACACACTTTTAGCAACTTGCCATTTGAGCAATTTCTTGTAATACTGTAGTTGTCAGGTCATAACTGATGACCAGAAATTGGTTACAGGTAATGAACTACAATACATGCCAATGATGACCACTTGTTACAAAATTGAGCCCTGTATAGTGATTACCTTATTTAAAACTTGTTATTTTCTTTGTATAAACATTGAGCTAATTCTTCTTATTTAACTAATATGATTGATTGGTTGATTAATGAAATTTAGGTTTAAAGCCAAGCACTGGAGATTTTACTAATATGCATTCTACTGAAAATAATATTGAGGCAAACATTATACAGTACAGTATGTAAATAGAATAAAGTTCTTAGAAATTATAATTTTTTTATTCAGGTACAGTAAAGCCTCGAATAACGACGGTAATGTGTCCTCCAATATTGCAGAGTAAGGTGAATCATCCTATCATGAATCATTAATTATCATTAAAATAAAGCAATAATAATGAGATGCGTTCCCCAGTGTGAACTTTTCATATCTTTTGTGTGGCTTTTTACCATCTTTTCCCCTAAAACAATACAATTAATGAAAATTGCAAACTATATTCTTTAAATAATGTTTCTGAATGCACCTTATACAATATAATGAATAATAATATGGTCACACAAGAGGAGATGGGATGCCATTGTTTTCGTTAGTGTTTACAGCCGGGAGCCCGGGATGATAGTTCTACACGAGAAAATGAAGAAAATAAGACCCTGGTTGTAGCTTTAGTAAAATTATGTAAAAAAATTAATAAATACGTTTTTAGTAATGTTATTTAATGTTAATAAATGGAACAATAGAAGTAGCTAACCACTAATGGCAAAGAAAAAAAAAGTGAGATGGATTGGGAACGCCAACATATTTGTGCGCATTTAAGGAAACCGCGCCATTTATCTTTTTAAGAATATGTACAAAAGAATCATTATTGTTTATTCCTGAATATGTATTTGATTGAATTAATCTTTATATATGCGAAATGAACAATACAATTCATTAATAATACGTAGAATATTAAAACACGCAAGAGGATAAGAGACGGCATTGTTGTCAGTGTTTACACCCATAATGTCAGTTATCCACCTGAAACTGAAGAAAATAAGACCCTGGTTGTTGTTAAAGCAGCAAAATTAATGTAAAAAAATATGTATGTTTTAGTTAATGTTTTTAATGTACAGTAGAAGTAACGATTGATATTAAAGAAAAAGTGAGACTGATAGTGGAACGCCAATGTATACGTGCGCACTCAAGGAAAAGTCATTTATCTTAAGAATATGTACAAAAGATTCATTATTGTTTATTACTGAATATGTATTTGATTGAATTAATGTTTATATACGTAAAATGAACAATGCAATTCATTAATAATACGTAGAATATTAAAACACACGAGGAGACAAGACGGTATTGTTTTCGTGAGTGACGATGGTTTTACATAAGAAACTGAAGAAATAAGACCCTGGTTGTAGCTGTAGTGAACTTAATGTAAAAAAATGGAATACCTGTATGTATGTTTTATTTAATGTTATTTAATGTTATTTAATGTTAATAAATGGAACCCTAGAAGTAGCTAACCGCTAATGGTAAAGAAATAAAGTTAGACAATTGGGAACGCCAACGTATGAACAGTAAGTGCGTACATGTGAAAACATATCGTCATTTCTCTACTTATGAATATGAAAGCAACACTTATTTACTGTTCATATATGTTTTGAATAATATTTACGAATGTAAAACAAAAATTCTACTCGCCAATTGCGGTAAAATCTAAAACATAAAGACAGCCAATGAATATTGTGTGAGTTTTTACTCAGGTGATGAAGTCATCAGGTTCAACTCTGGCTGAAGCTGTAGCTTTCCATAAAGCTGTTGCTGAAACTTACTGAACCTGAAGTTGATGTTGAAGCTGCTTATGATGCTGAAGTTGATGGTGTAGCTGAAGTTGATGGTTTAGGCCTTCGAATAATAAAGCTGTCTAAAGAACCTTGCACAGCTGCTTTCTTTTCTCATTATACATCTTTATGGAGAGGTCATTTGCGTTTATTTAAATTTTAATGCTGTGTTCTGTTAATGGATCCCCTTCAGAAAATATGTTCATTGCTTGCTCCATATAATATCCACAGACCTCTCGCCTTTTTCATATTGTTTTAACACCTCTAGTTTCTTGGCTAAGCTTAGACACTTTCTATTAGCTTTTGAAACAACACTACCATCACTTGCTCTCTTGCTCTTGTTGAATAGGGATGCAAAAATGCTGTAAGAAACCTGAGAAAGTTTTTCTCCAGTTCCTGTTCCAGATGCGTGAAAACAAAAGGCCCGCCAAGCTCTGACTGTTGTTTACCACTCCTTAGCAAGGCAGCTTCTTTGCTCAAGGCGCTCTTCATTTTTCTTTTTATAATACATATTGGGATTTAGTTATTATTTATATGAAAATGTAATTTTATTATATTTTGGTCGTAAATACGAATGAAATAAGGACGTAAATTGAGTTGGGTCCTAAATTAACCAGGGTCTTAAGTATGAAAAGTTGTTGGTCGAACCGTTGTTATCGGAGGCTTTACTGTACTCTTTTGATTATCTGTATACCTGTATTGACCCAATTAAATAATTGATAGAAAAGCTGTACTATGCATATTATGGTAATTGTATATAGTAACGAGTCTGGGTGTAGCTGGTGGGAGTCTACATGGGATGGTGCAAACCTCTTTTGACATACAGAAAGGAGTTCCATGATACTGTTTGGCCAAAGGAACTCTGTGATCATAATACCATAAGGGAAATACACAAGAATTAGGTACAGACAAAGATGCTATCATCAACATAATTATCTTGCCAGTAATGTATGCCATTTCTGTGTGCGTGTGTGTGTAGTGAAGTGTCCCAGCAAGGTGACACCATAATCAAATGCTGCCACTAACAGATGATAGGCTCAAATATGTCTTCCCAGTACACACTTGCTGTTCATTTGAAGATTTTGTGATTTTTGTTTGTAGTGTGGTGACTGGGTCTAACAAGAACACCAGCTGCAAATGTTATGGCCTGAGTCTCCATGAAGAACTTTGGTTGATTTTGAGTGCTGATTGATTATATTGTAAATAACCTTTGCACCACTTGTTAAGGTTAATTGGTAGGATTTCACGTATTTTCAGTGCCGCATGCAAGCTTTTTTTTCTTAACTGAATTTAGTTTATTAATTTCTGTAAGTGTAGGATGCTATAACTACTGTATAGCATGGCCAAGATGCCATATATAGATGCTCAGGTCAAACTGTATATTAGCCAGTACATGAGAATGTAAGCCTAAACTCTTGATACTTAACATATCCAAGCACACACACATGTAACTGAGACTTAGCAGAACAGGTTGAACCCATTCTTGGCCTCACTAGAATGCTTTGTCAGTTTTATTAGTAAAGGTACAGGTGAAATATTCAGCCCTCACTAGTGTCACCCCAGAGTTCAGGTGACATGAAAAATCAAAAGGGCAGTAAATTTCATTATTTTTAAGGTGCTTTATGTATACTACAGTATCTAAATCCCATGTAATCAGTTAATGAATTTACAAGGAATGTAAAAAAATATGAAAAATAAATCAAAAGAGATTTTATTATTTGTTTACCACTACTGTCTTGCGAGGAAGAGCTTCTGTAGTCTTATTACATTTCTACAGGACTGAGGACTGAACTGTGATGGGTATGTATGTACTGTATATAAGTGTAATGTATACATATCTACTTATAATTTTTAATTGTGCGAGTGTAGATTTGAGTCTCCTAATTATTGATGTGTGTAATGTGTTTGAGTAGGTATGTATTTGCAGTGTATATATATCTGTGTCTAACATTCTCAGTTTGTGTGACTATTTGACCATTTAGTTGCTTAATTATTGATATGTCTACTGTATGTGGGTTATTGTTTGTTTTCAAAAGTGTGCATTTACTTCCCAGTGTATTTTGTGTGTAGTTTTTGAGTATTGGAAATGTGTTTGATTGTGCAGGTTTTAAACTTGGCATATTTTTATAAGTATTAGTTTGACCGGCTTATATGGGGGGGGGGGGACTGGAAAAGTCAATGTCGGATTATCGAGGTACTGTACCAAACGTACCCTACTGTGCATAAGATATTCACCCGAGTTAGGTAATATATATATATATATTTATATACAGTCAACCCTCACTTTACGCGGTCCCACTTTACGCGTTTCCACGTTTACGCGGTACCCTGCCGAACACGGAATGCTCACTTTCCGCGGTGTGTGTACCCTTTTACGCGGAGAGCGGCGCGAGCAGGGTGCGCACAAGGTCGCCCAGTCATCAAAACATTACCAAGTTCTTCACCCGCCACCCACCACAGCCGGCCCAAGTCAGTGATAGTGAGGATATGGACTTCTATGGACTTTGAGGGGTTTGACAAAGAGGCCCCGCAAGCCTCTGTGGTGGATAGTGATACAATTGATACAAGTGATACAGGTGAGGGCCAATAATCTGCCCTCTGCCTCAGGACCAACCCCCCCATCCCCGTGTGCCCAGCCATCTTTTCTACAATGTAAGTGTTAAAAAACCTAATACCTGTATTATTGATATTTCTCTTAATTATTAATTGTGTGTGCATACCATCATAAAATTAAGAAGTTATTTTTACTACAACGTAGGTATTGTGTCTGAAAAAGTGGAGTTTGGGGGTCGGCCCGGTCTCTATTTCAATTAATCCCATATGTTATGTTGTTCACTTTACGCGTTTCTCACTTTACGCGGGCCGCCGTGGGTTCAATTGACCGCGTAAAGTGAGGGTTCACTGTATATGTAAGCATACAGGGTACAAATATATGTAAATATAAGTACAATATACTGTACAGTCAGTCCTCGACTTACGACGGGGTTAGGGACTGACGACCAGGTCGTAAGTCGAAAATGCAAAAATAATACATAGAAAATATAAAATAGGTGTCTTTTTTTCTTCTCAGCACCACGAGAACTCTCACTTTTACGCTTGCCAACCATTTTAAAGGGAATTACAAACGAAAATTTTGTAAGTACACAGCGCGATCACTAACGTCGGGACTCGAAAATACGTAATTTGAAATTTTTTTTATACGATTGTGGCGGTCATATGTCCGGGTGATCGTAAGTTGAGGAGTACCTGTATATTGTAATACAGAAATAACAATACGTACAGTACTGTACAATCATCTCACTCACTGTTCACTCGTTTTCTCTGTCGTAAACAAATGAACTTACTACAGTACAGGAGTACTTATTCTGAAGAAGACTCCACCTGGATTTGTGGTTGATGTGCTTAGGGGAACTTTGTCCGACTTTGATGTGCTGGGAGTGCTTACACCTGATGGTGTAGGTGTCCGACTAGGCCTTGGCTTGAAGTTGTGAATTTTCAATTGTGTAAGCTTCTTGTATGGCAGAATCTGGTGTAGAGTTGATATAATCTATTATTCCATCACAATATTCTCAGGCTGTAGATAATTTTATAGTCTTAATTTCTATCTCCTCTTCTTCAACTTCATCGTCAAGTAACATAACACTATCTGCTATTTCTTCACCTGTTAAAACTTGAAAGCCTGGATCACCCTCATCAGTTTCAAGTCATTCTTCAACATCTTTTTGTGTCACTTCAGTCTCACCTCCAGTTACTAGAGCATTGTGGTAATCACTTGCCTCAAAGCCTTCAAAATAAAAATCTTCATCAGTATCAATTAACAATTTCTTCCAACAGTTAGCTCACCACATGCTCGGCTGCTGCACTTGCAACACTGCCGCTTCCAACGCTACATTGCCATGTTTAACAGTCGCTAATACGGTAAACATCTGACCCACGGGTGGTGGGTCGGTTAAACGAGGGTTTACTGCATGTGCGAAATGGTGTTAAAACTCTTCCTCGTGGCTGGTCAAACTATGAGGGCATTGTGCTGCCTCTCTTCCATCTCAACTCTACAGGTTGCTCAAACGAAGTCACTGTTTAATACTACACTCCCTTGTTTTTTAGTTGGGAAATTTGGGGAAAGTTTTCACTCTTAATGTAGATGGCATAGGCCTTAGATGGCTCAGAACCATCATTCAGTCACTTATATGAGCTTAGAAAGGGAGAGAGTATTCCTGGGTGCACATGCCTTGGTACAGTACATATACGTACAGTAATATCTCTGTTAGTCGGAATCCCTCAAACCCGGAATTCTCCGATAACTGGAATTGAAATTTTCTCGGAAAATCGTTCCCAAACCCGGAAAATTCCGGAATTGGGGAGTTTTTCTGAGGGGCACATTTTCCGGAAAAATTCTGAGAAAATTTTCCCGGTACCCAGAAAATTCCGGGGCTGGGGGAGTATTTTCCGGGTTTGGGAGATGAAAATCGGGCACATTTTCTGTAAATTCCGAGAAAATTTTTCCGTTACCTGGAAAATTCCGGGGGAGGAGGAAATTTTTCCGGATTCGAGAGATGATGTAATGGGCAATTTCTGGAACTGAAGAGAAAATTTTACCTTGGATCCTGGAAGTGGTCTTTGCTGGAGTGGGTGATGGCCAGTTACAGTGGAGATGACATGGGTATGGAAGACGACTTTGGAGGTGACTTTGCTGGGAACTTCTCTAATTACTTGTTGCTGTCGACTGCACCATGGTCAGTCTTACGTTTCTTGGCACTCTGAGAACCATTAGAAAGTCCACTTTTATGCTTATCAGCCATGGATGGGGTTAAAAAAGGCAACAGTAGACAATGCACGGTCTTGTCAACAACAAATAATGGGGACCGATGCTCACTGAGGTGGCAAAAACTATGTTCTTCATAAACGTGCTCAGTTGTTTGTTTGTAACCGGAGAAAGCGTTCGTATCCCGACATCAGCTCCCGGCAAATTTGTCACAGCCTTTTGGGAAGTTCATTAATAAAGTTGAATGTTTGCAAGCGGAATGTCCATAACCCGAGGGTCACTGGTATAGTTAAGTAACACTTAGGTAGCAGGGGCACATATTCAGGGTGTGCTCCGCACACCCACAGAAGTCATGAAATAATGATTTAATACTTTTATTTAATGTAAATAAATATACATGACATTTTACATGTATTAACAGTGTTAACCTCAACTGTTGTTTCTTGGCTTTCCCGTTGGCGCTCTATTAGCTGCAGAGCCTGCAGTTGAGTGGAGCTGTCACCGCACACTTTGGGTAGTTGTACCAGATGGGGGTACCGAGGCAGGGAGAGACAGGGTTTATAGCAAGTGAAGTCGAGCGGCCAGCCAGTAGCAACCAGCGGAGGAAGTGTTGCTCTGTATTTCGTTTCCGTTTACTGTGAATGTGAAAATATATTTCTTTCCTTTGATTTACAAAGTGTTTAAAGCTCATTGTGCAATTTAATTTAGATACTTTAACATAATTTTCACCCTTGTTACACAATGGGAAATACTGTTGAAAAGGATTTACTCACGGAATTAAGACAAAGGCTCATTTTTGATGACGTTATAATGCAGTTTACATCGCCAAAAAGAATAGAATTACTGTATAAATAAAATGGGTAAGTAAAATTTATTTTTGTTTAAATTGCACTGCTGATATATGTACACTTCCACAATAATTTTCTTCTATTTTGCATTTCTCTGTGCTGTTTATATGCATAGTATACTACCTTTTATAAGTATGTAATTTACTTTATACAACTTAAAGTTTAGTCTTTACCTTATTATAATGCTCAGCACACCCTATTTCAATACCCACCACATGCCACTGGTAGGTAGTATTTGCAGCCTGGTAGTGTGTGTCAGACTAAGGATATACTGTACCCACTGCTTTGGGCTCAAGTGCAGTATTGGCTACTCATCAGAAATACTGGACAGCTTTTATACAATGATTATTACTTGTACAGTATATATTGTATCGGGTATTTCATTCTGGAAAATTTATTGATCCGGGTGTTACTCATTTTTGTTGAACATTCCTTCTGCTTTTTACAGTACAATATATGGAGGAACTGGAAATAATATTTTATGGATAATTTGAAAATGTAATAACAGCACTATATTGACTATAACCTATGGTCCTCCTCACACTGCTGAAGAGGATGATAGTTACAGTCAAGATATACAGTGCTCATTTTTCCTTGTTTTATCTTCTACAGAATTTCTTCAGTTGTGTAATGATAATGAATACAGTACAATAATTTAAGGTTCTGTGTTATATTAAAATCGGTGTATCAAATTATGCTATTTTGAGGGCCGACTATTCACATGAACTCTGAATCTTAAAATATTTTTTCATCTCTTTGGTAAATGTCATTTACAGTACAGTAGTTTCAAACCTGTGTAACACTTACCTTATCTATTTTATACCAAATAAAAAATTCCAAATTTATAAGAATATCAATACCGGTATGTATTATCTAGAAATTTGTTTACAAACATCAAACGAAACCAAACACGTCTCGCAATACACGAAAAGGAAGACTTGTTTATAAAAGTACAGATTCTCAAAATATATTTATTTTGCAAGGTAATGTGTTGCCTTTATGAGCTGTAAAACTTACACTACTTCAAATTTACATAAATGGTTTTGTTTAAAATGTGTTTATTTAAATTACAAAATCTAATTAAAATAAACATATTGCAGAGTTGAAATTTTAGTAAAAAGAGTTTAATGTAACATCTGCACTAATGAACATGAGACGACACAGTGAGTGGCCTCCTCTCTCTCTCTCACACACTGGAGACCACCCCAGCATATATATGGCAGGCACACACTTCCTTCCACAGTGAGC
Source organism: Homarus americanus (assembly GCF_018991925.1). Lineage (NCBI taxonomy): Eukaryota > Metazoa > Arthropoda > Malacostraca > Decapoda > Nephropidae > Homarus > Homarus americanus. The sequence goes on from NW_024713650.1 coordinate 3,499,790, forward strand.
CAGTCCTCAAGAGGCTTTCAGCTAACTGCTTCATCCTTTGTAGTCATGCCACCAGGACTGTCACCACCATATCTGTTTCATTATATGTCAATTAGTTTTAGGAAAAATAACATAACACATCTATCACATGTTTCAGTGTACTGGCAGTCCAACTACATGTACCCCTACTATATAGTATATGTATTTCTGTAGATAAGATTCATAAATTAGTAAAAACTTTTCACTATGCACTACATATTTTCATTGATCTGTATTTCTACCTGTATTCCAAATTTCATAAGCTACCTCTGACCGCACCTCTCCATTAAATAGGATTCAGTACGCACGAGGTCAGGGATCTGTCCTTCATATCAAGTGATACAGTGACTTCTGTTGTTGGTAATTTTCTTAAAACTAACCCCAAACCTTACAATAGGAGTGGAAAATGACCATCTACTCCAGCAAACATTCCTGCTAAGATATTGTCAAGCTTACATTGGGGATGTTCAGTTGGTATTTCTGGTGCACTTGGGTTACCTCTGTCAACTGTGTAAACCAATATATTAGCAGTAATTTTCTGTTTTGAAGAAACAAAAGTACTGTAATTATGCTGAAAGATCATCCAAATATGGAGTGCAGCACAAATGATGGTCATGCACTGGAGGATGTAAAGGTAGTTCATTGAAACAAAACTATTCCAACTTCTCTTCACACTTTCAAGCCTTGTTCTTAATCCACTTTCTCTGAAGTGACTCCATCAACTAGCCGATAAAATTCAAAAGTTCAGTCACCAACTTCAGATGAAGTGGCCGAGTCCTGCCTCCATGATGAGGTAACCCACCACCCCCACATCTCTGGTCTTGACACACTATCTTCACTCCAATTTTGACGAGTCCTAACTTACTTTTTTGTTTTAATGTATCCATTTAATTACAGGTTACCCGCGAGTTACGACGTCTCATATTAAAATCATTCACTTTAACGAAGTAGTCATACTTATACCCTATCCCCAAGTTACAATTGGTCTCTCCCGGATTAATGACCGCCCCCTACAATCAGTTGTCTCCGCCTGCACACTGATGATCATCTCTCGTCATCTCTCAACGTGTCAACTTCGGGCCCCAACCGTCACTATTTCTTGTCCATATTCAAATGGTCAGTTTGAGAATGCGAAATATTCATCAAGGTAACTTGGTAGGATCATCACGTGGAGTAGATCGGTGCATTTTAATTTTACAGTATTTTTCTTTATAAAATTTTTCAGTGTATTTTCCATTTATCTATGTTTCCAATAATGTGTCTATTATAAGCTTCCTATACAGTATACCCATTAAATGCCAATGTTGGATTTTATTTATTTATTTTTAAGGGCTTGCAAATTTTAATTTGTACAAGTCCTGCTTGTGTTAGGGTTAACGAAGATTTTACAGCCTTATTATGGAAGGGGAGAACACATCTATAAAACTTATAACCTACAATATTTAGAAATATTTTATAAGCCATACCAGAGATGAGAGGGGCCCAGGTATGTAACTATTTAGTCGCCCAGGGCATCATGGACAGCATCGGCGATCTTGTTATACTTCTTCTCATTGTCGACATAACCGTCACCACCCTGGGCAAAAAGAATAACATTCATCACCAAGAAAAGAGAGGCTGTAGAGGTCCAGTGCATTAAATGATAATGTTCTCATCTTTTGTGTTGGATACAGCGTTCGCCTCCTGTTCAAGGGGTCGGTAGTTTGATTCTAGAGTACAATACTGTACTCCCAGCTGTAAATGGATACCTAAATTTACAACTTGGGAAAGTGTAGTGTAGTACCGGCAATACTGCCTCCATGTGTACCGGAAGGCTTAGTATACAGTGTGCCGTATCCTCAATGTCCCTAATGGGCAGTCATGCCAACCCTCTTTCAATTTTCACCTGTCAATATCTAACTTCTTAAAACCTCAACTGATGGCTGGAACAAGACTCAACATTATATCTCGCAGAAAATGTTGGGGGATTTATTATAACTATAGTGTGTGTATTTGTATTAACGTTAAAAGGAATAATATGTTTGAGATAAAATGTTCCCGATGATCTATGTACAGTCGGCCACAAGAATAAGTATACACCAACGGTTCGTGTTTGAGACAAAATATCTGGTAACACTGTCCTGAACAGAACAGACAAAATGACCTGTAATTTATGTTTTATTCCTACATATACGTTATTTGTGAATGTTTTACTAGTGACTTGTGTTTGTATTACAAGTAATATATTGTATCAATGGTAGTAAACTTGTTGCCGAATGGGATTGCAGTTATCGTACAGCTCCCTCCTCCTCCCCCACTTTTTGTCTTACCCTACTTTTTTTTACTGATGTTTTGATTAGTAAAGGAAGGAAGAGGAGAAAGTAGAAGAATAAAGAAAGAGAAACAGAAAATAGTTAGAGATAACAGGTGGGAGGGAGCCGAGTTTCATCAAGAGTCTGGATGCACAGTTTCAACATTACCAGACCATTTCTGGACCTTAAGGCTACAGTGTGTATACTTATTCCTGTACAGTATAGTATATGTAAATTAATTCACCACTTTTTTTTTATCAAACAATTCTCATACTAAAACTAGCAAAGGCTATTTCATGACTATTAATTTGTGGATAAGAACCAGTTCTTAATGGCGACAGAACAACACTGAATTACAGCCTGAAAATCAAAATGGTAATGAATACAGTACTGTGGACATTTGATCACCGGTCTACTGAATACGGTGTTATAATTACTATTCTTACATAATAATGTCTTTATTTTGCAGGCAATGAAGCCATGGTCAGGTTAGGTGACAAAATGTCCTTGAACCACACACACAAACAACCATATAAGTGATGTCAGTATAGTACATACAGTACAGTATATGGGGAGAGTACAGTACAGTAATTACCTTCTTTGTGTGAACAAGTTTGTCTCCAACAGTGACTTCAAAGTAGCCAGTCATTTGAGGTGTTCCTTCACTAGCCTGTAAATACAAAATAAAGATTTAACATGTATTTATCATCACTTAAATGGTTTTAAAGAATATATATCCCCACTTCCCAGTACAGTACCATACAGTGGCGGACTGGCCCAGCGGGAAACCGAGAAATTTCCCGGTGGGCCCCAAAGTGATAGCTCCTTTGACTACGTTTTGGGATTAAGTGGGCCCTTTTGGACCCTTTTGAATGGGCCCCTTTACAAGTTTTCCCGTTAAGAAATTTATGACTCAGTCCACCACTGGTGCCATACATAGTTTGCCCTATGACAGAATAATTCAATTGCATTCTCTGTCTCATTAAAGAGATTGTTACAATATTATAGACTTAAAGAACAACTGTCAACTTGGGTAGACTGTACTGTATGTTATTTCACCACCACCTATCAGTTAGTACTGTATTGTGTAAATCTCCCCATACAACTAATGATGGAGGCATTATTATTAACGGGAGTGCAGTAATTATTAAAATATGGCAAAAATATAAAACTGTTACTGATACATTAAAAAGTTTTAAGACTCACAATATCCAGCTGATCAGGAAATTCAGATTCAAGTTGCTGTTTCAGCGCCCTGAACTTGGAGGCGTAGCCTCAGGCACCGCTGTAAGCAAAAAAGTATTAGTTCACTTACTTAATTACTGTACCCTCTGTGCCACTGATCGGCTCACTAGCTGTTAGGGCTGTCGGTCACTTCTGTTACACACTCCTGGCAAGTATTGGGCATGTCTCCGCTACACACTGTTGACAAGTACAGTATTGGGCATGTATGGACTCTTGAATGCATAGTACCTGAACCATGTTACTTTTTTTACTTTACCTTTATCCTCTTCACCACTGATCAACTTGTTAGCCTCTTGGGCGATCGGTCACGTGTTATGCACTGTTGGCATGCACTGGCTCCTGAATGTATCCAATGCTTGTCAAGTCTTGTCTTGAAAGAGCTCACACTCGGTGCCGTCACAACACACTCTGGTAGATTGTTCCAAGAGTTCACAACTCTCACTCCAAAAAAGTTTGCCCTCACAGTTTTCTGGACTTGCGGCTTCTTCAACCTTGAGCTGTGACCCCTTGTGGGGCGAGCGTCCGCCAGCTTCAAGTAAGGACACTTGACTGAGTAGTGCCCCCTGATATGTTTATACAACTCAATTAGGTTCCCCCCTTGCCCGTCTGTAGTATAAAATAGGCAATTGCAGGTGCACTAATCTCTCTGAGTAGTTGATGAGCCAAAGTGCCATTACCAGTCTGGTGGCTCTCCTCGGGATATTTTCAAACAACTGACAGTCCCTAGCATATCTTGGGGACCAGACAGGGTTACAGTACTCTAGGCCGGGAAGCACCTCGCTCTTGAAGATTGTTACGAGGGACGGACCGACCTTCTCATAAGACCTATTTTTTATATTGGTCACTCGAGGTCTACTACACTCTTTGATGAAAGGCTGTGATCACTAAGGTATCGAGTACTACTATAGCGTGCAGTCTACAAGATGGTTAGGTTAAGTTAGGTCAGGCCAAGTTAGATTAGGATAGGCCTAGGTCAGGTAAGGATATGTTAGATCAGGTCAAGTTAGTAAGATTAGGTTAAGTTAGACTAAAGTTATCTTTGTAGAATGTACGCTATAGTAGCACCAGATACTCTATGGATAACTTGAGTACTACCTGTATATGCCTCTTCTACTGTCGTGTAGTGTATTCAATCTTCTGTTAAGAGGACTTGAAGAGGCAGAGGATCAAGAGTACTGGGGTAGATGACTCGTGTACCTACTGAAATAATTACTGTACAGGCATTCAATGCATGAAGGGTAAGCTGAAGTAACTTGGTGTAGAAATAAAAAAGATACTTACCGTATAGAACGAAGATAAATTAACTTTTTTTCTCTTATAAATAATAATTTACTTACAGAAACATATTAACCACTGAGCCAGCCAAAACATTACTGAATTGATGATGATAATAATAATAATAATAATTGGTAGTCTTTTGTTTCTCAAAAGCGCCAGTTCTAAAGAATTCACCAGCGCTCGAAAAGCTACCAAGTCAAAGATTTGATAATAAAACGTAATAAAAGATCACAAAAAGTGGTCAGTTACTGGTTCAAGATGATATCACAGACTCGGGTACAGAAATTTGCCAAGAGTTAAATTCTTTGGAGTAAAATATGTGAATTCTTGGAGTACAATAAATGCCAGAGAATGTTGTGGCGGCGCCGAGGGCTCTGCTGTAGGCTCTACCAACACTGGCACAGTGAAGAGTCCACACATATCCAGTCCTGTACATGCTAAGTGTGTATCAGTGAACAGACCGACTGCCTGACCTGCTAGTGAGCTGACCATGGGTGATGAATATAATGAAGTAAGTAAAGTATTCTTGAACTTTTCGAGTTGTGTATTGGTTCACCATACACACAATGGCTAACAGTCAGTTGAATTAACCCACGAAACATGTTAAAAGCTTATTATTACTCACGAAATATATTAAAGCTTATTATTACTAATGAAATGTTATAAACTTATTATTACTCCTGAAATGTTATAAACTTATTATTACCCACGAAATATGTTACAGCGTATTATTACTCACGAAATGTTAAAATCTTATATTTACCCACGAAAGATGTTAAAAAGCTTATTATTACAATTATGACGCCTATTTTACCAAGTGTTCATTAATCAATACGTAGCTACCCAAGATGTGAGAATCGGGGCCTCAATCCCCCACCATACAGTTCACATACATACACTCCATATAATAACAGGAGATATTTTATAAAGCTATTATTACACTGCTAAGTTTAGAGTCTAAACTTTACACAGACCGACATGCAGACAATAATACATTTCTGTTATGTAATAGTCAAACACAAGCTCATGACCTAGTCTAAACTACTATGGATTTCCTCACTTATATACCATCTAAAACCTCATCTAATGCTGCGGTTATTGTAGAAGACGGACAATAATCTTATCACTCACCAATACACCACTTTGATCTTGAGTTTAGCCATGGCTGATGAAAAGCCTCGATAGACAAGGTGATACAGCTTTCCCCTTTAGTAGGACTGGGCTACTGGTGTGACTGGCCGGGGCTTCACGTGTTTATATGCCAGGCAATGTAAATAATGTTGAAGGTATACCACGACGAAGACTAAAGTATTATTGTAGAGAGATATAGTGACAGATAATCATTAAAATATATGGTTTATATTTGTTCAAAGTATAGGTAAATGAGCAATGATATACAGAAAGCCGATTAAACCAAGGATAAGACATGAAAGCTGGGAGAGGGAAACACTGATAGATTTTGTATCTATTTTAAAGTAAATAAGTCACTCACCTTAATTTAAACTAACAAATAAATCTTATAATGTTTTTAATTAGATCAGAATTTCTTTAGGTAGTTAATATAGCCAGACAAAATAATTTTACAATGTTCGTATATATTTTTAACATTAGTGATTACCTCACACGAGTTGCCACCTCAGCCATTTTATTTTAGGTTATGTATATTTTGTCTTCTCATCCTGGTCACGGCACCAAGCCCCCTCGGGGGCAAATCTGAAATCTATATTTTGTCTTTATTTCACACATCTCTACAAAGGTTTTATTCTTAATGAGGCCAACTTCAATTTCGAATAATAATACTCAATGAATGAATATTAAAACCTACTATAATGCTTTAATACCTCGAGGATATTCATTAAAATCTCAGGTGTTACGGGTCATTACAAAATTACGTAACGCAGACGGGAGTGGGGGGGGAGGTTGTGAGCTAGGTGTTAGTGAGTTACAGGGGGGTGGGGGTGTCAGAAGAAGTCGTATGTAACAGTAAAAAAAATAAAGAAGCCGAAATAATACAGATGTAATCTTTGGAAGTCCTTAATACAGTACTGAGTTATTTTTATACATTGTCAAATATATGCATATTCTTTTTTTTATAAACGTGAAAGCTTGTAATACAACGTTAATAATAAGAGCAAATATGTTTTATGTAATATATTCCTGATATATTGTTTGCATGTCAAAAAAAATATATATATATTTCTGAAAACTCAGTTCTCAGTGTAAATATTTAAGTGTCCAGCAGGGGTGGTTCATGTGTCACCCCTGCTGGGTGTTGTCCCAAATCTAACAGTCTTCCTGCCACACTGGTTCTCTACTCTGTACAGTCATGATTGGTGTTCCTTTGTTAGCCTTGATCTCAGTTGGCATTTCAAGTCCCTCAGTATCCATTTCTTCCTCCATGTGCCACTCATACTCTTCTTTTTCCAGGTACTAGACAACACACATGAATTCCCTTGCTAGTCTTTGAGGTCGCAGCCTTTCTGTTGGAGCACTCACACCAGACTGTCTACTGCGACTCGAGCAGTGCTTCTTAATATGTGAAGTCATGGATTTGACTGAGGCAAAGTATTTGCCACATGTTCCACAGATGCGCTTCTGTAGCTCATTCTTACTTTAACTTTTTACTTTTATCCTCTTCGCCACTGATCGGCTCGTTAGCCGCTTGGGCGATCGGTCACGTCTCTGTTACGCACTGTTGGCAAGTACTGGGCATGCACTGGCTCCTGAATGTACCTGAACCTGCTCCAGTGTTGGTCAAGTCTGGTCTTGAAAGAGCTCACACTCGGTGCCGTCACAACACTTTCTGGTAGATTGTTCCAAGAGTTCACAACTCTCACTCTGAAAAAGTTTGCCCTCACAGTTTTCTGGACTTGCAGCTTCTTCAATCTTGAGCTGTGACCCCTTGTGGGGCGAGCGTCCGCCAGCTCCAAGTAAGGACACTCGACTGAGTAGTGCCCCTTGAGATGCTTATACACCTCAATTAGGTCACTCCTTGCCCGTCTGTAGTATAAGCTAGGCAAGTTCAGGCGCTCCAATCTCTCAGGGTGGTTGAGGTGCCGAAGTGCAGGCTCCAGTCTGGTGGCCCTCCTTTGAACATTTTCAACCAACTGACAGTCCCTAGCATATCTTGGGGACCAGAGCGGGGTGACAGTACTCCAAATGGGGAAGCACTCCACTCTTGAAGATCGTTACGAGGGACGATAATTTATTTGCCTGATTTACCTTCTTCTCGCAATGGTCCGAAAACTTCAGCGCATTGTCAACATACACACTTAGGTCCTTCTCACATTCAGTCTCAAATAGTGCAGTTTCTTCATCCCGTTGGGACATATGATACGCCTCCTTACCGTTGGTACGCCCCAGGTGCATCCTCTTACACTTCGTGACATTGAATCTCAGCTGCCATTTCTTCGACCATTCTTGGAGCTCACAGAACTACTCATAATCATATCGGAAGGTTCTTGATTTGAAATAACTGCGTCAGCAGCAAAGATTTGTCCAGTATAGATTGAATAAAGAGCGATGTATTTATCAAACAAACAAACAACACAATAACCAGCCATCCTGTCCGTACAGGGGTAAGATGATGATTTGTGAATAACCACCTCATACTCATTTCATCAGCAAACTATCGCTAGGGATTTATTATTATTATTGATTTTTACTTTTCAGGGTATACTTCTCAAGCTGCAAGTAAATCTCGGTGATATTGTCGATCTTATAGTTCCAGGATATGTGTTTAAATATCTAATAGCTTGAGCTGTTGTACATGGTGAGGGCAGGTTAAAAGTGTTTAAAATCATGTTATTTTTGGCTATCACTAGATAAAATTTACATAAAGCATAAATCGTAAATTAAATTTAAGATATTTTTATGGCAAAGTTATGTAACATTAATATATATGGTATAATTGTATATAAAATTCTAATATCATTTCAGGGAGGAAATAGCTGAGGAAATCAGTATTAATTCAATATATTAAAACCAAATTTACGGGAATGTTGGAGTTGTGGGGTAATAGATGTTTGGTTCACACTCAGGATGGGATGGAGAAAGGAAACTCACAATGTGCTCTCTTTATACATTGTATTGATGTACAATGCAGCTTGGTGCTGGAAGTGGCAGCATGGTTACAAGCGTGATGTAGAGAGAGCTGTTGGGAGGATGCTCAGAGAAGGACCAGCTTGTGGGTCGCCATGCTCGCCGGCGGGAGCGAGGGCCGCCAGGCAGGCGGAGGAGGTGGTGTTG
>NW_024713650.1:3508969-3517435 GCF_018991925.1 Homarus americanus
AAGTTTCTGCATGCATATATATATATATATATATATATATATATATATATATATATATATATATATATATATATATATATATATATATATATATATATTATTTTAGAGTTAGGTTAGGAATCCGTTACATAAAACAATTGGCATGCACCGTTATCTTTTTATTAGTATGATCTAAAATAGAGGTATAATGACACTAGTATCAATGTAATGCAATGGAAATGTAAGTAACTTAATCTAAAATTACAGACTCAGAGTACAGGTACAGTGAAAATGGATGTATGACAGCCACCCAGACAAAGCCCCTACTTTTGCAGTCAGGGGTGAAACTTTTGTCTAGCCTTCTTCAACCAACAGCCCTAACTTAACCTAACCCTAACCTAACAATAATTAACCACAGAGAAAGAACAGTATATTTTACCCTCAACCTGTTTAATTATGTCCGTAACTTTTGAAAGCCCTTACTGTTGCCAGACAAAAGCCACCCCGATCAAAAGTGAGGGGCTTTTTGATATAATTAACTTTAATCGGGGCTTTGTCTGTACCCGTGAGGATAGTGTCTTGGTATAAGAATCTCAATGCTGTGAAACAAAATCTTAATATTTAATCTCAGTACCGCAGCAAAGTCCATAATATTTTTAACCAATACTTTAATATTTCTTACCTTATAGTATTATGTCTTCCAACAGAAGTAAATAACTGGATCGAAAACACAAAGAGAACTTAAAAGTCGTCTAGCCTCCCTCGTCTTGTCGATGGAGACTTGTGCAGAACTAGTGAATTGCTTGTAACTGGTGGATTGGTCGGCTGTACATGAACTGATATGACCCGAGAGACTGCATGGTTTACAGCTACTGGACGTTAATCCTTCCCTTTGTATCAGCGTTAAGAGATTAATCCTCGTCGTGTCTGACCTAACACCTGACCCACCACATGGGCTCACTGGCGTACTTGTTTGAAGTTGTTTCCTTAATCCTCCAACAGGTTACAGGTTGTGTGGCATAGCAAGGGTGTAGCTCACGTGGCCGTGATGATGTGGGTCAGGTGTTAGGTCAGACACGACAAGGATTAACCGCCGATACAAAAGGGATGGATTAACGTCTCCAGTAGCTGCAGATATGGGTGATGAGCAGGCAAAAGTGCCGCCAGGGGCGGACCGCCCCCCGCCCCTAGCTACGCTAGTGACTACAAGGTATCCACTATAGAGTATACATGTGTGTGTATGATGGTCAAGTGCACCGATATACAATTAAAATACTGTATTGTAATATACTTACACAATACAGATTATAATTAATATAAGGAATACTGTACATATAAATTATACAAATTAAATTATATAATCTGTACTTTCTATAGACCGTGTGGCCTAATGGATAAGGCGTCGGACTTCGGATCCGAAGATTGCAGGTTCGAGTCCTGTCACGGTCGGTAACTGTTTTATCTGTCGACGAGGTATAAAGGACGTAACCCTCAAACATCAGCTGCATGAGACAGTACTTCTTGATACACAAAGGACAGTGATTAGTACATTTTGATCTACCCAGTACTTGTCCAGTCGTTTCTCGAAGGTCAAGTCACCTAGAGAACTTTACAGATAGATATATTGATTGTTATTCAGTCAATTCTTCATGCAAGTATACATTGGTTCATCGTATACATAAATAGTGTAGGTATATATACTATGTATTTAGACAATGGTGGTATACAAGGAATGTGTATGTACAGAATGGTACACAATATACTGATTTAACTACGCATAATCCAAGAAAGGTGTTGTACTGTAAGTTTATATTCACTGCTTCCATCTCATCTTAAGCGTGTAAACAGGGAGTGAGAGAACTTGATATATTGGCAGGAAATCTAACTATGTGAAGATATTAGACGAGTGATTGCAATGTGGATCAATAGACTGACTTTTTAACTTCTCTTAACCTAGTCTAACCCAATTTAACTTTGACTTGACCTAACCTAATCTATTTTAACCTTGCTTTCATCTAACTTTGACCTACTGTAACTTAATCTAAACCTAACCTAACGTGACTTAAGTATCGTTATGAACTTATGATAGTTAATCTTCAAGGGAAATGAGTTGGGGTTTCTCCTTGATGAACTAATCTCTGTCTGTCTGTCTGTCTCTGTGTGTCTGTCTGTCTGTCTCTGTGTGTCTGTCTGTCTGTCTCTGTGTGTCTGTCTGTCTGTCTCTATGTGTCTGTCTGTCTGTCTGTACGTCTATATCTGTGTGGTGTATAGTTGCAGAGTCATGGTGAGGTGGTGGCATGAAAAACACAACCCTAACCAACATGATGTATGGCCAACCCGTCACACACTCCCTTGACCACTCTTTAATCCCTACCCACTCACTCTCTCTTCCTCCTCTTCTCTTGATTTCTTCCTTCCTCCTCTTCTCTTCTTTACTCTTTTCTCATTTTCTCTTCTCTACTCTTTTCTCCTCCCCTTCTTCTCTTTTCTCTACCTCCCTTTTCCTCCTCTCTTCTCTCACTCTCTTCCTCCTCCTTCTCCTCCTCTTTTCGTTCTTCTCTTCTCACTCCCTTCCTCTCTTTCACTCCCCTTATCCTCCTTTCTTCTCTCCACTCTTCTCTCTCCTCCCCCCTCCTCTCTCCTCTACCTTGAAGTGTGGGTGGGGCGGAACGTCACCCATATGGTATTGATTTTACGCCTTTGTTTTGCTATTTCATAACCTTCCTGTACCACGCAGCTGTTCCCTCCTTCACCAGAAATAAATAACTTTGGAAATAAGCTTAGGTTAGGTTAGAGTTAGTCTAGTTAGCGTTAGGTTAGGTTAGGGTTAGTCTAGTTAGCGTTAGGTTAGGTTAGAGTTAGTCTAGTTAGCGTTAGGTTAGGTTAGAGTTAGTCTAGTTAGCGTTAGGTTAGGTTAGGGTTAGTCTAGTTAGCGTTAGGTTAGGTTAGGTTAGGGTTAGTCTAGTTAGCGTTAGGTTAGGTTAGAGTTAGTCTAGTTAGCGTTAGGTTAGGTTAGAGTTAGTCTAGTTAGCGTTAGGTTAGGTTTGAGTTAGTCTAGTTAGCGTTAGCTTAGGTTAGAGTTAGTCTAGTTAGCGTTAGGTTAGGTTAGAGTTAGTCTAGTTAGCGTTAGGTTAGGTTAGAGTTAGTCTAGTTAGCGTTAGGTTAGGTTAGGGTTAGTCTAGTTAGCGTTAGGTTAGGTTAGGGTAGAGTCTGGTTGGCGTTGGGGGATTTGGGTTGAAAGTTGGTCTGGTTAGCGTTGGATTGGGTTTGAGTTAGTATAATTGGCGTTAGTTTGAGTTGAGTTGAGGTTGGTCTGGTTAACGGCGTTAGGTTGGGTTTGAGTTGGTCTGGTTAGCGTTGAGTTGGTTGGGGTTAGTCTAGTTGGCGTTAGGTTGGGTTAGAGTTGGTCTGGTTAGTAGTTAGATTGGGTTGGGTTGGGGATTGGTGGTTAGCGTTAGGTTAGGTTTGAGTTAGTCTAGTTAGCGTTAGGTTAGGTTAGGTTAGGGTTAGTCTAGTTAGCGTTAGGTTAGGTTAGAGTTAGTCTAGTTAGCGTTAGGTTAGACTAGGGTTAGTCTAGTTAGCGTTAGGTTAGGTTAGAGTTAGTCTAGTTAGCGTTAGGTTAGGTTAGAGTTAGTCTAGTTAGCGTTAGGTTAGGTTAGGGTAGAGTTAGGTTAAGTTAGGGTTAGTTTGGGTTAAGTTAGTGTTAGTTTAGTTTTGGGCTAGGCTCAGTTAGAGTTAGCGTTAGTTTAGTTTAGATTAGGTTAGGCTATGTTAGAATTAGTAAAGGTTAAGTTAGGTTGGCGTTAGTTTAGGTTAAGTTATGATAGCGTTAGTTTAGGTTAGGGTACTTAATCTTCAGGTGAAATAACGTGGGTGGGCTAATAATCAAGCGATTCATGTAAATTTCGAGCTATGCTTCGTATACACTTACTGTATATAACGATTTTCTAAAACCTCTCAAACATTCAGTATCGTCATTTACCTTTACTAAATTATGTTTATACAGTTAGGCTGGAGAGTGAATGTGTAACTTACTGTATTACTTAACTTTTTCTTGTAATTTGTAATGAGGACAACAAGCGTGTTACATCACTGGGTCTTACCGCTCCTCTATTGACGGTTTTTGTGTGTTTTATGTTGTTTGTTTTTTACGGGGAATAGCCCACCCGGGCACAGGTCATCGACCCACAACGGGGCCAAAGAAGCGAAAAATAGGGTAAAAAGAAATTACAAAATAAAAATAAAAAGATTATATTAATCTACATCACGAAGATGCCGGAAAACCAGCTTTTTAAAGTGAGACAGATTGTATGAGTATGGAAACACAGAAGGCAGAGTATTCTACAGTTTGGCTGTGTGAGGAAAGGAGGTACTATAACGGGCTATTCTAGTGTGACCGACAGACTTAGAGAAAGGGTGGGCACCGCGGGCAAGATGAGTGTTATGAGCCCACGGCCTTGCCGGCGGTACACAGGATGCCAAACCCACCGAACATTGCCCGTTAAAGTACCTTTAAAAGAGAGAGAGTGAAGCAACATCGTGGCGAAGAGAAAGGGAAGAAAGATATCAACTAAAGGAGGAGAGTTAATAAGTTAATAAGACGAAATGCCTTTGATTCCACCCTATCTAAAGGTTGGACAAAAGAAGAGCCACCCCAAATATGAGAGCAGTACTCCAAGTTAGGACCAATGAATCCCTTATAAACTTGAAGCAACTGCTCAGGAGTGAAGTAGCTATGTCATCTGTACAGCATTCCCAGCTTTCAGGAGGCAGCTTGAGCAATGTTGAGGATGTGTGGCTTCCAGGAAATATTAGAGCCGATAAGTGGTGAAGAAGATAAAAAGTAAAGTGGCGACACCTTGTTTACGAGGCTAAAAAGTGGAAAGTGATTTTCTGCGGCCACCTCTACTACCACTGCCATCACTACTACTACAATACTACAGCCACCACTACCACAACTATCACAACCACTACTATTATGCTTTAACTAAACTCGTAAGATTATTGTAGGGTTAGTTTGGCGTTAGGTTAAGTTAGATTAAATTTGGCTAGGTGATTCGGGTGTTTGAACAAAAGTTTCGTCGATCTCGAAATCACTTATCTGACGTGTGTGTGTTGAGGCAGCGGATATTACAACGTTTGGTGCACATCCTGTATAATGTGTGTGTGTGCATGGAGTCTTTCACAGATGGCTTGTCCCTAACGCTGAGTGCTGAGACCTGTTGTGTTTCTTTAAGCTTCACGAACCTACCGTCTTCTTTAATTAACCTACACACACTTACACTAACCTACACACACTTACACTAACCTACACACGACTTACACTAACCTACACACGACTTCCACTAACCATCACACACTTACACTAACCATCACACACTTACACTAACCAACACACACTTACACTAACCAACACACGACTTACACTAACCTACACACACTTACACTAACCAACACACACACTTACACTAACCTACACACACTTACACTAACCTACACACACTTACACTAACCTACACACACTTACACTAACCTACACACGACTTACACTAACCTACACACACACGACTTACACTAACCACACACACACCAACCTACACACACTTACACCTCAACCAACACACTACACCAACCTACACACGACTTACACCTACACACACACTTACACCAACCATCACACACTTACACTAACCAACACACACTTACACCCAACCATCACACACTTACACCAACCAACACATTCTACACTAACCAACACACGACTTACACTAACCTACACACACTTACACTAACCTACACACACTACACTAACCTACACAATGACTTACACTAACCATCACACACTTACACTAACCATCACACACTTACAGTAACCAACACACACTTACACTAACCAACACACACTTACACTCAGCCAACACACACTTACACTAACCTACACACGACTTAAACTAACCATCACACACTTACACTAACCATCACACGACTTACACTAACCCACACACGACTTACAACCTACACACACTTACACTAACCAACACACTTACACTACACCTACACTAACCTACACACACTTACACTAACCAACACACGACTTACACTAACCTACACGACTTACACTAACCAACACACATTCTACTACCTTTCAACCACACACTTACACTAACCTACACACACTTACACTAACCATCACACACTTACACTAAACCAACACACACTTTCTAACCAACACACGACTTACACTAACCTACACACGACTTCACACACTACACTAACCTTACACCAACACCCACACACCTTACACCAACCATCACACACTTACACAACCAACACACACTTACACTAACCAACACACGACTTTACACTAAATCACACACTAACCTACACTCCTACACACACTACACACGACTCCACACTACACTAACCACACACACTAACCACCACACAACTTACACAACTTACACACACACACACACGACTTACACTAACCAACACTGACTTACACTAACCTCACACACGACTTACACTAACCTACACACACCACTACACCAACAACACACACTTACACTAACCAACACACAACACACAACTACACACCACTAACCTACACACACCTACACTTACCTACCACTTACACTAACCATCACACACTTACACTAACCTAGACTCGACTTACACCAACCAACACACGACTTCAACCATCACACAATTTCAACCAACCATCACACACTTACACTCAACCATCACACACCTTACACTAACTCACACACTTATAACCATCACACACTTACACTAACCTACACACGACTTAAACTCAACCATCACACACTTACACTCAACTAACATGACTTACACTAACCATCACACACTTACACACAACTCACACACACACACTAACCATCACACACTTACACTAACCATCACACACTTACACTAACCTACACACGACTTTAAACTAACCATCACACACTTCATACCTAATCCAACACACGACTTACATTAACCATCACACACTTACACTAACCTACACTCGACTTACACTAACCTACACACGACTTACACTACCAACACACACATGACACTTCCAACACACGAGTTACACCATACACTCTCTTACACTAACCAACACACGACTTACACTAACCAACACACGAGTTACACTAACATACACCCAACACACGAGTTACACTAACATACACTCGGCTTACACTCAACCAACACACTTACACTATACACTCCACACACGAGTTACACTAACATACACTCGGCTTACACTAACCAACACTACGACCACACTAATAATGAGTTACACTAACATACACTCGGCTTACACTCAACCAACCACACGACTTACACTAACCAACACACGAGTTACACTAACATACACTCGGCTTACACTAACCAACACACGACTTACACTAACCAACACACGAGTTACACTAACATACACTCGGCTTACACTAACCAACACACGACTTACACTAACCAACACACGAGTTACACTAACATACACTCGGCTTACACTAACCAACACACGACTTACACTAACCAACACACGAGTTACACTAACCTACACTCGACTTACACTAACCTACACACGACTTACACTAACCAACACACGACTTACACCAACCTACACACGACTTACACTAACCAACACTCGACTTACACCAACCAACACACACTCAGGACAGCTTTATTGCCCCATTAGCTATTCAAATACTGGTAATAACACCCATCTATTCTGTAAGAGGACTCATGGAAGGACTAAGTTGAAAGAAAATGTGGCAGCAATGAAGAGAAGATGACAATGTGGCAGAAAGGGGCCCTTGATGATCTCCTATGTGAGGCAAGAACACTGCAGGAGAGACTAAAATTCATAGGGGACGGAAAGCAAAACACCGAGGATGTTGCCAGAAAGTTTGGCAACAAGATGCGTGTGGGAAAAGTGTCCTTGGCGGTAAGATCTCACAGAGGAATGTTCCGGTGGGGTTCTGCCAATAAACAGAGACATTAAAACAACTGAAAGAAAAACATCCCCTGCAAGTGAAGAGGAAGGTATTAGGTTCCAGGGTGCCTATATCCCTCCAAACGCTGTCATGTTCGAGAAAATAACAGGAGAGATGGTGTGGGAAAAAGGCAATGAAGACAAAGGGAGGGGCAGGCCCTTCAGGTCTGGATGCAGATGGATGGAGAGTCATCCTCATCACCAACAAGCTTGGTGCCACAACAAGTGATCTGTGCAATGCCACCGCCGCCCTTGCAAGAAAGCTAGCAACCTTGTGCTGTCATCACTTTCATGCTCTGATGGCCTGCCGCCTCATTCCCCTGGATAAAAATCCAAGATGTAGGCCTACAGGGGTGGGGGAACGCATAATGGAAGTGGTAAATGATGATGTCAGGGCAGCTACAGGGAACCTGCAAGTGTGTGATGGCCACCAGACTGGGGATGACGCTGCCATTCACGCCACGAGAAAGATATTTAAG
>NW_024713650.1:3517535-3600225 GCF_018991925.1 Homarus americanus
ATTACTTAAAACATATTTATTAATTTTTTTTACATAATTTTACTAAAGCTACAACCAGGGTCTTATTTTCTTAATTTTCTCGTGTAGAACTCATCCTTGACTCGCGGCTGTAAACACAAACGAAAACAATGGCGTCCCATCTCCTCTTGTGTGACCATATTATTATTCATTGTATTGTATAAGGTGCATTCAGAAACATTATATAAAAAATATAGTTTGCAATTTTCATTAATTGTATTGTTTTGGGGGAAAAGATGGTAAAAAGCCACACAAAAGATATGAAAAGCTCACACTGGGTAACGCATCTCATTATTATTGCTTTATTTTAATGGTAATTAATGATTCACTATAGGATGATTCACCTTACTCTGCAATATTGGAGGACACATTACCGGCGTTATTCGAGGCTTTACTGTAATTAACTTAGTGTCCACAAAAAGAACTGGGCCCCTCACTTGACTTTTCAATGAACTACTGTGTTCAATTTATTCCCGTTTCCAAGCCCACAGCCTACCCAATCACAACTTGGTGACATCTGGCAACTCTCTGGGACAGTAGCTACCACATGGCATGAAGCTGAGCATTAGTATTTTTTATGAAGTCATCAGAGGAGGACTTATATGTTTGATGCTGGAGCAGTGTGCCTTTGAATTTTGGTTTGGGTTATTTAAAGGGTTTTATTTCTTATCTATTGCAGAAGTATGGGTCCTAAGAACCTTCCAGATGAAGAAAAGGCCCATATTTTGGCGTGGAAGCTGGATAATGTACCATCGAGTGAAATTTGTAAACGTACTGGCCGGGGAAAGTCCACCATTAAACACTTGCTGACGACTGCCTGTGGGCTGCCTCCAAACGTTATCCCACCTTACAAAACATCTGGTCGCCCACGGAAGACTACTAAGGGCACAGATAACTTACTGCAGCGAGAAGTACTTAAGGACCCCGGGATTACAGCAGCTCGGCTAAAAAAAAGCCATCCATGCCTGCATGCTGAGGCCTCACAACGCACAATTCAACACCGCCTACAAAAAGAGTTGAAGCTCCCTAGTCAATGCGCTGCACGTAAGCCTCTTCTGACGGACCATATGCACAAGCAACGACTCGACCCCATCGTGGCTCCAAATGCTAAACGAAGGAGATATGAAGCTTCTTTTAAGCTGAAAGTGGTAGCATATGCCAAGTCACACAACAATTGTGCTGCTGCAAGAGAATGCGGTGTAACTGAGAAGATGGTACGAGAATGGAGATCAAAGGAACACTTGCTAAGGAGTATACCCATGAATAAATGTGCAATGAGAAGAGGCACTGCACACTGGCCGAATCTAGAGAAGCATACAGTAGACATGGTCCATGAGCAGCGTCAAAATGGATACTCTGTATCAAGAAACAAAATACGTATTTGGGCACTTAAGTGGGCTAAAGCAAACAAAGAGCACAGCAAAGACTTCAAAGGCACTGCTTCATGGTGTAGCCGTTTTATGGAAAGATATGATCTAGTTCTGAGGAAGAAAACAAAAATATCGCAAAAATTACCAGCAGATCTTGACTGTAAAATTACTAATTTCCATCGCCACGTAATACAACAACGTAAGGAACACGGTTACCCATTAAGCAACATCGGGAACATGGATGAAACGCCTTTGAACTTCAATATGGTCGGTAATCATACTGTTGATACAACAGAACATGAACAGACACAATTTACAGTTGCACTTTCATGCATGGCAGACGGAACCAAGCTGAACCCAATGATAATTTTCAAGAGGAAAACAATGCCAAAAATCAAGTTCCCGGCTGGAGTTTTTGTTCACGTCAACGAGAAAGGGTGGATGGACGAACAAGGAATAAAGTTATGGATTGATCATATATGGTGTAGGCGACCTGGTGGCTTTCAAAAACAGCGTAGCCTCTTAGTATGGGATATGTTCGCGAGTCATTTAACAGAGGGAACAAAAACCAGCATGGCGAGGAACAACAGTGACATTGCAGTTATTCCTGGTGGATTAACTTCAGTTGTACAACCACTTGATGTTTGTCTAAACAAACCATTCAAGGACCGCGTTTGTGAACAATGGAACGAGTGGATGATCAGCAGCAAAAAGTCTCGTACGAAAGGTGGGAATATGCTTGCTCCAGAACTGGATGTACTGTGTGAGTTTGTTATCAAGGCATGGAGTGATATTAATGTGGAAACAGTCATCAAGTCTTTTAAAAAGTGTGGAATATCTAATTCAATGGATGGTATGGAGGATGATATGTTGTGGGAGGACGAGGATGAAACAGAAGCCGAAGCCACGTCATCTGATTTGGAGTTTGATCCTTATGATGAAGCAGCCATAAATGTATCTCAGGATGTACTTGAAGAACTTATGATGTCAGATGTTGATGATGTGGATTTTGAAGGTTTTTAATACATGATGACTGAAGTAATAATCATTTTATTAAAATGTGCTTATAATATTTTTTACTTATCGGGTAATTTGCTTTTAAAATATTGTGAATTAGTATATTAAATGTGTATATACAGGTGCTCCCCGACTTACGACGGGGATAGGGACCCAAATCCAGGTCGTAATTCCGACATAGATAAAAAAATAAAAATAAAAATCTACAATGAAATACTGTACAGTAAAAGTAATAAATAGTGAGGAATGGATACAGTGTGACTGAGCACTTACCTTTAATGTAGTCAGCTGAATGCACATGGGGCCCCCATAATTTTCTAATTGTACATGGAGACTACATTAACTGGAAACGTTTCGGTGCCCGCGTCATTTTGAAAAAAAATATAAAAATTTTGGTCACAACTGCAGCGGTCGTAAGGTCAGAGCAGGTCGTAAGTACCGATGGATGTAAGTCCAAGCAGTCGTAAGTCGGGAACTACCTGTATATACAGTGGTTCCTCAGTTAACGAACACAATTCGTTCCACAGAGTCATTCGTTAACCGAATCCATTATTTCAATGGGATATTGGGTAATTGGTTCCAACTCGCAGAAAAGTATATACAAAGTAAAGCCAAAAACGCATTAAGTCAGAAACACTCCTAAAATTCCCTTAAATCACTATACTGTATATATATATATGTACATAAACACTCTTACTCTTAAATCACTACTGTAATGTGATACAGGTGATTAATTTTTATCTCTTGTGCAAAATATATACAGTGAACCCTCACTTTACGCGGTTAATTCATCCCACGGCGGCCTGCGTAAAGTGAACAACATAACATATGGGATTAATTGAAATAGAGACCGGGCCGACCCCCAAACTCCACTTTTTCAGACACAATACGTACGTTGTAGTAAAAATAACTTCTTAATTTTATGATGGTATGCACACACAATTAATAATTAAGAGAAATATCACTAATATTAGGTTTTTTAACACTTACATTAGTAGAAAAGATGGCTGGGCACACGGGGATGGGGGGTTGGTTCCGTGGCAGAGTGCAGATTATTGGCCCTCACCTGTATCACTTGTATCACTCTCCACCACAGAGGCTTGCAGGGCCTCTTTGTCAAACCCCTCAAAGTCCATATAAGTCCATATCCTCACTATCACTATCACTGACTTGGGCCGGCTGTGGCGGGTGAAGAACTCGGTAATGTTTTGATGACTGGGCGACCTTGTGCGCACCCTGCTCGCGCCGCTCTCCTCGTAAAAGGGTACACGCACCGCAGAAAGTGAGCATTCCGGTTTTGGCAGGGTACCGCATAAACGTGGAAACGGGTAAAGTGGGAACGCGTAAAGCGAGGGTTGACTGTAATGTTTATACAGTATAGTCTGGTTTTACGCGGTTATTTTAACTCGTGGAGGTCCGCGTATAAAGCAAAACGCATAAATAAAATAACAGAACATATGGGATTAATTGAAAAAGAGTCTGGGCCGACCCCCAGACTACCCTTTTTCCAATACATTACATACAGTGAACCCTCACTTTACGTGGTCAGTTGAACTCACGGAGGCCCGAAACGCGTAAAGTGAACAACATAACATATGGGATTAAATGAAATAGAGACCGGCTGACCCCCAAACTCCACTTTTTCCGACACAATACCTATGTTCTAGTAAAAATACCATCTTAATTTTATGATGGCACATGCACACAATTAATACTTAGAGAAATAGAGAAATACAGTCGTCAAGTTAATGTCCATTCAAATAATGGACTCAACTCCCTCCCCCTCTTCTCACACTCCTGGCTCTTCCGCCTCTGAGAAATGTTTGGGGGAAAACCACTAGATTTCAGGTATAGTAATAAATAATACCTCAAACTAAAGTTAGGATAATATAATTGACATTGCTGGATTCCTTGTAAGACCAGGAATATTTTGAATATAAATGTCATATATTTTGCACAAATGATAACATATTTACTCAGAGTAAACAAAATACTGTACTTAAAGTAGATCTAAAATTTGTATGTCTAATGCAAAATCTATGATGTTTATATTCAAAATGATCATCAAATTGTAAGAATTCCAGCAATGTAAATTATATTCTGGCCTGGTAATTTGTATGAATTTTATAAGCTAAAACAAATATCTTCAATTAATAAACAAAATATACTTACCGAAATACTATCTGTCAATCAAAATACCCCCTCTTCCCACCTGCTCCCTGGGTCCCTCCCTCCCTCCCTACCCCTCACCCCCACCTTCCCTCCCTACCAGAGAAATGATTGGGTTATAACAGTATATTTACATTTTTAGTAATAAATAATAACTCGGACTAAAGTTAGGATAATATAATTGACATTGCTGGATTCCTTGCAAGACCAGGAATATTTTGAATATACACTTCATATATTTTGTACAAAAGATAACATATTTGCTCTGAGTAAACAAAATACTTGCATTAGATCTCAAATTTGTATGTCTAATGCAAAATCTATGATGCTTATATTCAAAATGATCATCAAATTGTAAGAATTCCAGCAATGTAAATTATATTCTGGCCGGATAATTTGTATGAATTTTATGAGCTAAATAGAAAAATTATACTTCACCCACGTATATGAGTAGATGCACCGCGTAAAGTGGGAATTCTGGTTCTGGCAGGGTACCGCGTAAATGTAGAAACGCATAAAGTGAAACCGCGTAAAGCGAGGGTTCACTGTACTTTGTAGTTAAAATAACATCTTAATTTTATGATGGTATGCACACACACTTAATATTTAAGAGAAATATCAATATTAGGTTTTTTAACACTTACGTTAGTAGAAGAGATGGCTGGGCACACGGGGAATTTGACAAAGTGCTAATAAAAGTTCATATACAATCTTTGTTTTATTTTCATAAACTGTATGTTTATGTTACACAATACCCACAAATTCTTGGGGGCCCAATCTTATTTGCGGTCACTGTAGTACAGGTTGTGATAATTGTAATGGTTTTTCCACAACTTTTATAAATTCAGTTGCCTCTGAAGAAGTCTTGAATACAAAAGCTAAGGTGCTCCAGTGTTTCCCTTTTCCTGTGTGGTTTTATCAAGATTTATCTTGTTCACATTTCCATTGTGGATCTACATGAGAGAGAGACTGTGTACAGGACATGTGTAACCGCTGGAGTTTTAAACATCTTCCCTCTCCGACAAAGAGCCTTCTTGAAGGAGTTGTTCTTTTTAAGCGATAGTTTTAATTGCTCGAACATCTTCCCCCCCCCCCCTCCTCCATGTGGGACCAAGTTTGGTAGGGTTGGTAATCCTGTACACTTTGCTGATGCATTATGGGTTGTCTTATTCACTTGGTTGGTATGCCAGAGGTGCGTTTGTTTACATTATAAATCCTGGCGCTAAAATCAAGACTGCTGTACTCTCAACATGAACCTTTTTCCTCTCATTCAGCAAGGACAAGTCCTATACCTCACAGAGAATGGGAGTTTTTAGCGCATTTAATTTGGGAGGAAAAGGTTCTGCAGAATAAGAACACAAGTGGAAAGATTGTTGGTTTAAAGAAGCAAGCATGTACCTGTATGTGGATAGCAACCGGTTTCAATGCTGAGGGATATGGGGCTGCAGCGATCTGACCAACATCTAAGGAAGTGCAGTAAAATAAAGTAAGTTCAAAAATTTATATTTTGTTGCAAAGTAGGTTACATTAAATAGGGTGAAAATGACTACAATCTCTGAGACAACTAGCCTAATCCATTTACATGAGAGGTAGAGACTTCTTATATGGCTCCCATCTCACAGTACTGTGATTTACTACCTAACTATAACTTAAATTTGTGTAACATGAGATATTATTACCTTTTATTTTATTTCTTATTTCTCTTAATTCTATTTTCTTTTTCTTCTTAAACTTACTTTCTTTGTTCTCTACTCATGAGAGAGAGGGGAGGTGAGGAGGGAGTGTGAGAGGGAAGGAGGTGGACCTGTGGTTGAAAGGGGGAGCAGCCAGTTTGTGGTTGGCAGCCACCCTCACCCAAAGGGGGGACTAAGGAAGGAGGGGATAACTGGGAATGTGGATAACCTGCAATAACTGAGACACTAGGGGACAGTTATGTTATTACTAATGGTCACTGCATAACACCAAAGAGGGGAATTTATAACACTCTTTAACAGTTCTTTGTTTATTGAACAATTTTTTTAAGATTAACAATTACACTTCAAAACAATAAACATATTTTCCTAGCTAGTTAAACGTGGGTCACATGAATCACCATACTTTTTGTGAAATGAATAAAACTTTAAGTGTACTTACTTATATGTGTTGAAACCTGCCAATCACACACATTTACACTTCACCACCTCTAACCAGACTCTGACTTTGAAAATTGAGCTGGGCACTACATTCTAGCATCCAGCCAATCAGCACACAGTCATGCCTATGACATCACACTCAATGGTCACTGTGATTGGCTCATGCTTCAGGCATATCCAGAGCCCTATCAGCTTGGCGGGAACACTTGGATCCTTGGCGGGACCCTTACTCTAAAATCATGGCACTGTTACATTTAATACATAGTACGTAGGGTTTCCTTCCCGGGTGTAAGTGGTTATGTTTTTTTCCCGGAAATTTGGTTCAAATCCCGGGATTCTTATTGTTATTCCTTATCTCTGATTTGCACTATGTAAAATACAAAAATGCATGAAAGAGCGAGTCCGACAGAAGTGAAATGTACGGTACCGTTCCTGTGCACTTCTGGCCTTCACCACGTCTTGCTTGGGTACTGGCCCTAGTCTGTTGATCTCCCTGCAGAGTACAGAGGTGTGTTGACTGTCGAGTAATCTGTCTGTATATGATGCCAAAATGCAAGCCATGATATAATGTATCTTGGCTTGTATGATACGGAGTACGGACATGCGACTGATATGATAAATTAACATATAGTGCATACTTGGTGGCGTTATTTTTTTTCAGGTTATTTTACGAAACTATGGCCGAGTCATCATGGAATAGCGAGTCATATGCATGGCAATATTTTGATTGACTGAAAACTGAGGAATCATCAAAATATAGAAAGTGCAATTCAGTGATAAAGTGCAGGGTATGGTCCACCAGTTGTATGATCCGTCATTTAAGAAGCAAACATTCGATTGATATAGTTGAACTTAAACGTCCTGCAGACAAAGAGTGCACTGATATGAGTGATGTGTAGAGAAAGCCTATGCAACAAAAGATAACTGAATTTATGAAAAAGGAGACCAGGGAGGAAATCATTGGTAAGTCGGCAGCAGTAGATGGAATCTCCATAAATGCCATCACAAAGAGTGAGTTCATAAGAAAATCAGTGCTTGAAAAGGGATACAAGTTGCCTCAAAGTCCTTTTCTTGTTATGGATCTTGTACACAAGCAGTATAATGTTGCAAAAGAAAACGTGGTATCTGACATTAATAAAAGAAAAAATGCTGGGGTCAAGTTTGGATTATCTCTTGAGTATAATTCAATGAAAAACAAGCGTTACTTGAACATCAACTTACATGCCGGTGAGGCCTTTTGGAATTTAGGAATGGTGAAAATCGTGGGTTCACTGCCAGCAAAGGCTGCAGTTGAGGTAGTTGTGAATAAGTTAGCCGAGTTTCATATAGACTTAGAAAGAGATGTAGTAGCGTGTGTAACTGATGGAGCTAGTGTCGTGATTAAATTTGGCAAACTGATCGAGGCAAATCATCATATGTGTTATGCTCATGCAATACACTTAGCTGTCTGTGATGTTCTGTACAAGAAAACAGATGATAAGTTAGATAGCTTGGAAATGGAAACCCTTACCCAGCTCCAACAAGGTGGAACAGCTTGCTAGACATGTTGGAGCAATTTCTTAAGATAAAAAGCTCAATTGCTAAAGCTATGATTGACTGTAATATTGACATGAACATTACAAACAGGGAATTTGCAGTCCTGAATGCCTTAGTAACAGCACTGCAACCAGTGAAACTAGGGACTGAAAGGTTGGGAAGCAGAGGTACAACTCTTCTTATTACCGAGGGTGTATTTTCATTCATATTAAATGGACTGAATGAGCAGAATTCTCCATTTTCGGTGAAACTGGAAAATTCCCTATATAGAAGAATAAATGAAAGGAGGAATAAGGTTCTTGTAGGCCTTATGAAATATCTGCATTGTGGAAAGCAATATAATAATTGTGAGGGAGGACTGCCAGCATTGGCAGTCAAGTCTACCCTCGTGGAGGCAGCTAAAGAGAATTAAAAGATGTTATCAAGAATGTTTAAAGTAAGTAATGAGGAGGAATTACCAAATTGGCAGCCACCAGCTAAGGATAATATGGAAATATCTGTAGAAGAACAAGTGACACTCACAGGTAAGCTCAAGGCAGCAATAGAACAGGTTCAGAGTAAAAGAAGAAAGGTGTATGAATGTAAACACATTAGGAAAGAGTTCGATGTGTTTGAGGCAACAGGAGAGAGAACACATAATTTAGAGAAACTATTCCAGGCCCTCATCTCAGTACCACCAACTTCAGTTGAAGCCGAAAGGGCATTTTCAGCTGCTGGCCTATTTATTACAAAACTAAGAACAAGGCTCACTGACTGCAGTATTGACTGTTTGTGCTTCTTGAGGAGTTATTTCATGAACAACTTTTGATGTGGGCATGACTGTGTGGCTTGTGTGCACAAATGATTTTATGCTATTATTTTTTCACAGGTCATTCAAGTGTTTGCTTTAGGTTTTTGTAAAATGTGGCTTCCAATTGGCATTAAATATAGAATTCTTATTTTTTATAATAGCTAACTTTGAATGTCATTCCAAATGTCTGAGTTTCTTTTATGTCTAACGGAATGAGATTAATTAAAATTTTGCCTGTTTAATCATATTATGTACCTATTTTTACACCAGTATGCAAGTTAATAAAGAGAACTTTGCTTCAGTGTAATATATAATTTATCAAATCAATTGCCTATCAAATAATCTACAGATACTACACTAATGAAGTATGTAGGGTTAGCATATAGCATTAGTTCGTACAGATATCACCTGATGCGGGAAATCCCGGGATCCCGGGAAATATCCTGGTTTGTCCCAGAATCCCGGAATGCTAAGAAACCCCCAAAACAGGAAACCCTACCACATATCCTTACCACCCACGCACCCCCTCCGCCGCGCGCTGTGATTGGTCTATTTAACCTTGCCTGCCCAGTCAACAACACATTACCGAGTTCTTCACCAGCCACCCACCACAGCCGGCCCAAGTCAGTGATAGTGAGGATATGGACTTTCAGGGGTTTGACAAAGAGGCCCTGCAAGCCTCTGTGGTGGATAGTGATACAATTGATACAAGTGATACAGGTAAGGGCCAATAATGTGCCCTCTGCCTCGGAACCAACCCCCCCATCCCCGTGTGCCCAGCCATCTCTTCTATTAACGTAAGTGTTAAAAAACCTAATATTATTGATATTTCTCTTAAATATTAATTGTGTGTGCATACCATCATAAAATTAAGATGTTATTTTTACGACAATGTAGGTATTGTGTCAGAAAAAAGGTACTAGTCTGGGGGTCGGCCCAGTCTCTATTTCAATTAATCTCATATGTTCTGTTATTTTATTTACGCGTTTCGCATTATACGCGGACCTACATGGGTTTAATTGACCGCGTAAACCCAGACTATACTGTATATATATATATATATATATATATATATATATATATATATATATATATATATATATATATATATATATATATATATATATATATATATATATATATATATATATATATATATATATATATATATATATATATATATATATATATATATATATATATATATATATATATACAGTATATGGTTGGATTAAGGCCAATTGATACCCTAAGCAAGGCCCAACAGTGGTGTCCCCTCGGCCCTCACATTGCTTAACTGACAAGATAATTAAGACCATGATTAAGACTCAATGAATACTGATGTTGAAATATGAGATAAAACATTCAGGTTTCTTCCAGGCCATCCTCCCACAAGCCAGATCCTACAGTTGTTTTAAATATAAGCGGGTTTTATTTATTTTACACTAAGTACCAGTAAGCAATATAAGCAAATTATCAACTTATAACCAGGATCCAGGGAAACAGATAAAATGCAAATTGTCAACGCTTTTTATTTATTTTTTTAATAAATTGTTATAAGAGAGAAATTTCAAATACAGTACAAAATTTTAACATATTGCTGTACTGTACTTTGATTAAAATTCCCTTATAATACTTATAAATTTACTTATACTTCAAAAATTTTTCTCCTACTTTTTTAATTGCAAAGTCTTTGATCAAGTCCTCAAAACTAATCTGCCGTAACAATTCTGCTTCTATGCTTAGCAGAGACAAGGCATCCAACCTCTTTTGTCACATAGTTGTTCTGTTTTTAATATGCTTCAGCTGAGAAAACGAACGCTCAGCTATGCAATTTGTGAGCATAAATGTTAAAAATATACAAAATGCAATTTCTACATCTGGAAAAGCACATTCAAGTTTGTCTTCTAAAATTATTTTATAAAGTTCAGCGTGACTGAATCCGGTTTTTACAGTTTCAGTTGCACCGAACTTATGGTGCACATATGAGTGAAACTGCTGAAGCTCGGTAGATAAATTAATGTCCAAGTCCTCTGGGTAAGCATCAATTAGCCTTTGAGAACACTGAACATACCTCTTAGTTTCAGTAGATGATGATACAACATTTGGTACTTCACTTAGAAAAGAATATCTGTCTGCTATTTCTGTGTACACTTCTCTTCTTCTCATCTGGGTTTTCAGTTTGTCAAAAATTGTGTAAAAGGCGGCAATACGAAATTTATCTCCGGGGTTCAGATTTACTTCTAATGCATCTCCGTCATCGGGTACCTTCTTTCCGATACGCTCGCGAGTTTGCACCGTATTATAATCTACTTCCGGTAGGATTTCCTTCGCGAGCGATTCAAATCTTTCAAAGTCGTCTCGTAAAATGCAGAGTCGGTCGGTCAATGACGCATACAGATCTGTACGTGTTTTCAAGTTCATGTCCTCACTTTGTAGAACTTTACTTGCTCTATGAAACTTTTGCAAAATCTCATCCTATATGATCAACATTAAGACCAATTCTAGCTCTTGCATCTTGTTTACAATATTGTCTGCCTCTTCTAGTGTCTCCTTTTTGTGATTCATCTTCTGCTAGACTTTCTAAAGCTTCCAAAATCTTAAAGAAAGACTTAAGAATTGCTGCTGTTGCCACATCATGTGCCTCCCGTCTGGTATCGGAAACGGATTTTAACACGCTTTCATTTCCAAGACTAACTTTACGAATTTTCCACCGGCCGGCTGAGGCCGAAAAAATTTTAGTATAGAGCAACTGTACTGTTGAGAAAAAATTAACTGCCACTTGACAGCAGTCACCAGCACTTCGGCCTACCACATTTAGTGAATGGGCTGCACACAGCACATATATGGCAAACTTATTTTCTTCGAAAATTTTTTGCTGCGTCCCCCTATAACGCCCAGACATGTTAGCAGCGTTGTCGTAGGCCTGACCCCTACATTTTGAAAAATTTAGTTTGCAAACATGACGTAAGTATTGCAACACCCGGTTTGCCATTTCCTCACCAGTATGGCTTCCTAGTTCTAGAAATGTTAAAAAGCGCTCAAAAGGTTGTCCATCTTTTATGTATACAACACTTAACTGATCTATATGTGATAGATCTGGGGTCGAGTCAACTGACAAGCTAAAATAACCAGAAAAAGTCACTTGGTCAACAATGAACGCGTGAACCTTTTGAGCCATTAGTTCAGTAACTTCCTCACAAGTGGTTTTGGACAGATAAGAAGGATTTCCTTTTCCTGAATTTCCATATTTGTAAATGTGACCTGCTAATAAATGTGACCTGCTCATAAATGTGACCTGCTAATATATGTGACCTGCTAATAAATGTGACCTGCTAATAAATGTGACCTGCTCATAAATGTGACCTGCTAATATATGTGACCTGCTAATAAATGTGACCTGCTCATAAATGTGACCTGCTAATATATGTGACCTGCTAATATATGTGACCTGCTAATAAATGTGACCTGCTCATAAATGTGACCTGCTAATAAATGTGACCTGCTAATAAATGTGACCTGCTAAAAATGGATCAAACTTAATTATGATCTCTAGCAGCCCTAAAAAATTTCCATTCTGCAGTGAACCAAATCTTTCATCTCTTCCTCGAAAAGCCAAGTTACGTTCAGCTAACATACAAATAACGGCTTTTACACGCATCAAGACATGTTCCCAGTAATGGCACTCTTCTTTAATGTGCTTTTCCAACTGCTGTCCCAAGCCTAAACGTTGTCTGCGAGTTAAGTAAGTTAGCATAGAGTCTCGATGAGCAGTGCTTCTTTCATGATTATCAATTACAATATTATTTTGCCAGTCACTGAACCCTTCTCTTTTAACAAAATTCAAGGAACATTTAGGAGCAAAAAGTTTACAAACAATACAGTAAACTGACCCAGTTGATGGTGAATATAATAACCACTCTCTCTTGTATTGCTCGCCATTGGCTTTTACCCCCAAAGAAAAGTTTTTGTGAACAGTATCTTGCTGGTTTGCCACTATTGAAACTTCGGTAAGATTTGTCAAATGGCCCATTGTGGTGTTGACAGTCACTGGGTCCACAAGCAGTCCAATAAGCCGCATCATCAGCAGAGAAATCGAGCCACAACCCTGGTTCTTTTGCTTTATTCACTTCATCTTTTGCGGACTGAATCATTTCACCATGGTCCAGTAGATTTTCATTAGAAACAGTTATTTTTACTTCAGATTGTCTTGTAGAGCAACTGTCATCAACATTTGCAGTAGAGATATCAAGAGAATTTACAGGCAAAGTGAGTTCAGTAGTGATACTTGTGCCCGTTGAACCAACCTGTGACACATCAACGTCATCATGATGTTCTGAGCTTGAAGTAGACAAAGTTGTAGTGGTGCCCCCTTCTTTTGGTGCCCTTAGCACGTGCGTATTTTGGTTAATGGTTAATCCAGCCCTGTATATATGTATACACAATAGAACGTCGATATAACACGAGATACATTCCAAGAGAGGTCGCTATAAACCGAATTCGCACTAAATCGAAGTGTTGTTTTTATGAAATAATTTAGTTTGGTACTTGAGAGAAACACAAAATACTAAAAAGACTGACATTCTACCCAGATGCACCTCATCCCATCTAGAATAAATAAAACATTGTTTTTTGTAGTACAGTGGTCCCTCGTTTAACGAACGGTTCGATTAACGAAATTTCGGTTAACAAATTACCTCCCATAAGGATCTTCAATTCGGTTAACGAACAAAACTTTGATTAACGAAATCCTTATAACCAACACGTTTTGTTGTGAGCATCAGCTGTTGGGTTAGTCTGCCAATTCAGTAATAATAATAATAATAATTAACGGTTTATTGAAAGAGCTTGGCAGCCAGAAGGCTGAAAATATACAGTTACATATTTGGGGAATGGGTTTCGAATTACAAATAATATACAAGTAACATAAGTGATACAAATAAGATATATAATAACTAGATGGGGAAAAGCTCAAACTACAGTTCATTTCAACATAGTGACAGTGAAGGAGTAGTGTTTACTGGGAGTGAATACACTGGTTTATTACAAGTTATTGATAATTTTTACAATGGTTGGGACTGGGCTGTTCTTATAGCGATCAGTTCGTGCACGTATGGGCTGGATGCGGTTGTGGTGTATGTTGTATGTTTACATTCGTTTCCAGTGGAGTAAATATAAAAAAAGTTGTGCTCTTTAATATTTTTGCATTTTTTTATTAAAATTATAAGTCATTTTAAAATTTAGTTAACATATTGATAATGCAGTATATGCAGTACAGGGAACTAGTTTTTTGTGCGCCCATCAGCCGCTTCACTCAGCCACCAGGCATCAGTTGGGCTTTGTTGACAGTGGAGTGAACATCTATTTTGTTGGTGTCTTGAATATTTTGCATTTTTCATTGAAATTATTGGTCATTCTGAAATTTAGTTATCATATTGATAATATATAGTGCAGTGCAGTGTTGATTTAAATAAAATAATCTTGACACACCGAGTGAACTTAAAATTTTATTGGTGACTTGATGGCATCAAGCATGGGTTCCCTGGAAGGTGATTTCTCCTCCATCCCCACTTCCTTCTCTTCTCCCTTCTCCTCCACCCCTACTTGTAATTCCCATCATCATCATCAACCAGGAGCCTTCTTCATACACACCTCAAAGTAAGTGTACTTTACTACATTTATTTTTTTATTTTGTATGTACTTTTCTGTGAGCTGGAACCAATTACCAAATATCCCATTGAATCAATGGATTCGGTTAACGAACGACTCTGTGGAACGAATTGTGTTCGTTAACTGAGGGACCACTGTAAATTGATTGTATGAGTAACTCCAGAGACAACTATTTTGTGATTTAGAATATTTTTTATATGGATATGTATTTTTGTAAGTCCCAAGGAGGAAAAAAATAAATATTTTGTGGATTCGAAATGGAATTTGTTACCAGGGAATGCAGCCCAGCCCGGGGGAAGAGTTGCTATGGCTTGTGCCCATATTCCTAGTCATTACGATGATCACGATGCATCATGTGTCGGGAAGCAGCCACACTACGCTGAGCACTATATTCCTAGACGCTTACATGAGCCTGTCACTAGGAATACAGCGCGGGTAAGCACTATGGATCGTGTCGGATGGCCACACAAACTTTGGCCATGCGCGGGTGCCTTATGCATTATTTCACATAATTAGAAAGACGGTATAGAGAGATATTTAGTTGTTATTTTATGCATCCACAATAATATATTGTAAAATATTTTTTTCTGGTCAAATTGTACTTCAGTATCTGTTTGAAACAAATTACAAATACTTTTTTTATCTGTGTACTTGGCAACAATGTTTGCGCACATGTAATTAAACATGGAGGGGAGAGAGCGTTCTGCAGCACTGTCTGAAACCCAGCGCTTAGCACTTTTGTGCCTTATTGAGCAAAGGCCAGTCATTGAGGACCGATCTACTAGCAACACAATAAATGAGGAGAAAAGAAAGGCCTGGGATGAAATTACTGCCTCATTCAACGCCAGCAACCCAGACCAACTCCCTCGCACGGCCAAGCAGCTCAAGAGGAGCTACGAACACATAAAAGGGAAGCAAGTATACGGTATGCTTCTTTCTAAGTTTAGTATTTAAATGTACGGTGTATTGCCATTAGGTTACTAAATTGAGTAGGATTAGAGTATTTAAGTGACGGGTCATGTGAGGAACCTCACCTCCTACCCAAAATAAATGTTATTTATGTCTACTTTCATAAATTATATATGCCTATATGCTATTAGATGCAGGTGTCTGAGTAAGATTAACCTTATAGTTTAATATGTGAAAGTGTAGCAATTGATTTGTTTTTACTCCTAAGAGTGCTAGGTTAAAATTGTGTATGATATCTGAAAAAAATATGAATTCATAAGGAAGGTTCTGGTATGGAGGGTAGCACAGTGAAAAGGTGCCTCTGCCATACTGTGTTAGGTTCTCTTGTTTGAAATATTTAATGCCAATCTTTGCCCATACAATGACTATATACTGTACAAGCTATACAGCATATAACTTTATATGAAACAGGTATTATTCTGCAGATTTGGTGTACTTTACATTAGGTGCCTGGCAATACTTTACGACCATGACATGCACCAAGAAAAATGGGCAAGTATGGGGCTGGTGCCTCCACACACTAGGCAAGCCCAAATATTCTGGCAAGATAAGCTTCAAACAGGTCTAGGCTCAGTTTCTGAAGGGGCATCTCAAAAGATTTGTCAGAAGCATATGAGTCCTCATTACCAGCATATAATAATTTTTACTGCAGATATGACTGTAGCTTAGTAGATATGTGTAAGCCTATTTTAGGCCTACTTCAAAAACTTTTTTTTATTTGTTTCTGATATACTGGCAGTCCCCGACTTACGACGATGTTAGGGACCCAAATCCAGGTTGTAAGTCGAATATGCAAAAATAATACATAGAAAATCTAAAATGGGTGTCTCTTTTTCTTCTCAGCACCACAAAACTCTCAATTTTAAGCTTGCCAGCCATTTTAAAAGGAATTACAAGCGAAAATTATGTCAGTACACAGCACAATCACTAACGTTGGGACTCGAAAATACATAATTTGAAAAAATTTTGGTACGACTGAGGCGGTCGTAAGTCGAGGAGTACAGTCAGTTCTGCTATAACGCGATAGTTGTGTTCTTGTAAAATATCGTGTTATAGAAAATCGCGTAATAGAAATAACAGGGCTTATGGAGAAAATAGGGTTAGGTGCAGATTACTACTCGAAATCGAAAAAAAATTAGTAGTTAGCCTAACACAAAGGATAGTACAGTCTAAATAAATGTTACATTCATATCTAATAATGAAATCGTACAGTAAATGTAACACTTTACCTTGAAAAAATATGAAAATAACTTGATGGGGGAGAAGGGTGATTTTGAGGTTGATAACATCGAGCTTCTCTTCAAGTGTTATATCCTTTCTTTTATGATCATCACCGGGAATTCGATCACCAGAACGCTTCTTGGAGATATTCTTCTTTACCATATTCACAGTTAATACCACAAAATTGGAGAAATAGTAAGCAAAAATCGCGTTACAGCAAACAAGCATTCGCGTTATGCAAATATTGTTCCTCTATTCATAAATCGCGTTAGAGCAAATTCGCGTTCTCAAAACACGCGTTATAGCAGAACTCACTGTACGTACCTGTACTGGTGTAAGTGCACATCAGCATCATAAAGTATAACCATGTTTTCCGACTCAATTTTTAATGGCAAATTTACATTTTTTAAACTATAAACAGGCTCTGTAAACATTGCTGTATTGTAAAATCCTACAAAACCCTCACATATTTCTTTTGTGCTGCATATATGTACAGTAAATGATATTAGTCTCTTCTGCATCCCGTTTGCCCATTGACATTGGTGATGAAAGCATGATAAAAGCCTATGCTGTTGCTATTAATGTTTCTACTGTATACAGCATTTATTTTCTTCTGTTTCTTTCAGAACTAAAAACAGAGATATAGAAGACCGAAAGAAGCTAAAAACGACAGGTGTACCTGCAAGTGTACTTGCTGCTTCACTTCCTCACTCCCAGGAGCCACTTGTTTTGCCTGTTCCAACCCCTGGGCCATCAACTGTGCCTTATGCACAATCTACTTCTGTTTCTCGACCTCTAATTTCACCTTCTGTTCCTGCTTCACCAGTCATTGCTCCTGCCTCACCAGTCATTGTTCCTGCCTCACCAGTCAAGGCTCCTGCCTCACCAGTTAATGTTCCTGCCTCACCACTAGAGAACACTTGTTTAGTTAAGGAACTGCTGGAAAAGCCATTTTCGAGAAGAAACATTTCAGAGAAAATTGAAATCTTAGGAAAACGTAGACCATGTCCACGACTTACAGGACTTACAAAGAAGCATACAGAAAAAAATAAAGAATATGTTAGGCATTTTAATATCACGCAGTACGAAAGCACGCATTGGTTGACTGGCTCAAATAAGTTAAACAAACTCTTCTGCTGGCCGTGTTTACTCTTTTCAACTGATCACAATGTATGGTCAAAAACTGGTTTTGATAATTTGAATACTTTGTCATTGGCTATTTCTAGGCATGAGAAGTCTTTTAATCACATAAACTGTTTTCTGCAACTTAATAGTTTCAGAAGAACGAGAACTGATCATCAGCTTGATGAACAACAACGCGTCAGTGACCAAATGCACAATGAAAAAGTTACGAAAAATCGGGAAATCCTGAAAAGACTAATTGATGCTGTATGCTTTCTAGCAAAGCAAGAACTTCCCCTTCGAGGCCATAACGAATCAGATACGTCTATAAATAAAGGGATTTACTCAGAGCTACTTGTACTGATTAGCCATTACAATCCGATGTTAGAAATTCATTTGAAAGAATCGACTATTTTCCGAGGTACATCTTCCGCCATTCAAAATGATTTGATTGCTGCAATCAGCTACTTAATCACGAAGCAAATAAAAGAAGATATTGAGAAAACTGATTTTGTGTCACTGATTTTGGATGAGACGTCTGATATAATCAATAAGCCACAGCTCTCTTCTGTTTTTCGTTTTGTTGACCAAAACTGTCAAGTTCAAGAAAGATTTCTTCATTTTACAGGCGTGAGCTCTGATCGTTCTTCAGCAGGCTTACTGGAGCATGTTAAACATCTGCTGAGCCACTTTAACTGTGGGGGAAAACTTGTTGCTCAGACATACGACGGCGCTGCTGTTATGGCTGGTCAGCAAAACGGTTTAAATAAGAAGGTACAGGAACTGCACCCTTGTGCTATATTTGTACACTGTTACAGCCATTTGCTAAATATGACGCTTCAACAATCAG
Organism: Homarus americanus; assembly: GCF_018991925.1. Classification (NCBI taxonomy): domain Eukaryota; kingdom Metazoa; phylum Arthropoda; class Malacostraca; order Decapoda; family Nephropidae; genus Homarus; species Homarus americanus. The sequence continues at coordinate 3,536,400 of NW_024713650.1, forward strand.
CAAAAGGTATCACGAAATGTAGAATTTTTTTTCAGACACTTTCATGTTTAGCAGCATTTTTCTCAAAGTCTTCAAAGAGAACATTTGCCCTTCAAGCTTTTCTTGAGAAACAACTACCCAGAGTAGCGCCTACAAGATGGAATTTTTCTTCAAAACTGGTCAACACCGTGAAAGAATATTATGACCAATTGACCTCATTTTTCCATCACATACTTGATCAATCTGCAGAGTGGGACGATGATTGTGTTTTAAAGGGCCAAGGATTTTTGTCTTTCCTCCAGAAATTCCAGACTCGCTTCCTGTTGAATGTTTTTTCCTCGGTGTTTTCTTTCACTGATGTTGTTTTCAAGATTCTTAAAAAAAAAGGAATGGACATTGCCTACTGCTCCAAAAAGGTTGAAGAGCTGATTGGAAAAATTAAGAAAATTCGTGAAGACGACTTCGACAGGATTTTTCAGGAAAGTGTTCCAGGAAGAAATGATGAAAACCCAATTAAAAGACCCAGAAGAAGTGAGCAGTTAGAAGAAGCAGGCTGCAGAGCTCTGTTCAATGAAATCTTAGATAACATTTTAGTTCAACTAAGAGATAGGTTTCAGACAGTCACACAGCTCGAATTCTTCTCTTTGCTGAACAGCAACTTTTTTGAAAAACATTGTAAGCAGTTTCCTGACAGTGCAGTGAAATGTTTGGAGAAGCAGTATGGATCTTTCTTTGATACTGTAAGGCTGAAGAATGAGCTAAGTGTTCTTTACGTTACCCCAGAGTTCAAAGGTAAGCCTGTTTTCGATTTGATGAAAATCATGCATGAAGCTAAACTCTATCTGGGAATGCCTGAAGTGTATAAACTTGCGAAGTTGATTGTCACTATACCTGCTACAAGTGCAACTGCAGAAAGGACATTTTCTGCTTTAAAAAGGATCAAGGCCTACTGCAGAAGCACACAAGGGCAGGAAAGACCGTCATCCTTAGCGTTGATGTCAATTGAAAAAACTCTGCTTGGGCACTTGAAAATGAAGCACACATTTTATGATGAAGTGACTGAAAAATTTATTGAAAAAAATAGGAGGATGGAGTTTGTTTATAAGTGAAAGCCTGAAAGGGAAAGAAAAGGGGAGAAGAAACCAAGGAGAAGGAGAAAGGTAAGACTTTTGTACACTTTTATATACTAAAATACAATTAAATTGTTTTTTAATTTATTTTACTTTTTCAAATACTTTTCTTTTCCTTTTTTAGGCTATTTTAAATTTAAATGAGAGAATAGGTAGCAAGCTAAGTTAATAATACAATGGCATGCACAGACCTACTTGAAAGCTTTTATTATCATCATATTCTCAAAATAGTATTTAATGTTAAACCACCAAGGTACAACACCCCCCCCCCCCACTCTAAAAAATAGAGAGCATGCTCAAGATCTTAGGTCAGGATTTGCCTCTGCTCACCAGTCAATGCTCCTGCCTCACCAGTCAATGCACTTACCTCACCAGTCAATGCCCCTGCCTTACTATCGAGTGATCCTGACTCACCCCTCCTGCTCCTGCTTCACACCAACACCTTTCTGCAGTGTCCAGGGCATCTGGTTCTGGGGCAAGGATCACACCAAGGCGCAGTAGGAGGGTGACAAGTGTCCATAAAATGTGTGAGAAAAGACAAGAGTAGTTCCATAAATATAAATTATACACAATGAAAAGGGAACATGAGGCAATAATGTCAGCATATAAACTCAAACAAAAATTAAATGAAACTGCAATTACATTGATTGAAGAGAGACATGAAAACATTAATAATGTTTTTGAATTGTTTGATACATGTTTAAAGAAAGTATCGGCTGCATTTGATGCCATGGCTAAAGCTTATGAATGATGGTTGAGTAATAACATAGTCATATGCAATGTTTATGATTTTACTCTGTTGTGTTATTTCAGAAAGTGGCATCTAGAATATAAATTTATTTTCTTATGTTTTACACATTCAAATATTTTGATTAAAAGGAAATAAATCTACATTTCTTTATTTTGCCAAATATTTTCTTTGGTTACAAAAGCTGTCAGAAGTATGGCAGCTAAGTTTTTTTTATTTACCGGTATCTATAATATAAGCTGTGATTTTCAGGAAATGCAGAAACCTGTATAGAAAAATGTAATTTAATTTTCTTAATTTTTACACATTTAGAGAAAATAAATCAATATTTCTTCTCTTTTGTTTTCTTCATATTACCTCACAGGTGAATTACCTTACATATTGAGTTAAGCTTAATTATTAAAGACCTTAATGAAGTAAAAATTAGACAATTTAAGGCAACGAAAGGATTCACTACTCATTAAAACAGAAATAATATAGAACTAGTGAAGTCTGAGAAACAACTGATGTAATAAATATTAATGACATGACTCGTTCACCACTTAAAGTAATGTATGGAAAATAGTAGAGTTACTTAGTAGCTAACTAAAGCCTTATTACTTCTTAATGATTATCAAAGTTCTGAAATAAACTTTACTGGACTTGAGTAACTGAACAAAATGCTCCACTATATACTCACTCCTTGCTTGACCTTCATGATTTACATATCTGACCATTTCTTCAGGGTCTTCTAAATGTACTGTATGTGTTCTATGTCCAGTGTAAGTCCATCTATGAAAGCAATACTATGGAGAGCTGCACATGCAATTATTATATTTTGGGTAGTAGACAGCTTTGCTCTTACATGCTGCAATACAGCAAATCTCCTCTTCCACACTCCAAATGTCCTTTCAATTGTAGTTCTTGTTTTAATATGATATTGTTATATTTCCTCTGCTTTTCATTAGCTGGATCTGAGTGAGTAAGTAGGGACAACGCATATCCACTATCACCGAGGAGAAAGTCTCGATATTCCCCGGCCTGCAGACTTTCACAAAGTCTTGACGTTGTGAATATGTGGGAGTCATGAGCACTGCCCGGCCAGTTACCACAAGGTTTGTAAATGTCATGTGTGCATCACATACGCCCATGACATTAATGGAGAAGAAATTCTTTCTACACCTGTAGAGTTCAGGATTTGACTCTCTAGGGCTCTTGATTGGAATGTGAGTCCAATCTATACAGCCTATCACACCTGGCATTCAAGCAATAGAGACAAATTCCTACATGAACTCTTCTTCTCGTTCAGGAAAGTGGAATATAATGTAATCTGGTGCAAGAGTGGCAATAGCAGCAGAAACATTCAGGACACATTTGCCAACACTTGGTTGAGACATGTCTGAACAGTCTCCCAGAGTTATTTAAAAATTCCTGTAGCCATGTATCTCATGGCAACCAGTAGCTGTAAACCTAGAGGAATTGGAATGCCTGAAAGGAAAGAGACAAAAGAAAAGATAATATAATATTACTCGTAATGTCTTAAGGATTTAGCACTCACGGCAGAAATTTATGCTGTACAGTACTGTATTTTAGATTGAACATAATCCCCCTCTCACTAAAAACCTACTTTATATTTCATGATCATTACACTTATCATGCTGTTCCTCAAGCATCTGATTCGCACTACTATACTGTATTAAAATCATAAATATTCGACTACCTCTATGGCTTAGTGACATTGGGAGACAATGTTTGATTTTTTGGAAGCAGCTGCCTGGTGCTCTCCTTTGATAATATGTAGCGCAGAATAAATTCCTCTTCATTATAATACTCAAAAGGATCTCGTCTAAACTTAAATCATCGCTTCCTCTTATCATCAAGCTGACTTAACATCCTTATTTCTTCTAAGTCATCAAGGTGTTGTCTGTAGTTCTGCATGCTGGAGTCATAACATTATCATTTTATTTTTTATTCTTGCAGCATAATATTGAATATTGACTATACATTAATTTATTTCTTAATTGAAATTTTGTAATAAAATTTAAACCATATGATTTATGAACCAACGAACAGCAAAATGTTGACTGCAATATCTGCACAAATGGAAAAGCGAAAATTAATTTAAACCATTTGTTTCCTTATTTCTTTTTTCCAAGAGATCAAGGGGCAGTCACACTTTTCCTTAACCCATGACTACTTATAATTACAGTGGCATTTAATTCCTTAAGTGAAAGATGCATCTCTATTTTTAAAAAAAGACAGAGTCTGTTATATCAAAACTAAGACAAGAACTATAGAAATCTGTAATTGTTGTTGATTGAATACCATCATACAGATGGCAAAGTTAAACTGCTCTCTCATGCCAGGGCAGTGGGGGCCCCTGCCTTGTGTTGTACACACTTTAAGTAACATAGAAACTTCTACAGATCAAAACTGCTTCAGGTTGACAAATGTCCAACCCATGTGCTGTTTTTGTGACAAGTATTGTTAATTGTCACTCCCTTACTGTCGACTGTTGTGTGCTTTTCTGAGTTTGTTTAGAATTTATCTCGAAAATGTAGTTATACTATACTTCGGTTAATGTAAATAACGTTTGTAAAACTTAAAAGCAAATAGAGATTTTTATTTTAGCAAAAGAGAGCAGTGTATCTGATGTTGCTTGTATCATTAAAACTGTGATGGAGCCTCGTATTGTATGGTATTGCAGAATTTTAGAGCCAATTATTTGTATGGATAGTAAGCAGTACTAATTCTTTATGTTTGTATTGATAGTAAGCAGTACTTAATCTTTATATAATTATTGACAGTATATATTTCTGTGAAAGAATAAAGGAAAATAAATCTTCTGCTTACTTCTGTTGGCCTACTGCTGCCTGACACACACAGACATTGTAGATCGTAAACCATAGCTTATATCTTGTTGAAAATAAATATTAAAGTTTATAAAAAACTATATTGCTGGGCCACCCCTGTGATATTTTCCTTGCTAACTCAAGATAGAGTGAGCTCACTTGGCTTGCCTCATTCCGAAAAAAATAAGTGAATTTCGTGGTTCAGATGGTTGAAAATTTATTACTACGACGGAAAAAATATTGTATGAATGAATAGAGATAAGAAACATTCCTTAAATTATAATAGACAGAAGTGTTAATTTAAGATGAGGCTCAGCAGTCGTCAGCGAGTAGGAGCCGCGATGTCAACATTCCAATAATGTTTAATGTTCATAACAGTGTTGTGAAAGTTGCCGTATCCTCATTACCACTTCCTTTAATTGTATTTATCAAAAAGAAATAATATCACTCAATGTAGACATCTGTAATAAAGTACTGGAAGAACTTTCATAAAATATAATGATGATTATTATTCGTCGTAAGGCAGCCGTAGGTAGGGGGTGGGCACCTGATGATGGTTCCAACAGTATAGGGGTATGCGCACTTTTACCTTCTGTTACGACCGTGTCGTATTTTTTCTATTTTTTTTTATATATAACATGTTCCATATTATTCCTGTAATGATGTGTTAAATTTACTATTATATATTCTAGTCACCTTACCCTGTGCTGTTAAGGTTTTAACTGTCATTATTTGTTCAAGCCCATCTTATTTCTTTATTTTGTATTGTAACCAGCATTCTTTGTTCTCTAACGACCATCTGCATCGTTAAACGACCCACCGGCGGGTCGCGTGGCGGGAGCTGACCTTATATATAGGACCCACCAACTGACTTGAGTCAGTTCAGTCCTCTTGTCATACAGTCCACATCCTTTGAGTGACACTCGTCACCTGTTACTTATACCTAATTTATTTGTGTTGTTCCTGTCGCTGAGATACATTTAAGTAATTCAGTGTTCTTTCACGTTAGTTAATTTCAGTGTTAGTTTTTATATGTTTATGTAGTGTTAACGTAATCCAATGCTTTATTATTATTCTTTCGATGTTTTGTATCACTTGTCTTAAAAGTTTCGATGGTGAATCAATTTGTTGTGACAGCCTACGAGGCTCTTTATTGTGTTAATATTTAATCAATTAAATTCTTAAAGGTTTACTTTATTTATTTTTATTCTTTTAATTTACTTCACTTTTTGTTTGGTTACGCCTAGAACCTGGATATTTAAGTAAATTAAGAGACGGCGTAACACTTCCGATACCTCGTTCATCGGGATGACTAGTAATACACCTGCACGAACACTATCAATCTGCATCGTGCTTCAGAGGAACTAGAAATACGGCCCTTAGTCCCACCTGTGAATAGGGATATCCTCAGCTTGGCTAGACAGGCAGGCTTTCAGGAGTTGGAGTTTGAGGATATTGAGGACGTTCTGGCATCCCATACAGAAGAGCTAACTAATGGAGATCTGCAACAACTAACAGAACACAGTCCTGTTGAAGATGAAGATGAAGAAGAACCTTAGCGAACGCTAACTACCAAGAGGATGGCAGAAGCGTCCGACATGATCCAGCAAGGTATGCAAATCTTCACTGAAGACGACCCAAACAGAGAACGTAGCTCAAAGATTGTCCGCAACGTGGAGGAAAATCTTCGGTGTTATAATGAGATCTACAAGGAGAAAAAGAAGAAGAGCACTAAGCAGTCAACGCTGGATTCTTATTTTTGTCTCCGGGAGGGAGAAGCAACATCTTTACAACAGCCTGCAAGGGAGGAGGAGCAACCAGCAGCCGAGGAACCCCAGTCAGAGCGGGAGGAAGAGGCACCCGCCGGATCTCAGTGACTCGCCGCCCTCCTCCTGTCCTCCTTCGCTCCACTACCTACCACACACTCGCTCCACCACCTCCGTCCATCAGTGAGTACATTACAAAATTGTTTACTTTATATATATATATATACATATATATATATATATATATATATATATATATATATATATATATATATATATATATATATATATATATATATATATATATATATATATATATATATATATATATATATATATATATATATATATATATATATATATATATATATATATATATATATATATATATATCCACTATTTTCTATAATAATACCATTGAATTTCTGTATATGTAATGTATTTCATGGGGCAAAGGGAGGCTCAGGAACATAACTCCCGTCTTTTATCTATTTCTTATGAGAAAAATTGATTCCGTTAACGTCGCGGTTTTCAGGAACGGAACCATGACGTTAAGCGAGGACTTACTGTGAATTACTTGTTCTCACATGACTAAAGATACGAAAAATTTTATATAGTACAAGAATAGAGGCTTACAATGATGAGTGATACAACAATGCATTGGGAACAGCAAAATATTAACAACTACCTGGTACAGTATTTATTAAGAGAATTCATGTTAAAAAATGAAACTTTTGCATGCTCTATCTTACCCTAATGTATGTACCTGTCAAGAGTATCAGGGGTGTTGAGGCTGCAGGCCTTCCCATAAACTGTTCTATGACTTTTTTCTTCATAATTCATTGTTCTTTTGAAAAGTGAGATTTAAAGTGAAAATACCATAGACAAAGTCTGGCACTTCAATGTGTGCTTCTCCTTGACTATCACCAAAGAGAAATTATCAGAAACACTGATTTCATTATGTCCTTAACTAGTCACTGTTACTTTTTGTTTTACCATTTCAAATTTAATTATTTTTGTATTGTGGCATTTTTGAGAGAATTAGAAGTACAGTCAACCCTCACTTTACGCGGTTAATGTAACCCACAGGGTACCGCGGAAAGTGAGAAACGCATAAAGTGAATAACATAACATATGGGATTAAATGAAATAGAGACCAGCTGACCTCCAAACTCCACTTTTTCCAACACAATACCTATGTTCTAGTAAAAATAACATCTTAATTTTATGATGGTACATGCACACAATTAATACTTAAGAGAAATACAGTCGCCAAGTTAATGTCCATTCAAATAATGGACTCAACTCCCTCCCCCTCTTCTCACACTACACTCCTGGCTCTTCCCTCTCTGAGAAATTTTTTGGGGAAAACCAGGTATAGTAATAAATAATACCTCAAACTAAAGTTAGGATAATATAATTGACATCGCTGGATTCCTTGTAAGACCAGGAATATTTTGAATACAAATGTCATATATTTTGCACAAAAGATAACATATTTACTCAGAGTAAACATTATATCTAAAATTTGTATGTCTAATGCAAAATCTATGATGTTTATATTCAAAATGATCATCAAATTGTAAGAATTCCAGCAATGTAAATTATATTCTGGCCGGATAATTTGTATGAATTTTATGAGCTAAATAAAAAATTATACTTCACCCGTGTAAAGGGGTACACCCACCACGGAATGTGAGCATCCTGGGTTCTGGCAGGGCACCGTGTAAACGTGGAAACGCGGAGTGTGAGACCGCATAAAGTGAGGGTTGACTGTATTGATTTCTGGAATACTGTATTCCTGTTCAGATACAGTACTGTATGTGAATACATTGTGGACATGAATCCCATGTGATCATGTAAAGACATTTTTTTTTTTTTTTTTTACTTTTGATGATTCATCATTACTTGCAACTATTACAACACCTTATGGGGATTACTAGCATACAAAAGTGAAAACTAACACTGTTAATACCACCAATATTTATAAACAATTAAATACTACTGTATATTGGCATCAGTAAAATAAATATATTGGGTAATTAGCCTTCATTATCTCCATTGTTTTCCTTAGTAATATTTAGTTATTCTAACTTTGACGTTAAAGATGTTATTTGTGTATTACAGTGAAAGACGATCTCATGTGAAAACTGGTGGTGGTCCTCCAGCCAGTCAGGCAGTAGAGGACACTCCGGCAGTTTTGCCACCAAAGATGTACCAGCCAATAGACACTGACATTGGGAACGATGAACCGCTGCCACTTGGTATGTTATCATTTTTCATCCCATGTTATCATAGATGTACAATAAAAATGTTTGCACAGCCACAAATAAGGGCAAAATTGACTTATCCTCTTTTGTATGGAATTACTTACACTGGGATCTCCTGACAAGTGTATACTGTATACTGAATGCTATATTTATCCAGTTGAAATTACTTTATCAAATAAATTTATCTTGTCAAATATAGATATCACCTTGGCCAGGGGTGGCCAACTCATCGATCGCGATGACAAGCCCTTTTCTAGTCAGTCACATGGCATAGTTAATTTAATGATCCATCCTTCATAAGCTACCATACAAAAGTCGTATTCAAATTTTACTCTTAATAACAAACGTCAAGGAAATACTGATTTTTTTTGCTTAATTAATAAAATATTGTAAAATGTGTTGCAGCTCAAGCAGAGGTAATCCTTGGGACAATTCAAGATGATGCTGTGATCACACAGAATTGTGAAACAGTCGAGGATGACATGGGGGAAATATTGAATAGCAGAGAAGAGACTTCATCCAACTTATATAACTCCAGGCCACATTCAAGTCTCAGCCCTGAAAATGGGGTATCAAGACCTTACTCAGGGTGTAATAACAGGCATGAAACTTACAGACACCAGTATCAGACTCCCAAGAAAGTGGCAGCAAGGAATGTTGAGAAGTCTTGTGAGCTAGATGTACAACTGCTACATCATAAGATTAGAATAGAAAAATTATCTCAAAAATATTATGATTTGAAAATCAGATGTGCTAAATTAGAAGAAGAAAAACTAAAGAAGGAGTTACTTTTACAAGAAGAAAATCACAGGACGAAGTTACTTTTTCAGGAAGAAAAGCAAAGGAAGGAACTTATTCCTTTGGATGAAAAATTGAAATGTCTAAATAAACATATATAATTTGTTTGCTATTTTATTTACTATTTACTTATTTCACATTAGTAAGTTGAATAAAAAATATGGAGTCCTTTATCATGTACAATATCATAGAATATTCCTCAGTAAAGTACAAACTGTATTTATTTATTTATTTTTTTCATTTCCAACAGTTAACAATTTATCTTTTTACTGACATTATGAAATTGTTCCATTATGTGCTAATTTTTCATAAGGGCTATGTTACTACTGTACAAACTCAAATAAATATGTTTGCATATATATACAGTTTACTGTTTTTATCCAGTTTGCACCTACTGTGCAGTAGAACATTTGTCATACAAGAAGATATGTACACTAATTTTATCCAAAGAAAAATCAGGAATAATTGACAAAGATCTTAAACAAGAAAAACTGAGAATAGCGGGACAAGTGCCTGTATTCTAAACAAACAATGTCCTATACTTTTACTTAATTTTTACTTTTATCCTCTTCACTACTGATCGGCTCGTTAGCCGCTTGGGCGATCGGTCACGTCTCTGTTACGCACTGTTGGCAAGTACTGGACATGCACCGGGGAAGATGACAAGAGGAAGGAGCAGGAGGCCAGCCGGTCCGTATTTATGTGATTCTGGAGCATCAGAATTCGAGGCGCTCGAGAGCCAATCATGGGAGAGAATGCGTAAAGTGTGAAACTGAGCTGGAGGTGGAAGGTCGAGACTAGGTCGGTGATCGTACCCCTACGTCCGCTCTATAGACCTAGTCTCTCGGCGTAGCTGGCTGATTGGCTGGTAGGCGCACGGCCAGGGCTCAGTTGGAGGTTGCAGGGGAGAGGATCCCCTCCCCCGGCGCAGCGGGAGACTAGATGTTGGCAAGGTTGCGTCCCACAAGTGATACATACCGGGCAGGTGTACGAACGACTCAGCCGCTGTGGGTGACAACTCCGTCTAGTGACACAAAACCTGTGGGAGAATAAGGAGGAGAAGGACGGTTTTGGATTAGCGGAGGTTGTACAAGCAATGGTTGTTGTGCTTCTGTCGCGGCAGGGGCAGCGTCCTCAGGGTCACTGGCTGGGTTGACTGGGTCATGGGCAGGGGCCACGACAGGAGGAGGGTCCCTGACAGCAGCAGGGTCTATGACAGGAGGAGGGTCCCTGACAGCAGCAGGGTCTATGACAGGAGGGGGGTCCACGATAAGAGCAGGTTCTACGACAGCAGCAGGGTGCAGGACAGGAGCAGGGGGTGCCCAGAAATGTCGTGGGCGGGGTTTTGCTGCCGGTGGTAACTGAGGGTAGGCTGGTGCAGGCGTAGATTGTTGGTGGTGCTGCTGGGCCGGGGGCCCAACGGGTAAGGTGGCCGGCTTGGCTCGGTCTATGCTGACGGTGTCGTGTCTGCCATTCCGGATAATCGTCAGGAACTTCGCTGAACGGGTAACAACCAGGAAGGGTCCATCGTAGGGGCGTTGTAGTGGGTTGCTGTGAGACACATGCCTGACGAAAACATACTCGGCTGTGAGTAGTGCAGGAAGGATGGATTCAGGGAGCCGAGGAGGCTGGCGTGGAGCAGTAGCTCTGAATGCAGAAACTGCTTGTCGTAGCTTTTGAGTAAGTCGTGACGAACGGCAGGAGTGGTTTGGTGGAAGTCGGCACTGGAGCAGGTTCAGATACTTTCAGGAGCTGGTGCATGTCCAGTACTTGCCAACAGTGCGTAACAGACACGTAACCGATCCTCCAAGTGGCTAACGAGCCGAGCCAGAGAAAGAACGGTGCTTTTCCATAAATTTACTTACTATATTTTTTTTAACGCAATACTTATAACAATATGCTTAGCGATATCTATGTACATTTATTATTTATTTATTAATTATTTTACATTAATAATTATGTGAATGTGTGTTGTATAAGATATAATAGTTGTTTATATTGAGGAGGCCTTGAAGGTTGTCGCGTTGTGTTTGTCTGCTCACACTCACTTAGTTAACAACAGTCAAAGGTTATAATCCACTCCAGGGTTGTCAAGCTTCACAGTTGATTCCTAGGCTGTATATATACGTGATAGTTGATCAAGAAACATTCCTACAAGACAGGATCACCGATGAACAGGGTAAAGTGGCCCCTAGAGACAACCCGGCTGCCTGGTTGTACAGTACAGTATAGAGTTCATTGGGGGGTCCGACTAATTACCCAAATGTACCCAAATGTAGCCGGAATGAAGTCAAATAATGGTCCTAGATGAATAAATCGGACTGCCAATCACTTCTCGATTAGTATTTGGTGTCACGAAGTAACAAAAAGTTGGTAAACTTAATTTAATCTGAGTTAATGGATCGAGTGCATGTACCTAATCTAACCTAATCTAACCTAACCTAACCTAACCCAACACAACTCAGATTAAATTAAGTTTACCAATTTTTTTTTTACTTTATGACACCAAATACTAGTCGAGAAGTGATTAGCAGTCCGATTTATTCATCTAGGACCATTATTTGACTTCATTCCGGCTATATTTGGGTAATTAGTCGGACCGTTCCTTGGTTGGTCTAAACTGAATCTTAACCCAGATAACTTTTTGGTGTAGCGGGTTAACTTGTACCACTGTCCTTCTTTCTCACCTGCTGCAGTTAAACATGGTTTTAGAAACCCATATTATTTAAGCAGTGGATACTTGGTAAAATTTTACTTTTTGCCAATACGTGTACAATATATGAAATCGAAGTTGAAACAGATTTCCTGGCGGTTTTTGCTGTGTTATGGAAGAATTTGACCTTCATTTCTTGTGCAAATTAATAGTTTCTGAGATAAACTCCCCGTCCTCAGAATCTATAGATTTTTTATGAATAAATAAAGGCAAAAATTATTCAAAACACATCGAAAACCATCAGTAAAACAAAGCCTGGTAAATATTCATCCATTGGCTGTCCTCAGGTTTTGATACAAAATAGTTTTTGGGGTAAATTTGTATTTGCACCCAACTGGTCTTATTGCAACTATATCTTGCGCTAGTCAGGCCGCACCTCGATTATGCGGTTCAGTTCTGGTGCCCCTATTATAGAATGGACATAAATTCACTAGAGTCGGTGCAGCGAAGATTGACAAAAATGATTCCGGGACTTAGAAACCTTCCATATCAGGATAGGCTAAAGAAACTTAACTTGCATTCCCTAGAAAGACGAAGGGTGCGGGGAGATATGATAGAAGTATTTAAGTGGGTGAAAGGAATCAATAAAGGGGCTATAGATAAAGTTCTTATAATATCCGAGCAGGATAGGAATTCGGAGCAACGGATTCAAGTTGGATAAGTTTAGGTTTAGGAGGGAGATAGGAAGAAACTGGTTCACAAATAGGGTGGTGGACGAGTGGAACAAGCTCAGCAACTTTGTAGTAAGTGCGGGAGCGCTGGAAAGTTTCAAAGGGAGGCTGGATAGATTCATGGATGATAGAGAGTGGTAGTAACTCTCGGCAGGAGCTGCCATGCACAGGCCAACCGGCCTATTGCAGACTCCTTATTTTCTTATGTTCTTATGTAACTGTTAGAAAGTAAAAAATATATTTTTTATTGTATTTATTTGTGTTTAGATCGGTTATAACCTTCGTTTCCGTCGGAAATTGGTCGGGTTTTTTTCGTTTTTTTTTTTTTTGTGGGTGGGGCGTTTTCCGAAAAAATAATGGTTAAGCGAATACAAAAAAAAATAGAAAAACATAAACCTGACCTGACCTAACCTAACCTAACTTAACTGACTCTCACCATATGATGGAATCACTTATTTCTTAACTTATTGGCCTGGTTCTGGTTCGTCGTTGGAGTTGCCACATATGTTGGTCTTGTCGACATTTACACTCGTTCTTGCACTTAGGAAACTTTACTGAGGTCGGGAGAACACCATGAGATCTAAAAATGCTGTAGTTTCTTCGGTTTTTTCCCCAAAACTCGCAATGAAGTGACACCCATAGTAGACTTCCATGGTCGGAAATTAATTTGAATTTCGAAATATGAGACCCAAAATCAAATTTGCTTGGGCCAAAAATAACACAAATTAAACCACAAATCATTTTAATTGGTTGCAAAAAAAAAAAAAAAAAGGCTTTGAGTGGCCGCGTGACGTGTACGGGAACGCATGAGCTTGAGGATTTATGAAGGGAACACGCAGAGGGGAGGACGGGTAGGCGATAATGGCAGAAGATTAATGGAAGAAAATGGAGAAAATTTTGGATAAACTAACTCCGTAATTATACATTTGCGACGGTAATGTAATCGATGAAAGTTATCTTATAATTAGACGTCTTAATAGAATATGATAATAGATTAGTGGTAGGAATGTGGGGTGTGAAAATACAACCATACCGTTTTTTGTATTACTCGAGTCTGACCTTCATATCTGGTGCAAATTATTGGCTTGGAAAAATAACTTTTTCTTTTGTAACAGAAACCACTAATTTGTATGAAACTGGCAGTAAGGCTTCAGTATAACACACCATAAAACACCATAAACGTAACTTAATCTAACCTAACTATTTTTTGGAGGCTACTTGTTACTGTGGTGGAGGATAGAGCTGGGCCATTTTGAAGGCTGTTATTCAGAGAGTTTATCAGAACAATAGTGAAGCAATCCAAATATTACAAGATCACGGTGACTCACCAACATGAAGACTGTGTCCTATGTGTGGAAATTGTTTACTTTTAAGAAAAGAAATTCTTTTGTCTCGAACCATAAGTGTACCAGCCAAGCCAAGTCACATGACACAATACCTGAAGATCATTGGTTGTCATGTCACAAAGAGGAGGAGGATAGGGCGAGAAAAGTGACTCTGGCAACATGGCGGTACAGAAATTTACACCTTTAAATTTGTGAGATACAGTACTCCGTTAATACTGATTTGCACAAGAAAAGATATGAATCGTATGTTTGGTTTTTATAGTTTTTGTGTCTATAATATTGAGAATTGGAAACATGCGGACAGCCAATGGACAAATATTAACCCCAAACCTTAACCAAGCTAATCTAACTGGGGATATGCATAGTTCGATGTTTTCTGTGTGTACCACCATGTCATTCGATGTTCTGGGTGTGTACCGCCACATACGAACATACGTAATACAATTTTAAATATCTCGCTTATACGTAATTTGTGCCAGAAAGGCTATTGCAGAAGTGTCTTAGAATTGTAAAAACTACTGAGTGCAACTATAAAATTGCCAAGATGGTGTAATGGCAACAAGTGTAATAATATTGGATATTTTGTGATGACCGGTAAGTTCCTACTGACGCTCTTTGGTTATTATTGACGACTGGTGAGTTATTTGTTTTGATGTTTATTTTCTTACCATATTTTCAACAGCGAGTTCTGATATGACAGCCATTTCTTGTACAAATGCTTCGTTTGGTAGATAATTAGGTGCCTAGACACACAACTTTGTCTTCTCGGTGGTAATGTGGCAGTGATGTCTCATTGCAGATGTAAACAGCCAATCGTATTGATATTTCAAAACACTCCGCCGCCGCCTTGACTCCGATGCTCAATGTATGTTTATGAGCCGTTTGGTACAGACGGCTGTTCACACCTCCACCAAAAAATCAAATCACACCATATCATAGTAAGTTCTTTCTGTTGAATATACAGTCAGTCCCCGACTTACGACGGGGTTAGGGACTGACGGCCAGGTCGTAAGTTGAAAATGCGAAATTAATACATAGAAAATCTAAAATGGGTGTCTCTTTTTCTTCTCAGCACCACAAGAACTCTCACTTTTACACTTGCCAACCATTTTAAAGGGAATTACAAACAATAATTTTGTCAGTACACAGCGCGATCACTAACGTCGGGACTCGAAAATACGTAATTTTGATTTTTTTTGTACGATTGCGGCGGTCGTATGTCTGGGTGGTCGTAAGTCGAGGAGTACCTGTACTGGGGAATCCGCCCTCCCCCCGGCTAGGAAGTTAGATAAGGTTAAGTTAGGTTCTTTCTGTTAAATATACTGGGGGGGTCCCCTCCCCCTCCCAGCTAAGAGTTAGGTAAGGTTAAGTTAAGTAGGTTGGTGAGGTGAGGTCTTCTAACAATGCTTCTGCCTGTTTTTCATATCAACTAAGGTTCGGTTTAATTTAGAAGTAACTACTTTTTAACACATTTGCACAAATTACAACAGTGTCCACAATAAAACACACTGAAGTTGCGGCATATTTATAATCATATTCTATGAAAAATCGGCCGTGGGTCAGTTGTCAATAATTACCCGCTATTTTACCACGAGTGCGCCCTGATTGGCTAA
Organism: Homarus americanus; assembly: GCF_018991925.1. NCBI lineage: Eukaryota > Metazoa > Arthropoda > Malacostraca > Decapoda > Nephropidae > Homarus > Homarus americanus. The sequence continues at coordinate 3,552,265 of NW_024713650.1, forward strand.
TCGTCCATTACCGGCGAATAATGCGAGATCTATATTTGACCGTGACTCTGGCGGCAGTTGGCATTTATTTAGCCGTGAGTCGATCGTTGTGTAGCTATACACATGCCTGACCATATTTCTGTTGTGCATGGAAACTCCTAACAAAAATAGAGGGAAATATTTGTTTTTGGTCGAACAGAGAATTTCATATTTCTTTTTATATAGGGAGGAAAAACTATACTATATTCTATTGTGTTTCCTCCGCAAATTTACATTTTTTGAATATTTGAACGGCTAAGACTTCCCCAATTACCAACAATATTGGTTGTTTAAAGTGGGCAGTAGAGGGAAAGTGTGAGGTCAAATACTACAAAGAACACCAGAAAAGCCTTTGAAAACCTGACCTAACTTATGACTGAGAGCACCACCACTACCACCACCAGGAGTTGTTCAGTTTTTAACTCCAGCTGTTTACCCATCTGCACTATCTTGTTACTAATCTCAGAAATTGCTTCATTAAATCCTTTGAAACTGTTCACATATCTTTTCAGGACCTTCTTCCATATTCCATTCATGCACTGACCTGTAACCTCATCCCATGCTGCAGCTGTGTTCTTTGTACATTGCAAAATGTTGTAGTCCTTCCAAAACTCTCTGGGCATTTTCTCACCTTCAGTAGCAACAATAGCCCGAGCGAAGGTCGTACGTAAATAATACGCTTTAAAAGCAGCAATAGCACTTTGATCCATGGGTTGGTTGATAGAGGTAGTGTTAGGTGGAAGGTAGACTACCTTAACATCAGGGTGCAGGTCGTCCAGGTGTGGTGGGTGTCCTGGAGCATTATTTAAAATAAATAAAATCTTGAACGCAATCCCTTGTTGCAGACAATACTCCTTGGTTCGTGGAATGAAACAACTTAGGAACCAATCCTTAAACAGTGCTAGGGTCATCCATGCCTTCTTATTACTGCTATAAAAGACTGGCAGTGTGTGCTTGCTGACATTTTTAAAAGCCCTTGGGTTCTCTGAATGATATATCATGAAGGGTCTTACCTTGAAACCAGCTACACCCCCCTCCCCCCCACAGAAGTGTGATTCGGTCCTTGAATGCCTTGAATCCCGGCATGGTTTTCGCCTCTGTGGATGTATGTCCGTTCTGCCATGTGCTTCCAGAATAAGCCAATTTCATCCACATTAAATATTTGCTCAGGCAAATAATTTCCCTCCACGATGACACGATCTATCTCCTTAAAAGCTTCGTTCGGCAGCACCCACATCAGCACTTGCTGCCTCTCCACTCACCTTTACACTGTGCAAACTGTAACGGTTCTTAAACCTTTGGAACCACCCCTGACTTGCTGTGAAGGTTTGGTCGCACTCATCTCCTGCCTGCTCTTTCAGGCTTTCGAAAAGGCTTCTTGCCTTAGCCTGTATGGTTAGAAGGCTTAAGGGTACACGCTTTTGCAGCTGATCTTCCATCCACATCACAAGTAATTTTTCCATCTCATGAAGAGGACCTTGTCTTTTTTCGTTATTATTGTTCCCTTTATAGGTGCTGATCCTTTCACTACCTCACGAATTCGTTCCTTGTCCTTCAAAATTGTTGATATCGTCGAATGAGAGAAGCCAAGGTCGCGCGAAATGGTTGTTACCGGTCGTATATCCGGGTTGTCGTAAGTCGAGTATGTCGTAAGTCGAGGAGAGACTGTACAGTCAACCCTCGCTTTACGCGGTCCCACATTCCGCGTTTCCACGTTTACGCGGTACCCTGCCGAAACAGGAATGCTCACATTCCGCGGTGCGTGTACCCCTTTACGCGGAGAGCGGCTGGCGAGCCGCGCCATTTTTGGATCCAAACCTCCCGCCCTCTCCCGCCATCCGCCATGTTGTGTAAGCGGCGCGAGCATGGTGCGCACAAGGTCGCCCAGTCATCAAAACATTACTGAGTTCTTCACCCGCCACCCACCACAGCCGGCCCAAGTCAGTGATAGTGATAATTATAGTGAGGATATGGACTTATATGGACTTTGAGGGGTTTGACAAAGAGGCCCTGCAAGCCTCTGTGGTGGATAGTGATAAAAGTGATACAGGTGAAGGCCAATAATTTGCCCTCTGCCTCGGAACCAACCGCCCATCCTCGTGTGCCCAGCCATCTTTTCTACTAATGTAAGTGTTAAAAAACCTAATATTATTGATATTTCTCTTAATTATTAATTGTGTGTGCACACCATCATAAAGTTAAGATAATATTTTTACTACAACATAGTTGTATGTCGTCAAAAAGTGGAGTTTGGGAGTCGGCCCGGTCTCTATTTCAATTAATCCCATATGTTATGTTGTTCACTTTACGCGTTTCTCACTTTCCGCGGTACCCTGTGGGTTGAATTGACCGCGTAAAGTGAGGGTTGACTGTATTTTCCAATATTAGGAACATTTACCGGAAAGTAAAATGTTAATTTACATATCCCAATTAGGATACTCACTTTATTCTGATGAGGAAGAAAAAGGTCCTGGTTGTGGAGATGGACTAGGTGGAGGAGGGGACCCCAGTACTACCACATGTGAAGCATCTTTTAGAGAATGATGAACATAGCTGTTTTGAAAGGTTTTTGAAGATTTCCAAAAGCCCACTTCTTTGATCTGACTGAGGCTCATATGCCGCAGAAAGGCCACAGACCCTGTATATTTCCTGGTGTCATGTGCCAAAAAATTTTTGCCACGTTCTGCTGACTAGGAGACAATTTCTTACCATCCTGTGATGAGAATACATATGGGCCTCGATTAGGGAATCTGATGAACCATTCTTGAAGATTCTTAACTGGGCACAATATATGAGGAACCCTTGTCTCATCCATTAGCCGTTTTATCCCGATAGGTTCAGCTTCAAAATCCCCCCCTTTCATTTTTTCTTAGAATCTCCGTAGGAAAAAGGGTGACATCTTCCTCAGAAAATACCATTAATGATTGATTATTGGAAATTGAAATCATCTCACTGAGTCTCATACCTGTTGCTATTGCTAGAAGGAAGGCTGCCTTCTGGAGCAATCTGTCCCGGTTCAGATGTATATTGTAATTAGGCCCCATAAGAATTTTAATAACTTTATCTAGAGACCAAGGTGAGATTCTCTTAGGCCGAGGGGTCTCTGAATGAAAAAGGACGATCTGAGCATTTGATAAATTCTTGAGTTCAAAGTAATATTAAAACCCCATGCCAGAGGGTCAACCAGTGCTGATTTATAAGATGCAATTGTAGATCCTTGAAGGCCTTTAACTCTGAACAAAAAATCTTAAAATTCTAACACAGCTGTTTCCAACAATGTGATTGGAGTCGTTAACCTGATAAATTGTTGAAAGTTTCCAGGCTTTCTCATATTACATAGAAGTTTGGGGTCTATGACCTGCTATCACTTGGTTAACTGTATTGGAATTACCCAACAATCTATTTAAACACCTTTTGAGAAACTCCAAGCATGAAGTGCCAAGGATATCTCGAACTGAGGGTGCAGTACCTGGTCTGGACATCCTTGTTGCAATTGTAGAGGATGCTGGCACCAGTCCAACAGATCCAGACACCAAGGTTGTAGGATCCAATATGGTGCAATTAAGAGGACCTTTCCCTGGAAGGATCTGAGTTTGTGAACCACTTTGGTCAACATTTTCACAAGTGGGAACAGATAGATTGAATGCCAACAGTTCTAATCTATGAGTAGAGCATTTCCTAAAAGATTCGATCGTTCCAAAGATGCATAAGTTGGCGTCTTGTGATTGTTTTGTGAGGCAAAGAGATCTATTTGTGGAGTCCCAACCTCCTCACTAGACTTTTGAACTTCGATATCTTTAGGGACCATTCTGTTTCCGTTGATACTGTACTGGCCTGAGACGGGACAACGCATCTGCCCAATCGTTTTGTACTCCCGGTATGTGGGTGGCTTTGAGGTAAAGTGTTTTTGTTACACAAACTTTGAAAAAAAATTCTGACAGTGTGAGACAGGGCCAAGATCTGGTTGAGCCTCGATGATTGAGATAAAACACTGCCGTTCTGTTGTCCATCTGCAAACAGTCGTCATGTTTTTTAAATTTGGGTTTGCCAACAAAAAGAATAGGACTACTGCTAATTCTTTTATGTTTGTGTTTGTCCCAAAGGGAGTTGCTCCACTTCCCTTGACGGAAGTCCCCTTTGGAGGAATGGTATCTCCATCCTATCTCGAACGCGTCCGTACAAACGACCAAGTCTGTTTGAGGGGGAACCCAGGGAGACGAACTGATTAGATTGTCTAAATTTTTCCACTATGACAGATGATTCTTGATCTGAATAAGGAGAGAAGAAGCAATATTTTTGTTTCTGTGAAGAAACTTCCATCCCAGATGAGTTGGTTACTTCTTCCTTAATGTGCCCAAAGGAACTACCATGGTGGCAAAATTCAACAGATCCAGTAGTTTTACCCAATCGTGCCAAGAAACCTCTTGCTTTACACAAAAGGCTTCTACTTGGTTTATCACATCTCTTACCTTTGCTTCTGGTCGACTGACTGACTGCTGATTAGTGTCCCAATGGAGACCTAACCAATCCAATTTCTGACATGGTAGGCGATTTGATTTGACCTGGTTTATCTTTAATCCTAGGTTTTGAATTAGTACTAGTGTACGTTGGGTCGCCCTTTGACAGTCTTCGAGAGAGTTTCCCACTATCAGTCATTCGTCTAGATAAGCAAAAGTTCTTAGGCCCACCTTTGCAAGGATCTCCCTGGGGATGTTCGCCAGTTTTGTAAACACTTTTGGCGCAATTGTCAGGCCAAATGGCATCACTGTGAATTGTTAACTTACATCCCCCACTGTGAACACTAGAAACCTTCTGCACCTGGGAGCTACAGGCACGCGATAATAGGCATCTTCGAGATCCACTTTTGAGATCCAAGCATTTGGCGGAAGTGGATGCCTCAGATGATCGTAAGTGGGCATCTTGAAACTTCTTTTGGTAATGAACTTGTTAAGGACGGAAAGATCTAAAATCCACCTCAATTTGTCGCTGCCTTTCTTGGGGACTGGAAACAGGCGAGACATGAAACTCTTCTCTGACTGCAACAGTTCTATCACACCTCTGTTTAACAGTTGAATTACAAATTCTGTGAGTAAGGGGGTTGGTTTCTAACCCCATTTTGGTAACACCAGGGGAGGGCGCCTCAACCAAGTCCATGTGAGGCCCCCTTTGATTGTCTTGTAAGCCCATATGGAAGAAGTCCACCTGTTTTCCCAACCCCCTAGACGACCCAGCTGTCTGGCTTCATTGGAAGGGAGTGGTCACTCATGTGGTGGAATAAGGTCTCCTTCCACTTCTGAACAAACGGCCTCCCTTACTACGTCTTCAATTGTTTCCTCCTCAAAAGTTTCCTCTAGGTTGATAACTGAACCTAGCAGCTGATCCTGTTCCCCTGTTAGACCTTCCTCTTTTAAATTTCTGAAAGGTCTTAGGACTCCTGGGAACAGTAATATGAATAGCTTGCTCAACAGCTGAACTATACTTAACTGATGGTTGTTCATCAAACAAAGCAGGAGAAGAGGGGAAGAATGTAGCATTAAATAAGCACTACCACTTGAAGCATTATTACCTATCACCCATAATTCTAAACTTTCTGCCAACTTGGAATCTTTCCAGTGTTTTATATTTAGAAATTAACTCAAGGCCTTATTCCATCTATTTTTAATTTGGAACTGCAATAATTTTTTCTTATCTCCTGCAGCTTGATTAATTTTAAAATTTGGATCATATCAAACTGCACAATCCAATGGTGAAAACAGGTTGTCTGAGACACAGCTGCTATGAATTATGCAAGCCAATTAAGGATCTAATTTGGTAATCCAAGTGGCTCTACATCCTTGATAATTACATGTAGTACGGTCCCCTTGGGTCATAGGTGAAACTACTACTACTACATTCACATCCTCTACTGACGGTCACTTCCTTTTATGTAATGTATGAGCTGAGCTCTCCAGTCCTTGCAGCTCCTCACTCAACACTAGTTCCCCAGGGACAGTTCCATGGTCTCCTCCATCATCTAGCAGTCCAGACAACTGTCCTTCATCCTCCAGTTGCACATAACTCATCTAAACTAGGAGGAACACTATGAGTCACATTGTATCATCATAATAATACAAGGGAGATTACATTTCCTCTTAAACATAATCAATATGACTTGTAACTGTGATGTTTTAGTAAGTTATTTTTCATTTAATATCTCTTTATTGTTATATGAGTCACCAGTGTGCCAGTCACAAACAACTAGCTCACTATATAATACACCTCCCCCTTCTCTTATCTCAATTGTCCTTCAGCTCAATGAACTTTGTTTCTTAATCAAGCTAACTTCATTTTATAGCACTTTTATTTTGAGGGATCACCAAGTTCTCTATTTGTTGCCAACAGGGAGCACAGACATCACCGCTTCAATTAATCATCCTTGAGCGATGATGCCCGAGTGAGCATCAAGTCACAAGGAAGGGTTGACAGTACCGAGCTGCTACTATAGCGCTCCATTAGCTAACATCATTCACCATTACTCTAGCACAGTGGTTCTCAACCTTGTTTGCCCCATGCACCCCTTTCACCATATGTCAGAATGTCATTCCCCCCTCCTTTCCAAGATTGTCTGCCTCAAAAAGTGCATTCCAAATAATATGCATATAATACTGAAAATCCTTTATTTTTTCCATATTAGTATCAGTTCCCCCCCACCCCCCTGAAAACCTGAGGGGGGAAATTCCCCCCTGGTTGAGAACCCCTGCTCTAGCAAGATGTATTGGGTTGAGAATTACACCCTGAATGGTTCTCATTTAATCCATTCTAAGGATACAAGGTTCTTCCCAACATAACTCTAGATTGCTAGTAAGACCGGAAGGTCAGCGTGGGAAGGATCACTAAGACTAGCAGCCTCGCTAAAGTTCTCCTGGAAAGGCTGAACCCTCTACTGAGGACATGAATAAAATAGACTTATGAAGAGAAAACTTAACTCTGGCCTGCATGCTGAGAGTAATTAGAAAACCCAGGGCTGAAGCCCGAAAAGTTTCATGAACGAACGTGAGAAGAGGGAGAGGGATGGCCACATATATCATGGTACTGTATTCATACTTGCACGTATAAATGGGACAAAGAAAAATTTATATACAGTATATATATATATATATATATATATATATATATATATATATATATATATATATATATATATATATATATATATATAATATATATATATATAAATATATATATATATATATATATATATATATATATATATATATATATATATATATATATATATATATATATATATATATATATATATATATATATATATATATATATATATATATATATATATATATATATATATATATATATATATATATATATATATATATATATATATATATATATATATATATATATATATATATATATATACACACACACACACACACACAGTATTACCCCGCCTAACGCGGTTTCACTTAGCGCTGTTTTACCGTATACGCGGTGCCGCCAGAGCTGAACTTTCACTTAACGCGGGTTTTTTCCACATATACGCGGTGAGTGTCCAGCTCGAGACGCTATTTTTAGATTTGCCCCACCCGCCACCCTGCCTGACTGCCTGTTTTAGCTCATAAAATTCATACAAATTACCCGGCCAGAATATAATTTACATTGCTGGAATTCTTACAATATGATGATCATTTTGAATATAAACATCATAGATTTTGCATTAGACATACAAATTTTAGATAAAATGTTTACTCTGAGTAAATATGTTATTTTTTGTGCAAAATATATGACATTTGTATTCAAAATATTCCTGGTCTTACAAGGAATCCAGCAATGTCAATTATATTATCCTAACTTTAGTTTGAGGTATTATTTATTACTAAAAAGTTAAATATTCTGGTTTTCCCACACATCTCCTTGGGACGGTTGGTGGGGGGTGGGGGGGAGGGAGGGACCGACCGACCATCTGTTACCCTGTGAAGAATATTTTTTTTTTTTTATTAACTGAAGATATTTGTTTTAGCTCATAAAATTCATACAAATTACCCGGTCAGAATATAATTTACATTGCTGGAATTCTTATAATTTGATGATCATTTTGAATATAAACATCATAGATTTTGCATTAGACATACAAATTTTAGATAAAATGTTTACTCTGAGTAAATATGTTCTCTTTTGTGCAAAATATATGACATTTATATTCAAAATATTCCTGGTCTTACAAGGAATCCAGCAATGTCAATTGTATTATCCTAACTTTAGTTTGAGGTATTATTTATTAAAATTTAGTGGTTTTCCCCCAAAATTTCTCAGAGAGGGAAGAGCCAGCAGTGTAGTGTGAGAAGAGGGGGAGGGAGTCGAGTCCATTATTTGAATGGACATTAACTTGGCGACTGTATTTCTCTATTTCTCTTAAGTATTAATTGTGTGCATGTACCATCATAAAATTAAGATGTTATTTTTACTACAACACAGTTATGTGTCGTCAAAAAGTGGAGTTTGGGGGTTGGGCCGGTTTCTATTGGAATTAATCCCATATGTTCTGTTGTTCACTTAACACGGTTTTCACTTAACACGGTACCCTGTGGGTTTTATTGACCTCGTTAAGTGGGGTACAACTGTATATATATATTGATAAAATCATATGGGAAAAGGGAAACAACGGAGCACCTTAGCTTTCGTCTTTATTCAAGACATCTTCAGTTGCCTCTGAAGATGTCTTGAATAAAGACGAAAGCTAAGGTGCTCCGTTGTTTCCCTTTTCCCGTGTGATTTTATCAAGATTTATCTTATCCACGTTTTCATTGTGGATCTACATGAAATATATATACAGTCGACCCTCGTTAATTCGGACTAATAGGGGGGGGAAGGGTGTCCGTTTTAGCCGATTGTCCGAATTAACCGATTTAGGGGTTAATATTGCATAATATTTCAAAGTCATTGTTTTCGTCACGATTTTATCCCACTTTCCACTGTAATACGTACGTAATTTCAGCAAAAATATTACATTTCCGTGAATGTATTATATCAAGCACAGTATGAATAGAATACCATTGTAATATAACAGTATTTTAACCGAAAACTACTAAAAAAACGAATAACATCTCAAGAACATCGGAAGCTTAGGTAAAGTCTTTTGTTTTCGTCATGTATTTTATCCTATTTTACATTGAAATACATCACGTTTCAGCAAAACTACTATTTATTTCCAAGAATATATTCATTCAGGCGCAGTTTAGGTAAAATATACGTGTGATGTAACAGTTTTTTAACTGAAAACGATTCGAAAAACACGTACCCTCTAGCCCTGTTCAAGGAGAGGACTGGGAGAAGCTGTTTGGTGCTGCAGACGATGACAAGGAAAATGATTTGGATGAATTTTAATGAAAATATTCAGAAATATGGTATCGTAGTATTTATTCAAGTCAATTAGGATAGAATATTATTGTAATACAGCAGTTTTTAACTGAAAACCAATCGAAAAGCGATGGAACATCTTTTGAACGAAAGCGAAAGTCATTGTTTTCGTCACGATTTTATCCCACTTTCCACTGTAATACGTACGTCATTTCAGCAAAAATATTACATTTCCGTGAATGCATTATATCAAGCACAGTATGAATAGAATACCATTGTAATATAACAGTATTTTAACCGAAAACTATTAAAAAAACGAATAACATCTCAAGAACATCGGAAGCTTAGGTAAAGTCTTTTGTTTTCGTCATGTATTTTATCCTATTTTACATTGAAATACATCACGTTTCAGCAAAACTACTATTTATTTCCGAGAATATATTCATTCAGGCGCAGTTTAGGTAAAATATACGTGTGATGTAACAGTTTTTTAACTGAAAACGATTCGAAAAACACGTACCCTCTAGCCCTGTTCAAGGAGAGGACTGGGAGAAGCTGTTTGGTGCTGCAGACGATGACAAGGAAAATGATTTGGATGGATTTTAATGAAAATATTCAGAAATATGGTATCGTAGTATTTATTCAAGTCAATTAGGATAGAATATTATTGTAATACAACAGTTTTTTAACTGAAAACCAATCGAAAAGCGATTACGGTAACATCTTTTGAACGAAAGAAAGCGAAAGTCATTGTTTTCGTCACGATTTTATCCCACTTTCCACTGTAATACGTACGTCATTTCAGCAAAAATATTACATTTCCGTGAATGCATTATATCAAGCACAGTATGAATAGAATACCATTGTAATATAACAGTATTTTAACCAAAAACTATTAAAAAAACGAGTAACTTCTCTTGAACATCGGAAGGTTAGGTAAAATCTTTTGTTTTCGTCATGTATTTTATCCTATTTTACATTAAAATACATCACGTTTCAGCAAAACTACTATTTATTTCCGAGAATATATTCATTCAGGCACAGTTAAGGTAAAATATACATGTGATGTAACAGTTTTTTAACTGAAAACGATTCGAAAAACACGTGTACCGTCTAGCTGATACTCAACAGCTGGTGGTGCGTCATGCGTCGTTGTAAACAATAGGAGGTTGAAGTAGATTACCGGGTATTATATTAAGTGTGAAATATCAAAAAGGTTTTTATTACCGGTATTTTTTGTAGATCAATGAGAACTGTGATACCGTATATGATATGATAAGTTAGCCTGTGCTAAGAACTTCAACATAGACTACTGAAAACACGTTGTAAGGTAATTTAGCCTATTGTAAGTTGGTGAGCTTCATTTGCTGAAGGAACTGCACAACTTTTCATTACTAATTGGTACAAATTTTACGTTTCCATTGTTTACTGGCAGTAAATGGTAAATATTTTTCATGTCTGAAGCTAAAAGTTGCATCCCCCCCCCCCCACACATTATAAAAAATTGCCCCAAACACAATATCTCAGAGACATAATCAAAATTAAAGTTACGGGGATTAGCCCACTTGGGCACAGGTCACTGACCCACATTGGGGCCTGGGGGGGCGAAGATATTATAATAATACAGTGGTCCCTCGGTTAACGAACACAATTCGTTCCACAGAGTCGTTCGTTATCCAAAAATTTCGTTAACCGAATCCATTGTTTCAATGGGATATTTGGTAATTGGTTCCAGCTCACAGAAAAGTACATACAAAGTAAAAAAAAAATGCAGTAAAGTACACTTACTTTGAGGTGTGTAGGTAGAAGGTTCCTGGTTGATGCTGATGACGGGAATTACAAGTGGGGATGGAGGAGAAGGGAGAAGAGAAGGAAGTGGGGATGGAGGAGAAATCACCTTTCAGGGGACCCATGCTTGATGCAGTCATTTCACCAATAAAATTTTAAGTTCACTAGGTGTAATTCAAGATTATTTTATTTAAATCAACACTGCATTGTGCTATATATTATCAATATGTTAAAAAAATTTCAGAATGACCAATAATTTCAATGTAAAAATGCAAAATATTCAAGACACCAACAAAATAGATGTTCACTCCACTGTCAACAAAGCCAAACTGACGCCTGGTGGCCGAGTCAAGCGGCTGATGGGCGCACAAAAAACTAGTTCCCTGTACTGCATAAATAATCAATATGTTAACTAAATTTTAAAATGACTAATAATTTTAATACGTATAAAAATTGCAAAAATATTAAAGAGCAAAATTTTTTTTATATTTACTTCCCTGAAAATGAATGTAAACATAGAACAGATTACAGTACTGAATTGGCAGACTGGCCCATCAGCTGATGCTCACAACAAAGCGTGTTTGTCGTAAGGATTTTGTTAATCAAAGTTTTGTTCGTTAACCGAATTGAAGATCCTTATGGGAGGTAATTTGTTAACCGAAATTTCATTAATCGAACCGTTCGTTAAACGAGGGACCACTGTAATAATAATTCATAGTAAATAAAATTTATAATAAAAATGAAATAATATTTTATAGTAAATAAAATTTATAATAAATAATAAAATAATAATAATAGTAACTGTGTTAGTAGTAGTAATAATAATAATAATAATAATAATAATAATAATAATAAACCATAAATACAAAAATGATTAAAAGATCAAAATTGAGAAACAATATATGTATGTTTTGTCAATGGTAAGAGAAACAATGGAGACCCTGTAATTGTGTGTAAATGAGGCAGAAAGTCAGACCAAGCAACCTGGGACTTGGTCACAATTTTTGTGATGCCATATGGCAGCAGGGTCTACCATTAGACAACACATTATGCTTCCAATATTTTCCCAGGCAGTATTAACTCCCTGTTTGGTAGTTGCCTACTACCTACAAAATTTAATGCCACAGTCTTAAATATTGTCATAGGTCAACAAGAATCAGATCATTAGTTGGTCGGTTATACTTCACACATTTGGAAAAAGGTGATGAAGACTGCCAGAGAACACTGAGCCAATTCAGATAAAAATAGAAATTATTGATAAACTTGAATAAATAGTTCCAGTGAAAGTCATTCAGAAACCATATAGCATCAGTCATACTACAAGCAGTGTTAAACTCTCAAAACAGAACTTTTCAAAGATCACATTTAAAACCATAGATGAGGCTGTGTATGGCTGTGTCGGAACAGGACACACATTACATATCCAGAGGCTTACAGCATAAACAAGAGGAATAAATTAGTGAATACAGTATTAGTGATTTGCATACATGGCTGATATTGATTTAGTGTCACGTGGCGCGACGAAACACTGCTGCTATGGTGTGTGCAATAGTGACTCACGGTATGCACACAGAAAACACATGAAAAACGTGAAGTGGATACCATTTCCCGGCCCAGAGGAAGAAGCCGATAAGTGTAAAAGATGGATTCGTGCTTGTGGCCGTGAAAACTTTACAGTTGAAAAAGTAAACAAGTGGACAAACATTTGTAGCAAACATTTTGTTGGTGGTAATGGACCAACTGAAGCTCACCCTGACCCTATACCAGCACAATACACCCCTGACCAGGTTAGTACAGTATAGGTACATATTTTGTGTATGCAGGTGCAAGGGTTGATTATATAGTTATGTAATAGTGGCATATCAATTATCAATTTACTGATGCACAGAAACCCTTAAGATGTGAGTAATAGTGTAGTTGGTGATTGCATACTTGTCATTTGTTTTTTACGCTATACGTATACTGTACAAGAATGTATGGATGTCATGTTAAGAATTGCATTGGTACAGGTATAGCCTATACAGTACTGTACTGGGTCCTCCACGTTTTTTAATAAAAGTGACATATTCCTGCATAATTCACTTTTTATTGACTTATACCATTGATTTTGAGAGTAAGACCCAGTAGTGGGAAGGGCTATGAAGAACATTAATGTGTGTTAGGTTTGTCAGTTTCATAAATATCAATGTTGTACAAATTATATTACCATTACAGTACCTGTAGTATGATTTTGAAAATATTATTTCAGTTACGCAATAAATCAAAGAAACGGAAAATTCCAACAAGAAGAGAACTGCCTTCTTCCAAGAGGATACAAAGTGATGTGGAATCAGGTCAACTCTCCTCACAGTCTTCAGAACCATTAAGCAAGAAGTTACATGTGACTGTTGATGAAGCAGCATCAAAACTGCCTGCTGAAGAACATTTGGGAAATGTGGTAACCAATGCTGCCACAAGTACTAGCATGTTCCACCAGGTGAGGTTAAAACTACCTGTACTGTATCTCAATTATCCCTTTCATTAATAGTCTCACTTGAATAGTTTATTGTGGGTTGAAAATTTTGAGTGAAATGGAAATTAAGAAGAATGTGTAATGATATCCTGTAGAGCAGCAATTCTTAACCTTTGTTGTTGTGATCCACATTATGGGGGTGGGGATATCTCGGCGACCCACGTCTTCATTTCACTTGAAATAAATCTAATTAGATGGTGATGAAATAAATAGGGATTACTGTACATGAATATATTAATAAATTTGAGTTGCAATCCTGAGGTTAAGAAGCACTGCTGTTAAGATCTACACCACTAGTGAGCTCTGGAGAGAGAACTATATGGAAGTAGACCCAGAACACAAGTTCTGCTTTGTTCCTCTACACCCCAGACATTATTTCAGCCGTGTTGGGGAACATCAGGGGGTAGAAATTTTGACTCTGGTCCATCATCTTCAGTTAAAATATTGTAACGGCAAATGAATGAGACACAATCCTGGCTGTTCCGAGGGTACAGGTCCACCACCCATTTTGCGGCACCCTTGGTTCCGTTTTGCCGGACCAACCGAGGTCACGTAATAATAACTCAACAATACACCTCTGACCCACTAATTATACACCCCCTGTGTATGGACTGCTAGACACTTAAATTAAACAAATATTATATGTAAATTAAGTGTGAGAAGACCATAATTTTGAGCAACATTACTGTACATACACACAAATGTACTACACTAGACTAAAAATTTATCTCTTGTGCAAACTGTGTGATGTTTATACTCAAATTAATCACCATCTTACAAGAATTCCAGCAATGTAAATTTATATTCTGCTAAGTTTAGTCAGTTACATTTTATAAGATAAAAACTTTAAGTCTACACTGTCTTCACCTTGGCTGGGAGGGAGGGAAGTTAACTGGTCTCTCATAATTTTGTCGGGACTAAAGGAGGTGCCGGACCATCAGTGGTCGGTGGTGCACCTGTAGCAGATAAACAGCACTTTGTCCTGCCTGTCAGCAGTGTTTTCTGTCCCCTCCTTTGTCTCAGCTGTGACTTGCAACACACCTTCATATATAAATTGTGGTTTTTCTTTGTTTCTGAGGTTTAGACAATTATTCAGGGTCATTCTGGTGATACAATGGCATTTTTATCGTGATTACAATTGTTAAATTTTTTATCTTAAAAGTCATGTCTTATTGAATATATTTTTCTGGATATTTATTGACGTTCCAGAACGTCCGACTGGCGCACCGCACCCCGGGTGACGTTCCAGAATGCGTGCCTTTTCCCGCCACTGTTTAGCTGCCCAGAACGGGTTGTCAGTTTCCCGTTTGACTATTTGTCTTTCACGCCACACGCTCGGCCACAGGGAAGCTTCCTCAACATAATTACCTACTTTTGTTTGTTTCATTTTCATTGTTTGTCTATTTTATCATGTTGTATCAAAGTAATATTGCTAGAAGTAGTGTAGTTGTATTGTAGTGTATTATTACTGGAAAATAATGCTATGATTATGTTTTAAATGTATTAATTTGTGGAATTATTATTATTTTATGTATTACTTGTTCTTTCAAACATAAAGACAGCCAGAGAGCTGGCGACAGACTGCTGTGTGTCGCCAAGCACTTTTTATGAAAAATAATTATTATTTATAGGAGATAATTATTATGATCAGTAAATATATTCATTACTGGCCATCTTGGACACAAAAGCAAGCGGGAAAATGGCCCCTAAGTGCGTGGTGACAGTGAGCGCAAGACGTAAAAAACAACTTTCCCCTTATTTGTCTCGTCACTGAGGCGCCGTGGAAGAATATAGAGGGACAATGTATAGTCTGTATTGCGTCTTTTTTATTGTTTTATCATTTATAAAGGTTAAAAATAATTTTTTTAAACGTTGATTTTTCTCGTTTTTCCACACGTTGGGGGTACGGCCGGCGCCACCCTAGCCCGGGGCGTAAGGGTTGAAACAGTCTTGTAGATCTTGTGCTGCCAAATATTCATTTATATAACATATACCATGGCTGTGAAGGATCATTTGTTACAAGTGAACAACAGAGCATCAATTGTTCCCTTAATATACCTCCATTATTTGTTTTATTTATCTAATTCATCTTTCTACCAACATTAGAACGGATGATTTGGATAAAAGTTTATGCACTTTTTCTTTTGTTACAATTTTCTCTTATGGCCAGGTTTACTGTTGGTGGTCCCAAACAAATAATGGGTGGGAGCTGGGACCTTACCTCCACCCTATGTTTCTTGTTTGTCTCTACATAACTTACCATAAGACTATGAAAGTTTTCTTACTATAATCAGTATCTTTACACATTATATAAATCATATGTTTTGTATTTTCCTTGTTGGAAACTAGTTCATTCTCTGTATAAAGATCCATGTTTTAATATGAGGTCATGAAAATTGTTTTATTTGGCTGACCTAGAACAGATGGCAGTGTCAGTAATGGCTGCTCCTTGCTTCCACAACCGTAACTTTGTGGGGACTAATTTTTCACCTTAACG
The DNA here is from genome assembly GCF_018991925.1 of Homarus americanus. NCBI lineage: Eukaryota > Metazoa > Arthropoda > Malacostraca > Decapoda > Nephropidae > Homarus > Homarus americanus. Next base: position 3,568,437 of record NW_024713650.1, read on the forward strand.
GTTCACATTTTAAGAAGAACTTAGAATCAGATCCTCATATTTTTCTTTTATCAGGAACCAGGTTTGTGAACACAATATGAACCTGTATAAAGGAAAGTAGAGTTTTACTAATTAGTGTAAAGTACGGTAATGTATATTTATTTTATTATAACACAACATGAATGTAAGTATATTTTTGTATGTGGTTGGTAGACTCCTGGAGTGGTCATGGAGGAGGCACTTGGCGTAAAGGAAGAGTCCATAAGTTCTCTCGATGCCTCGCTTGACAGCCACAACGGGTCACGAGGGTCTTGGGACACAGAGAGAAATCTGCCCCAGTCCAACACTCACTCATCCCTGACACCATTTACTGATGGCATAAAACAGGAAGACATCAAATTTGAGGTTAGTAATTTCTACAGTGTGATGGGCACATTAAGCCCTTGATTTATGCAAATTCTGTGTCACATAACAGTACTCTACTTATAAATGGACCAAAAGTGTGAAATAAATAACCCCTGGTCCAAGTAATGCAAGTTGTGTACTGTATTTTGTACTGAATTTGTAAAGTTTTTGTAATCCATGTTCAGGTCGAAGTGACACAAGAGTTTATAGCGGAGGAAGAAGCAGACACAGTGGCCCAAGACCCTGTAGTAAAAGAAGAGAAAGAGTTAGAGTTTTTTGATGTGGACAAAGTTAGGATTGAAGATGAACATGTTGCACCAGAAGTAGATGGACTGTCTTGTGTCACGCCCCCTGTCACTTCTTCCAGTTCACAGCCAGATCACCCATCTTCTAGGAAAGCCACTAAAACTAAGTAAGTAAAAAAAATAATTTATATATTTTTTTTATCTTAAACGACAATCATTAGTAGAAAGAAGGTAGCTATAGGGGCAGCAGCCATCAGTTGTTTTTTGCACACATGAGAGGAGGGGAATACTTAGCTTCAAATTGAATTTGTTTTAACATGGTACAAAGGGGAATAGGTTACAGACCCCTGTCCCAAAATTTAGTATAAATGAGTACTGTACTGTACTGTACTGTACTGTACTGTACTGTACTCATCAAATACAGGCTGGTTTTATGTAGACTGGAGGATGATAGTGGTGTAGGATGAGGTGGCCTGAGATGGCTACACAAGTTGCCATTGTTACATCACACACTGGTAGGGTTGCAAAGGAATGAAAAGTTTCTGGAAATTTGGGTAATGTTCATATATTTGTCCATTTTTGCCAATTCTGAACACATCATCAAACTCTATATTGAAGCAGATTTTATTAAGCCGCGTACACACTGATATACATTGTTGCGCAATATTATCTCTGGACTGTATAGCGGCTGTCTCAAAAAAATCCAAATTTGTTGCGTGACTGTCTTACAACATTCCAGAAACACGATTTTGAATGTTTCTTGTTTCCCATCCCATATGGGAGACAGTACAAAGCTGCTCAATCTGAATACATTTGGCAACATCGAGGATCAGTTGAGGTTCAGCTTGTGATCTGTGAGGTGGGTTTGGTGACATGCTTGGGAGCTTTTCTGGGAAGTGAAATAAACAAAGATGAAGTTATTTGTGATTTTTGTGGGGAAAAATTGAGACAAGGGGGGGGGGGGGGTGTTAATTTAAATATAAATAAACACTTGGAAAGGAAACATCCTACTACTACTATAATCACTTTACACAAGCTTGGCCCAGAAGCCGCGCCCTCATTTCTATTAGCGAGCTGATTGGTTCATATCAAATGTTCGTTTCGCTGTCTATTTATTCATACTAATGTGTTCATTACTTATTATCAGACCTATTCTTCTCTATAATATTGTTAAAAATTACGAAAATAAAAATGCAAATGATTTTAAGGCATTAACACATCAAAGAGGATGTTAAAAATGTTAAAATATGTATAACGAACGGTCGGAGTCAGACAAAAGTTGCGCTCCGATGAAGCCTATCTATTATTTCTTTGTTTTGTAGCCGCCCTAAGCCAAAGAAGACACGACGTTCCTTAAGCTACGAGGTGAAGTACAAGATCATCCAAGAGTTGGAGAAAGGAACAAGACAGGTTGATTTGGCGCGCCAGCATGGTGTGAACGAATCTACGATCCGAGCGATAAAGAAGGATGCAGCCAAGATCAAAGAGCACATGAAAATCACAAAGTCTGCAGGTGCTTCTATGATCAAGTATTTCCACAACCATGTGCTTCTCAAGACGGAAAAATTACTTGTGAGCTACTTGGTGCGTCAGGCGCGACGGAACGTGGCGGTGGACACGCGCTCTCTTAAGGAGTACGCACGTGAACTGTATGCTGCAGTGTCACGAAAGATGGAAATTACAGAGCCCAAACCCTTTAATGCTTCCTCTGGGTGGTTACAGAGGTTTAAGAAGAGGAACAACATCACCAATATCAACATTGTTGGTGAAGAAGCTAGTGCTGACCGTGTTGCTGCGAGGGAATTTCCTCCGTTTTTACGTGAGATTATGGAGGAAGGACAGTACACCGACGACCAGGTGTTTAACATGGACGAATCTGGTCTTTTTTGGAAAAAGCTACCTTCCAAGACCTTCATTGTGAAGAATGCCAGCAAGATTCGGGGCTGGAAGTTGCAGAAGGAGCGCATCACCGTCCTGTTTACCACCAATGCCTCTGGTACCTGTAAGCTCAAGTTATCGGTGATCCACACAGCACGCAAGCCGCACGCTTACAAGAGCATGGACATGACCAAGCTAAATGTCCACTGGCTGACTACACGTAAGGCGTGGATGTTCTCTACACTGTCCCTCTCCTGGTTTGATGACTGTTTCGTTCCCGATGTGAAGAAATTCTGTGAGCAACAGAATGTGCCATTCAAGATTTTGTTGCTGCTGGACAACGCACCAGGACACTCGCCCCTACTGTTAGATCGTCACCCCAACGTAAAAGTGGTCTTCCTTCCTCCCAACACTACGTCTATATTACAGCCCATGAACCAAGAGTTAATCTGTAATGTAAAAGCTGCATTCTCTACTAAAAAATTCCAGCTCCTGAACGACTACACCAACACCAGGGAAGAGTTGCATAACCTAAGTGACACCACCGATAGCAAGAGCGAAAACTGACATTTTTTTTAAACAGGGATTAGCTCACCCAGGCATAGATCACTGACCCACATCGGGGCCTGGGGGGCGAAAATGTAATAGTAATACTAATTATAATAATTATTCATAGTAAATAAAAATTTTAATAAAAAATACACCAAAATAAAATAATAATAATAATAACAATAATAATAATAATAAAATATAATAATAAAATTAATAATAATAATAATAATAATAATAATAATAATAATAATAATAATAATAATAATAATAATAATAATAATAATAATAATAATAATAATAATAAAGAAATACAAGAATGAAAAAAGATAAAAAGTGAGAAACACGACCTAGACCTATGAATTATTATTATTATTATTATAATAATTATTATTATATTTTTGCCTCCCAGGCCCCAATGTGGGTTAGTGACTTGTGCCTGGATGGGCTAATACAAATAAAAAAAAAAAATTCTGAAAACCGAAAAATTTCGAAATCCGAAATGCCTCTGACCCCAAGGATTTCAGATAAGGGATTGTCAACGTGTATATTAAAATTCTTTTTTTTTTTTTTTTTTCGAAAACCAGTTTTTAACACTCTTTGGGGTGGTAATAGAATGCCTTAAAGATAGCCAAGCTTGTTGATTTTATTTATTAACTTTTTATTTTAACTAGTATTTTCTTATACTTCTTTTCCAGTTCTCATCAACGACTATATCTCTTTGTGCTATCACTGCGTACACTGTATCTCCCTGTGAATGGTGTATTGTAGGCACAGTTTCAGTCCTTGAGAAAGCACACAAACAAAATAAAATTTAAAGTCTCTGTGGCACCTATAACACAACTTGGTCTCTGCTGGCAGTGGTGCCTTTCCAGCTTACTGTACTTGCCAATTTGTATTCACTTTAAGTTATTTACAACCTCTTCCGCGGTCACTGATGACGCTATGAACTGATTTAACTAAAGGCACAGTATTACACTCCCTGGTTGGCCTTTATCACAGCCATGACCACAACGACGTAAAAAAAAAAGAAAAAAGTTTTGTCATATGGCAATGATTTTGTGGTTGTAGGCTTCTTGACCTGGGCTGTGTCTCCAACTCGGTGGAGATTGAGTTTTCAAAAATACAAACGCATCGAGCATTAAAAATCCTACATCGATTTACACTTTCACATCACTGAGACGATCTTGATGATCTTATGAAATCACTGTCCAATTTATGCCGCTCAACAACGAAGGCCCGAGTGCCGAACCCCTTTGTTACAGAGATGCAACACAACCCGACCCGGGCGCACAAACGTTTTAACGGTTAACCTAACCTAACCCAACTTTATATCGAAATGAACAATACAATTCATTAATAATACGTAGAATATAAAAACACACACGAGGAGACAAGAAGGCATTGTTTTCATGAGTGACGATGGTTCTACATAAGAAACTGAAGAAAATAAGACCCTGGTTGTAGCTAAAGTATAATTAATGTACAAAAATGAATATACATTTAATTAATGTTATTTAATGTTAATAACTGGAACAATAGAAGTAGCTAACCACTAATGGTAAAGAAATAAAGCGAGACGGATTGGGAACGCCAACGTATGTAATTGCGCAAATGTGAAAACATATCGTCATTTCTATACATAGAATATGAAAGTAAAACTTAAGTTATTACTGTTCATATATGTTTTGAATAATATTTACGAATGTAAAACAAATATTCTACTCACCAATGGTGGTAAAGTCCAAAACATAAGAACAGCCAATGAATATTGTGCGAGTTTTTACTCAGATGACGAAGTCATCAGGTTCAACTCTGGCTGAAGCTGTAGCATTCCATAAAGCTCTTTGTGAAACTGTTACTGAACCTGAAGTTGATGTTGAAGCTGCTTATGATGCTGAATTTGATGGTGTAGCTGAAATTGATGGTTTAGGCCTTCGAATAATAAAGCTGTCGAAAGAATCTTGCATAGCTGCTTTCTTTTCTCGTTATACATCTTTATGTAGAGGTCATTTGCGTTTATTTAAATTTTAATGCTTTGTTCTGTTAATGGATCCACTTCAGAAAATATGTTCATTGCTTGCTCCATATAATATCCACAGACCTCTCACCTTTTTCATATCGTAACACATCTAGTTTCTCGACTAAGCTTGTACACTTTCTATTAGCTTTTGAAACAACACTACCATCACTTGCTCTCTTGCTCATGTTGAATAGGGATGCAAAAATGCCGTAAGAAACCTGAGAAAGTTTTTCTCTTGTTCCTGTTCCAGATGGGTGAAAACAAAAAGCCCGCCAAGCTCCGACTGTTGTTTACCACTCATTAGCAAGGCAGCTTCTTTGTGCAAGGCGCTCTTAATTTTTTTTACAGTAATTTTTTTTTTATAATACATATTGGGATTTAGTTATTATTTATATGAAAATGAAAAAGTAATTTTATTTTATTTTTATTATATTTTGGTCGTAAATACGAATGAAATAAGGATGTAAATTGAATTGGGTCCTAAATAAACTAGTTTTAAATATGAAAAGTTGTTGGTCGAACCGTTGTTATCGGAGGCTTTACTGTATTTTATTGTATTATTTTATTTTATTTATTTTTTATTATAAATTTTATTAACTATGAATTATTATTATTATTACTGTACTACATTTTCGCCCCCTAGGCCCCAATGTGGGTCGGTGATCTGTGCCCTGGTGGGCTCATCCTGCAAAAAAAAAAAAAAAGTGTGTGATGCTCCACGAAAAATCTTTCGGTTTTCAGAAATTTTCTGTTTACAGAATTTCAGATAAGTGGTTGTCAACCTGCACTGTATCGTCAATAGCCAGTGTTTCGTGGTCCTCTAGGCCATTCCCTACCCAGGAGATATTTCCAGCAGGCCAATCAGAAAATGCAGTTAAAATAGTGATATTAAAATTACTGTGATCTCTTGAACAATATATAAATTCTTTTTCTTTACAGTTTATTACATGAAAACACAATATTATAGTATAAAATAGGAAAATATTGAAACTTTGCTCTCCTATGCAGCTTATTTCCTGATGTACCCCTCTACGAAAATCTGTATTCGGAAAAATATTAAAGAAGTATATTATTTTCATTCAGATCATCATTATGGAGAGGTTGAAATGTATAATGAGTTAAGAAATTACGAACATATCATTTATGGTTCAAAGGTTATAGTACTGTACTGTAACAGTGCACAAATTTAACTGCATTTTCTGTTTTTGTGTTTTGACTGTTACCAAGTTCTTCCAAGGGACATTTCATATAAAGATACAATACACATAAACTATGACTAAGCATACAAACCTTGGTGTTTATAGTCTTCACCTGGAGAATGTGGGAAAGAAGTATGAAGGGGATTAATCCCTGCAATTACTGAAGCTCCACACATAGTTGCTTCCATCAGTGTAACAGCCACAATAGCATCCTGCACTGTCACTTCTGTCCTCATCATCAACTTCGCGTGGCCCTGACTCAACCGCACTAAACTCTCAAGCATTCTGAGATAGGAGATCAATTGAAATGTTATTGGCAATATTTGAAAATGTCCCTGTACTCCCCTGATATATACAGTGTTCCAGAGAAAAGACATACAATGAAACGTTTTATAATAAGGAATTTTCCCATAAGAATAAATGTAATTTGTGGTACGGTATAATATGCATTCCTGGAGAGAGAATTTTCAACAAATCAGCTTACAGTGGGGTCATAATAACATACTGTATACTATTTGATATGGTGAAATATTCAAAACAATGTTATTGGTTATCTTTCAGTGATATATGGTGGCTCGATTTGGCTACCTGTGTACTTAGACAACTATCAGTGGATAAACCAGGGCATTTGGAGATGCATTATACACTACAATAATACTTATTAAGTACTGACAAATACACTACAATATTATTTACAAAGTGCTGAAGACAAATGCTGTGGTTCTTCTGATCACAATCTTATTTCTATTAAATCAAACTGGGCACAACCACCACCCCCACCTCCCTCTAAATGCAAACTATGGCACTATCGGAGGGCAAACTGGCAATTCTTGGAAGAATTTTTCTCCAACTTTCCCTGGGATGAATGGTGCTTTTCCACCTGGGATGCCTTGGTATGTGCTGACAGCATTGCTGGGGTATACAGGGTGGTATGAGTGCATTTAACCCATCTTCTACCAAAACTTTCACATTACAATCATGGTTTAATCGCTCCTGTTCTCTTGCATGTAGGGAGAGAGATGGGGCATATCAAACTATGAAACTGTCTCCTTCTCCTTTTACCTACTCCTCTTTCATTACTTCTAGGAATCGTTGTAAGGCTATTCTTCGAAAGGCCAAGCGGAATTTTATAAAAATAAAGACCACTGTTCTGTCTAATTCTTCTTCTAGTAAATCCTTCTGGTCCTTAACCAAAAACATCTGTAATAACCTCTGCACTCCTTCTTTTCCTCCTCTCTTCTGACCTGATAACTCTATAGCCAACTCTCCCCCTGACAAAGCCAATCTCTTTGGCACCTTATTCTCCTATAACTCCACCTTAGACGATTCCCACTCTATCCCTCCTACTGAACCTATGCACTTTCCTATAATCTCCACTCGGAGGATTGCTAGTGTGTTATTCATGTTGGATGTGAGCAAGGTGCGTGGACCGGATGGAATACCCCCTCGTGTTCTGAGGGAATGTGTTGAAATTCTAGTCCCTGTACTTGCTCACCTTTGCCTTAAAACCCAGACATTTCTTTCTTCTTGGAAGCATGCCTTGGTTCAGCCTATCCCAAAAAAGGGTAACCATTCTAATCCCTCTAACTATCGCCCCATTACCCTAACTTCATCCCTCTTTAAGATTTTTAAAACTATCTTAAACTTTCATTTTCTCCGCCACCTTGAACGCCTTTCTCTTCTGTCAAATCACCAGTATGGCTTTTGCCAGGCAAGATCTACCGATGATCTGCTCTCCTACTGCACCCATTTTTGGTCATCCTCTCTTAGGGCTTATGGGGAAACTTTCGTCGTGGTCCTCGGAATCTCCAGAGCATTTGACAGGGTATGGCACAAGTGTTTGCTTTCTAAACTTCCTTCTTATGGTTTCTCTTCTCCACTCTCTTCTCTCATTTCTAGCTTCTTTGAGAACCGATCCCTGGCAGTTGTTTTTGAGGGATTGATCTCTCACTCTTTCTCTACCAATACGTAGAGGTGTCCCACAGGGTTCTGTTCTTTCACCTACTCTCTTCCTTGTTTTTATCAATGATTTACTTCATTCTACGACTAATTCTATCCATTCTTACGCTGATGATTCTACTCTTCACTCTTCTTCATATTTTTCCCTTCCCCGTAATTTTCAAACTACATCTGTTTCTAGAGCTGATATCATTTCATCTATCAATGCAAATCTGTGCAGCATCTCCGAATAGGCAAGTAGAAACTTGGATAAATGTAATAGTAATAAAACACAGTATTTACCAATTACAATTTCAAAAATAGAAGATCTCCCACCAATCACATTTCAGGATGCAATCATTCTGCTAAATTCTAAAATAGATATGCTAGGCCTCACCATTTCCTCTGATATGTCATGGAAGCCATACATCCACAACATTGCTAAAGCTGCCTCCCGAAAGCTGAGAATGCTATACAGATGCCGTCGCTACTTCACTCCTGAGCAGTTGCTTCAAGTATACAGTATAAGGGATTCATTCATCCTAACTTAGAGTACTGCTCTCATATCTTGGGTGGCTCTTCCTTTTGTCCAACTGTTAGATAGGGTGGAATCAAAGGCATTTTGTCTTAATAACTCTCCTCCTTTAGTTGACAATCTTTCTTCCCTTCTCTTCACCATAATGTTGCTTCACTCTCCCTCTTTTACAGGTACTTTAACGGGCAATCTTAGGTGGATTTGGCATCCTGTGTACCGCCGGCAAGGCCATGGGCTCGTAACACACGTCTTGCCCGCGGTGCCCACTGTTTCTCTGTGGATGTCGGTCACACAAGAATAACCCGTTATAGTACCTCCTTCTTTCCTCACACAGCCAAACTGTGGAATGCTCGGTCTTCTTCTGTGTTTCCATACTCATACAATCTGTCTCACTTCAAAACACTGGTTTTCCGGTATCTTTGTGGGGTAGATTAATACAGTAATATCTCCGTTAGCCGTAATCCCTCAAAACCCGGAACTCTCCGATAGCCGGAACTGAAATTTGCTCGGAAAAGCATTCCCAAAGCTTTGGGAAAAAAAATTCGAAGGTCGAAAATCGAGATCATTTTATGAAAATGTCTTGAATAAAGACGAAAGCTCAATTATTTTTGGGAGGGACCAGACCTAACTCAATGTCAGGTGGAGGTAGGGTAGGGGATTAGTGGTTCATATTACAGTACTGACTTTCTGATGGAATGTCAGGTCACCCTTTCTTGGGTGGGGATTAGTGGTCTAATATTACTGTCAGGTCACCCTTTCTTGGGTGGGGATTAGTGGTCTCATATTACTGTCAGGTCACCCTTTCTTGGGTGGGGATTAGTGGTCTCGTATTACTGTCAGGTCACCCTTTCTTGGGTGGGGATTAGTGGGTCTCATGACCTGAAGATGTCTTGAGTAAACACAAAACCTAAAGTATTTTAGAGAGATTGTGATAAGTATAAGTATAAATGAACAAAGTTGTATCCCTTCAACATTACATTACATAACATTTTAAAATATGGAGTGAGAAAGCAGAAAGGTGTGGGTGTAATGACCACGGTCGTACATGTTAGTTAAGGTTAAATCAGACGATTCATATTACGCTCAATAGCCCACAAAACATGTAGCTATGCCTTCTTTATTGAGTCTCCCCTCTGAGGCGTCCGTTTTCTCATCGCTTCAGGACGTCTGAGTCCTCTGTTTTACCTCAATCTTAGAGTGCACCCGAGACTCCGTATTCCTTAGTATAACGACACAAAATTTGAAATTGCAACTGTAGTCGTATATGTTAAGGCAACTTAGATATGTCTGATTACAGATGAAACATTCAAGATCCCTTGTGAGTGATGTTGAAAGCTTCAACTGTCTTTATTGTCAGTGAAACTTGTCAAGTAAGTGAGTGTCCAGTCTGCCAGTACTAGTGGCATATCCTTATATCGTCCTTTGGGATAGCCATGAGTTTCCAACTGCCACTGAAGTTAGATCATTTTGATGCCCACACATTAGAGAATCTGATGTTTGTAGGTTAGTTAGTGCCAGTTGACTATTTAAGAAAGTTCCTTGGCTGTGGTTTTGCGGTTTCCGGAAAAGTAGAGTTGTTAGTGTGTGTAATTAATGTCCATTTCACTTTTTACTGGCATGCATGCACAGGCCGAAACTGCCCGAGGCTTGTATATAAATGAATGCACGAGTAAAACTCACACGCTCGTGACTCTTCCTCAATGCATATCCAGGTATGTGAATGATTGTTTCCCGCCGAAATGTTAAGTCAGTTTAACTCAGTGAATTTTGTGAATATCAGTGTTCATGTTTTAACATAGAGAAATGATCATGTGCCAAGTATAATTAAAGTAACGTAAGTATCGTCTGTATCATTGCAAGACGTATGTTATGTGTAGTTGAAGTTAGACCTTTTAACACACTCGTGACTCTTCCTCAACACATCTCCAGGCACTGTCTGTGTTGTCACCACTACCGAGGTTTGGTAGCCGGCTGTAGGCAAGATGGTCCTTGAAGAATGTCTTTAATATGGCGAGATTAGAATCTGAGGACGAGAGCACCCAGAGAACAACGTGCTGAAACACACTGCATCGAGTCTACCCCCGGGCACTACTGGCCAACGAGCTTCGGCTGTTTGTGTAGTAAACAACCCCAAATATAAAATCCTCGTGGCACTTAGTATTTCAGCTATTACAACACAAATTAGCGGAGCCTTCTTTGTGCGTATTTACAGCAGATTCGCCAGGCAAGAAGATGACGGTGGCAGTGCGTGTGATGGAGGGTGGGGGAGGGGTTTTTGAGAATTGCAATTAAATGCCAGGTAGTGACGTGTCCTCCTAATATTATGTATTTAAGTAATTATTAGATGTTTTAATTGCCTGTATGTTGACCTGGCGAGTTAATGTTAGGCATTTTCATACCTAGGTATAAAGCTAGACGTTGCATTTTGGATTGAACAACAATAAACAATATTGTATTGTTAATGATACAGAAGTTTGATGAATAGTAGTGACAATTGTAGCACGCTGCTATTCTTCAAACGACTCTCATTGACGATGCAATATTGCTTATTTATTAATTAATACCACAACATCACACCCAGACACCCTAACACCACCCACACACCCCCATATTGCATGACATAAATTTATGCATGATTAACTACGTGGTGGTGAATTAAAAGATCAGTTGTTGAGGAGCTTAGCAACACTGGTGCATGTTACCACTCCATCTCTTTAATCACCCTCAGCTTTCAGCTTTCTCACTCCACATTTTAAAATCCATTGTAATATAATGTTGAAGGGATACAATGTGATGTGTAAGTATAAAAAATAGTGTGACCTGACATTATATAAAAAGGTCAGTAATATGAGACCACCAATACTCCACCCTACCTCCACCTGATATTGTGTCAGGTCAGGTCAGTTACACGAGATCCACTAATCCCCCACAGCTCCAAGGGAGTGGAAAATACCAGTCTTTGCTGTAACACACAGCTTCATTCACGACCATATCATATAGATTTTTGGTTTAGACTCTTAGAAAACTTCCCAGCACACAGAAACATTCTGAGGATGTGGGCTAGTGTTTGTCTGTGCAAGATGCATAGTTGAGACACTCGGAAAGTTTTTCCAGTAACCGAAAATATTTCTGGGTGATGGGGTATTTTTCCGGGTTTGAGAAAGTCGTCTGGTTAGCCGGAAATCTCTCATCCCTGGAAGTGCTCTGCACCAATTGTTCCAGCTAACGGGGATATCACTGTATAGTCTTTTTCTCTTCTATTTTTAATTTCTTTTTACTCTGATTTTTTTGTCCCCCAGGCTGCCGTTGAGGGTCAATGACCTGTGCCTGGGTGGGCTATCCCCCACCCCCCCCCCCCCAAAAAAAAGGAAAGAGCAGTGACATCAATGGTGCTTGAGATAAAGTGAGTACATGCAAGTACTGTACATAAGTGGACAGTATCAGTAAAAAAAAAAAGGGAACATTACTTACTCTGGGAAAATGTTACAAGGATTAAGACTTAAGGTCTCTCTCAAGCTATATACAGCTTACCTGATGGTGGTTCTAGCTTGACTGCGTTGGTCAGTTTTTCTCTGAGCTTGATAGTATCGAGAAAGGATAATGTTTGCCTTTGGTGTCATTGCTGGCTGGATGGAGTGCACATGGCAGAAGTAAGCTTGCAGCTTCGCCATGCTCCAATCTTCTTCACGTCCACCATCCCCAGAAAGAGGATCACGACCCTTCAGAACGTAATCAGATACTATTCTAAAAGAGAGATATATATATCTTACATTATTTTCCTTTTAAGATAATACTCATCATTTAAAATATCTATATAATTTGTACTGGCAACCCTGATTCCCAAATCTAAGATGATACAAATTATTGTTTTATCCTGTGCTGTTATACAAACAAAACCCATGAAGTTAAGAAAATTTTAACTGTACAGGGTCCAGATTTAAATAGTGCACCAGGATTCGAACAAGAGTTTGTGAGCTTGGCAGCTCCTATGCCCTCCTGCCACTGATGCAGTCATTGTCTCATGACCTGTTGCATTGTGGTTAGGTGGCATTTACTTAGTCATATAGTTAGTTACATATACAGGTACATTATGTAATTTATTTATTCATAAAACAAATTTTAGGGGGTTTATAGAATGAGTGATTGGTATCTCGCTGTGGAGAGGCTGCCTGTATGGCATGTTGGTTGGTCAAGATCACCATAAAATGATGAATATTAGCAATGTACAGTACAGTACAGGCATTCGCTGACTTATGTAGTGCCAAACACCTTCTTGTAATATTTGGGGAACAATATTTGATACAAGTCACTGAAGTCTGATATAGCGTCGTTTTGAATCTCACACACAGCAGTGTGGCACTCGCCTCACACACGCTATCAAGCCCATAAAATTCAGATGCATTGGAGGGAGACCGTGGAGGTAGAGTCCCGGCTGATCTCTATTACTCTGGCGAACCAGGAAGTGCATGTACAGTATTTGGCTTTTATTTACTGGTTTGGCAATACAGGAAAGCCTCCGATAGCGACGGTTCTACCAACAACGAGTCATATTTAAGACCCTGGTTAATTTAGGACCCAATTCTATTTACACCATTATTTTCTTAGTACGTACTGACGACGAAAATAGAATAAAAAATAAAATAAAATTACATTTTCATATAAATAATAACTAAATCCCTTGCGCACCGAGGCTGTTGGGAGTGTTAGTGGTGATGCCGGCATCACTAGTATAAACAGTCGCAGCTTGTGGGCCCTTTGTTTTCACGTATCTGAACAGGAAAAGGAGAAAAACTTTCTCAGGTTTCTTGGGCACTTTTGAGTCCCTATTCAACATGAGCAAGAGAGCAAGTGATGGTAGTGCTGGTACAAAAGCTAAAAGAAAGTGTATAAGCTGAGCCGAGAAAGTAGATGTGTTAAAACGATATGAAAAAGGTGAGAGGTCTGTGGATATTATAAGGAGCAAACAACGAACATATTTTCTTAAGTGGAGCCATTAACAGAGCGAAGCGTTAAAATTAACAGGGACGTAAAAAACACGTATGACTTCTATATAAAGATGTATAATGAGAAATGAAAGCAGCTGTGCAAGGTTCTTTTAGACAGCTTTATTATTTGAAGGCCTTAACCATCAACTTCAGCTACATCATCAAATTCAGCATCATAAGCAGCTTCAACAACAACTTCAGGTTCAGTAACAGTTTCACTGAGAGCTTTATGGAAAGCTACAGCTTCAGCCAGAGTTGAACCTGATGACTTCGTCATCTGAGTAAAAACTCGCACAATATTCATTGGCTGTCCTTATGTTTTAGACTTTACCACCATTGGTGAATAGAATTTTGTTTTACATTAGTAAGTATTATTTAAAACATATATGAACAGTAATAACTTAAGTTTTACTTTCATATTCTATGTATAGAAATGACGATATGTTTTCACATTTGCGCAATTACATACGTTGGCGTTCCCAATTCGTCTCACTTTATTTCTTTACCATTAGTGGTTAGCTACTTCTATTGTTCCAGTTATTAACATTAAATAACATTAATTAAATATATATTCATTTTTGTACATTAATTTTACTTTAGCTACAACCAGGGTCTTATTTTGTTCAGTTTCATGTGTAGAACCATCACTACAGGTGTAAACAAAAACGAAAACAATGCTGTCTCCTCTCTTGTGTGTTTTAATACTTACTATTGACCTCAGAATATCTCTTAATATCAAGTGTAAATGGCTTCAAAATGGCCTGGAAATGCCCATGATATTGATCAGATACAAAAAAAAAAAAATCGGCATGGTGGCGCTCCCCCTGTGGACTCGCTATGCTCTCCATGTTCCCCTACCCATAACTTCTTGAACCCCCACCTTTTGACATTTCTGGATCCACCCCTGCTGTTGCACTGATTCCCCTCTTTTGTGGGAGAGGTAACTACAGTACAGTATACCAATACTCAAATACAGTAAATTATAAGGGATGGTAAGGAAGCACTTATCCCCTAGTATGAATCCTGTGTTGAAAGAATCAATTGGTTTAAGCCCATATATTATAAAGTATCCTTACTTCTAGTTTCATAATTATGGAAGTAAGACATTTTTGTTTTATACAAATTTGTGTTATTTAAACTTAATTGATTCTGGGTTCTACAGTCTTTTACTTCCACATACATGTACATTTACCCTTGTGACTCAATTAAATGTGCAAAATTAATTCAATAAATGTTGAATGGATAAATCAAGCTCCAGTAACGGTGTTTACACTTGTGTTCCTTGTCACTCGACAGAAGATATTTGCCGGTCTCTGCAGGAGGAAGATGTTCCTCGAAGCAATCCATTTTACACCATTATATTGTCTGTTTTATCTACAGTAGCATTTATTACCAACCTACTTGTTAAAAATTTTTTCTGCCAAGAATTAAGAGCAACAAGTTACAAGGTTTTCATTTAAACCCTGCCTGTTTGTGACACACACACACACAAATATATACAGGTTGAACCTTCCTAATCCGGTACTCTATTGTCCGGCACCTCCCGTCGTCTGGCAAAATTTTAGTTTGCCGGACGGCCACTAGTACCCACCGGCGCTAGTATCCATGGTTTGGCATACCCTTTGTTTACACCTGGTCCTCGTGGAGTTTGGTGCGTTCCTAGGTATTTAAAGTGTTTCTGTAATATTTCACTTGTTATTTACCCTTAATATGCCTGCTAAGCATAGGTATTTATTTTATTATTTCATTTACTGTACAAATATCTTTTTCTTCTTTACAGGTGAACATCACCAATTTATGTACAGGTACCATAACTATTTTGTCATTTTAAATGCAGAATGAGAATTATTGTTTATCTATTTTTGTTTATTACAATTACATTGTACAGTAGAACGTGGATATAACACGAGATATGTTCCAAGAGAGGTCGCTTTAAACCGAATTCTCACTAAATCAAAGTGTTGTTTTAATGGAATAATTTAGTTTGGTACTTGAGAGAAACACAAAATACTAAAAAGACTGACAGTCTACCCAGATGCACCTCAGCCCATCTCCTAGAATAAACAAAACATTGTTTTTTGTAGTATTATGTTAAAACAAACACTCATAAATCATCACAGCTAAAATTAAGGGATGCAAAATGGTCTGTTTACTGGCAGGGAAGATGGGGGGGGGAGGAGGGAGGTGAGGTGAGATGTTTGACAGTTGATGCCAAGGTCTAGTGCTTATTTATTTATCTGTACTTAAGAGTGACTAAGTTTTTCTTTTATAAAATGTCACTGAACTGACATGGGAGAATATAATTAACATTGCTAGAATTCATATAAAGATGCTATAGCTGGCATTAGACATACAAATTTTAGTTCTAATTTAAGAATTTTAATACAAAGAGCAAAAATTTTTATCTCTTGTGCAAAATATAAGACGTTAAGATTCAAATTATTCACTGTCGTGCAAGGATTCTAGAAATGCAAATTATATTCTCCTAACTTTAGTCTGAGATATTTTATAAGATAAAAACTTAAAGCCTACTGTATAACCACCAAACCCTTGCTGGGAGGGGGGGGGGCGAGGGAGGGAGGAAGGAAGGGGAGGTGACAGTGACATGTTTGACAGTTGGCACTGAAGGTCTAGTGAAGTATTTATTTGTTTATTTATTTCCTTTAGATTGAATTTATGTTTTTTGCTTATAAAATGTCACAGAAGTGGCCGGGGAGAATGTAATTTACATTGCTGAAATTCTTATAAGATACCTGTAGTGATTAATTTGAATATAATCATGGTATAGTTTGCACTAGACAAAAATTTTAATAATCATTTAGTACATTATTTTGAGTACATGTACAGTACAGTTTTGCCCTTAGGACAGTGTAGCGTGCCCAGAGAAACATTAGGCGCAAAATTTTAAATATGATGAGCCAGATTGGCGCATCAATAATACAATGTATTTTACAAAGACCACCTGTGGTTCAGAAAATTCTATAGTCCAGCATCGGTCAGGTCCAAAGGGTGCCGGATTAGGGAGGTTCAACCTGTAATAATGGTTGCCCCTCGTGTAATGAGGACGACCGGCCCAAGGGCCACCTGGGCATGAATTTATTTAAGGTGAAGAAGCTGTCATCAACACATCAACCACACCCTAAGTTAAAAAGCTGCATGACCCAGTATCAAGGAATAGTCTGAGAAGACCGGACAACTCGCCAACTGCACTGGCTAACTATTACCCCAGAACGCGATCCGCAAATCGTTAGCATCCAGGTTCCCAATGGACGAGTTGACTTTCGGAATTTTTTTATAAGATGGCAGGTCAATGGGTAAAGAAAACACCTTAATTCACTATGGTAATATTTTTAAATAAACTGGGCCAAAAAGTGAAAAAAAAGGGTTAAAGATGCTGAAAAGTCACGTGACCGCAAAAAGCTCTGTGACTGGTTGTGATGTCACTGACTAGTGCGAGCCGCCCAGCCAGCTGTGGTGCATTATTACCAGCAGAAATACAGGACTTGTGGCCATATACAATGTTGATATACACAGGCTAACATAAATTACTGCTCAAGTATCATCGAGTGTATTTACTTTCTGGGTGCCAAAATGATGCAAAAGACCGATAACTCCAACATGGAAGTTTTCATCACTGTTCTCTATTTCATGTTAGGAAAAATGTAAGTTTTCATCACTGATGTCTATATTTAATGTTGTGGAAGGAATAGGGACGACCATGGCCAAGGAATGGGCTTGAGATGATCATATGACAGATGTAATTTAACGTGCTTCATAGCTGGATGGCAGAGTTCATAATAATACTCTACCATCATAAACACATCTACTCTTGGTAAATTTCTTTCATCTGCCTTGATGAACCCTGGAAGTAGTTGTCCAACGTTCTCGGCTGATCGGCTCTGTAAATAAATATTATTAGATAATTAATTGTGCTTTACTGTGCAACACAGTAATACTATTTTGAATAAATAAATATTACTAAGCACATTAAATAGGTCAATGGAATAAACTGCCCCTACTAGAAATTTCATAGTATAAACATTCCAAACAATATTGGTATTATTTTGGTTTTGGTCATCTGGGGAACCTGAATATTTTAACTATGGGATTAAGTACTTTAAACAATAAGACACATTATCTCTATGGGATTTCTGTCGCCAAAAATTTTTCGATAGCATAAGTAAATACAGGTCATAGGTTAGGTTAGGGTATGATGAGTTATAAGGTTAGCTTAACATACATCGGTAAAGCGGGGGGGGGGTTAATAACTGAAAACTAGTGATTTCCGATAGAAATGAAGGTCTAAATCGTCCATAACACATCGCAAACAATCAGAAAAAAATATGGTCTGCATGTGAAGGCACAGGGATGACCAAAACTTAAAATGTACCCAATATAGCCAATCTCGAATCTAAACATCAAAATACTTATGGTAAAATTTTACCCATTAATGATGATATATCCCAGTGGTTCATTAGTGAAACATCAAAACAGTAACAGCATTATGTTGTCACGTTTACCTAGCATCAGGTATTCTCAAAACAAAGTCCAGACAATGTCATTACAGGCATCCCCCGGGTTACAGAAACTCTGGTTCTGGAAATTCGCTCTTACGGACTTGTGTAAATTATGACCAATAAATTTGAGATACGGACTGTTAACGCTCATAGGAGCGTTATTGGTTTGTTGCTGGAGAAATAAACCCTCAACGTTGACGCGTACCATATAATTCGGTCAAAACCTGTTAAAGAACATTTCTCATATAACAAATGCTGTTATCTCAGGACACATATTATGAAATACAATCAATATACAGTACATAGCTTGTTAACATCTTAAATATAACTCGCATGTTATAACTATTGATACAGGAGACAATTGGTATAATATGATCAAACTGCAGTACACAAATATACTTATTAAAGTTATTTAGAGTTTCTTAGCAGATTCTAATACTTCACGATCACTCACGTTTTAGGGTCTGGTGGTCTGAACCAACGTGTTGTCTGTCCTGTAGAAATCAGTAGACTACCCTCGAGGGCAATCTCAGCCCGGAGGCGAGGGCCATATGTTTTCGTATTGAAACACCTCAGCAGATTGGTCAGCAAATTCGTTGCCAACACTATATCTCTTATCTCATCCACTCTCTCTCTCTCGCCTAGTTTATCTTATCATGGTTATCCCTCTCTTTCTCTCTCTTCTAGCTTATCTTACTGTGGTGGTAACACTCCCCCTGTCGGGCTTCACACGAAATCACGGCATATTATTAGATTCACTCTCCCACCCCTTCCAACAGGCAGAGTTTCGTCACTGGGCGTATTAACACCGAGTCCTTTGTCTTCACTTTAACACTTCGCACCAGACCATCTTTGCTCGGTAGAGCTTCCAGTACTCTCCCTAGCATCCACTGACTCCTGGGAAGGGGTTGTCCAGAGATGATCACGATATCCCCAGCGTGGAGATTACGGAGAGTTTTGACGAACCTTTGTCGCTGACGTAATGTTGGGAGATATTCTTTTACCCACCTTTTCCAAAATTGGTCCGCAATGAATTGGGCATGCTTCCATCTTCGTCGGTACCCTTCTGTCATGGACCAATCGCCTCCGGTGGGCAGTGTCTCCGGGTTCATCCGTAGTATGTGGAGCGGCGTTAGTGCTTCTAGATCCTTTGGGTCGTCAGACACTGGGGTGATGGGCTTTCCGTTGATGATCTCTTCTACGGCACAGAACACAGTGCTGAGGCGTTCATCGCCTAGTGTCTGGGTGCCCACCACTCCCTGGAGGACCTTCCTTACAGTGCGGATTTGTCGCTCCCACACTCCTCCCATGTGAGAGGCTGTCGGGGGGTTGAACTGCCATTCTATCTGTTTCTGTAGAAGGGCATTCCCGACCTTGTCACTGTTGTTCCAGCCGTTCACCGCCTCTCGTAACTCTCGGTTAGCTCCAATCATGTTGGTTCCCCTGTCAGACCGAACAATATTGGGAAGTCCCCTGCGGCAGGTGAATCTTGTTAGGGCATTGAAGAACGAGTCGGTGTCTAGTGAGGTGAGGACTTCTAGGTGTATGGCTCTGGTGGTCAGGCAGGTGAATAAGCATCCTCATCTCTTCGCCCGGGCTCGTCCTTGTTTAACCAAAAAAGGGCCGAAGCAATCAATTCCAGTGTAGGTGAACGGCCGGCCTCCTGGGCGCACTCGATCTTCTGGCAGGTCGGCTTGGCCTTGATGGGTAGGCCTCCAGTTGCTTCTTCGACAAGTCACACACGTCCGTATTGTGCGGTCGAGTAATTTTCGGCACTTGGGTATCCAGTACGTCTCACGTATTATGGCAAGAGTGTGTTCTCGTCCTGAGTGTCCAGCTCTAGTTGAGTGTACCTCTCTCACGATGAGCCCCGTGATCCTGTTGTCCCTTGGTAATAGTATGGGATTCTCCTGGTCTGGGTGGAGAGCGGCGTGCTTCAGTCGGCCACCTACTCTGATCAGACCGTCTGTGTCTAGATGAGGTTCCAGCCGCCTTATGTCGCTACCTCTCACGGGTTGTCCCTGTAGTAACATTCCTAGTTCTCGAGGGAATCCTTTCCTTTGCATAAATCTTAAGACAGCTAATTTCGCCTCTTCCAATTTGCTGACCTGGAGCCGATTTTTTCGGTGATGTTTGTTCTTTCGCTTCCCAAGCCGCCATTCTATAAACCTTCTAATCCACGCTACGCTCTTCAGAAGTCGATGCCACGAGGAGTACCTGGCCCATAGCTTATCGAGGATACCCTCCCCCTGGTCAACGTTCGCCGTCAGCACCGTGGTTTCCTTCTTCACCTCTGGGACTCCGTCTGTGAGGTCTGGAATCCTCAATGGACTCTTTGGCCAACTGTCTTCTTCCAAAAAGAGGAAAGCAGGTCCCCGAATCCACCTGCCCTCCTCGTTGAGCTCTGCTCCATGTAATCCACGACTAGCGTCGTCGGCCGGGTTCAGTGCCGACGTCACGTGGCGCCATTGTTCTACATTGGAGTCCTCGTGTATCGTTGCCACTCGATTGGCCACGAAGGACTGGAAGCGTCTTTCGGTGTTTCGTATGTATTGAAGGACTGCCGTACTGTCTGTCCAGAACACTGATCTGTCTATATGTAATTCAAGCTCTTGCCGTAGTTGTTTGTCTGCCTTAGCAGCCAGTACTGCCGCGCAGAGCTCAAGTCGAGGTATGGTCTGCTGTTTCAGAGCGGCTAACTTGGCTTTGCCACACACAAAGGAGATATGGTGAGTTCCATCTTCACACGTGGTTCTCAGATATGATACAGCTCCATACGCTCGTTGGGAGGCGTCGCAGAAGTGATGTAGTTGCACGGTAGTCACTGGATTCATATCCTCTGGTCGGTAGCACCGTGGAACGTGAAATCGTGATAGGTGAGGTAGTTCATCCAGCCATCTTTGCCATGCGACCCTGTTTTGTTCAGTGATTTGTTCATCCCATCCAACACCTCGTCTACACTCATCTTGGAATATGATTTTGGCTCTTTCTGACTCCTACGCTAGCCACTCTCACACTGATTTCTTCGGTGTTTACACTATTACTTTCTTTCATGATTGTGCCAATGGAGAGGGAAACTGGCCTTCCCTCTGCCTGCAGCCGGTAAGCTAGACTACGCGTGCAATATGATCGGTTGCTGCCTGAATCCAAGAGAGCTCCGGTGACTACTGCTTCTTTCGCCTCTAGGTTCTTTTCTTCCACCCTGACTTTCACTATTGGAAGTGCGACTCTGCTGGAACTTTGTAGTCACAACTCGCAATCGTTGGGTTCTTCACGCCGATCATCAATTCCATTGTTGGTTATGGTTTCCCTGACCCATTTATGCGGATTTCTTTTCCCCATGGTGCTTGTACCGGCTTCGACCTTCCATGATTTAGCTCTACTAAATGCCGATTCCGGTGGTGGCATAATAGCCTTACGTTGACTCATTCTAGGTCGCTTGTGGTCAGGTGCTATGTCTATTTGGTAGGCGCCCCCTGTGGTAGCTCTCTTCACCCTTTGGAGGCTAGTCTGGTGTTCTCCCTTCTCAACTTCGCCCCGTTGCACCTTGTCATTGCTCGTCAGAGCTCCCGTGAAGTGCAGGAGCCTCGAGTGTACTCCAGAGCAGCCATCTATACCACATACCATCTTCTGGCTGCACTCTGTTATCCGGTGATTATGACCCAGGCAGGCATAGCAGCGACGTTGTTCCCTTACAAGGGAAGTTCGCTTTTCTGTGGACATGCTGAGGAATGTCCGGCACATCTGAAGAAGGTGATCTCCACGGCATAGCGAGCAGCGTTCATCGTCCATTTCTCTGGTTGTCTTTATTCCTGATGTCACCAGACCCACAAGTCTCTTCCTCGACGAGGATTGACCCTGAGTCTGCATAAATTCTGCTTGGCTTCTTCCTGTCCTCGTCCCTTTGTGACCTCCTCCGCCTTGTCGACCATATCCATTGTGAATTCCAACATCCACTCGATCCCAGGAAGCTTTCCCCACTTCCTTTTGTATTTATGCGCCTTATCCACGTAGTCGTCCCTCATCTTTCCCTTGAACCTCTCAGCTAACGTGCTTATTGATTCATACGTGTCAATCTGACGTAGTTCTCCCAAGACCTTCAAGTTCCTCACGCAATTCCCCAGTTCGTCTGAGAACTGTTGGAGGCCCTTTGCGTCACTTAGTCTCACAGTTGGACCTCGCAGGGCCTTCTTTATTAGCTGGCAAACGTAAGTGTGCTTATTGCCGTGACGTTTCTCTAATATGTCCAAAGCTTCCTTGTACCCGGCTTTGGGATCTTGAATTTGCAGACATCCCTGCAAAGCGTCCTTAGCGGGCCCAGCGTAGGCAGCGAGAAGTGTCTCTAATTTCAAGGTATCAGGTATCTGCACCATCCCAACGTGTCGCTGAAAGACTCGCTTGAACTCCCATTATTCACTACAAGTTCCTCCACTGAACTTCGGCGTTGGCCTTTGGGAGAACCTCATATTCTCTAGCAGTTCTCTCACCCAAACCTCGGACCTCGGTGGGTCGTCCCTTTTGTCTTTCATCAAAGGTAGTGGTTTCGGCGAACTAGCTTGATGTTCGGAAGTACTTCCGCGCTCCCCCTGGTGAGATGTTCCCGGCTCTGCGGTTAAGGTGAGCGCCGGGAGTCCTCTTGGAGTATATAACGTTTCTTCGTTAGTTTCAATTACAGAGGAAAGTTTAGTCTCTGGTGGTGATAACACCTTTCCGCGATCTTCTGTGCTGCCCTTGCCTTGTAGTTGATTCATACCTTCGGTGACGTTTTGCATCATCGCTGTCATGTGAGCGAACATTTGCTGCATTTGTTGGTATTGCTCACATAATTGTCCTTCGATTCCTTTGACAGGTGGTTCCTTTCTCTTCTCGGGAGACAGGTTTACGGTAGACGGGTTTATCTCACGCTGCCTTGGCGAGGTGGGCGAGACATCGGTCTCTATGTCCACAGTGTCTCCTTGTTCTACGCCGGACACGCTCCCCACTTCTGACTTATTCTCTTTCCCGTCCATGACTGCCCGAACAGCAAGCGTAATCTGTCTTGCTCGATAAGTGTATGCAGTAACGCTTAGTATCAGGTGTCCACGATCGCAGATATCACACAATTGGAGTTGATGTCACACAGACGCGTGCCATGCGCACGAGTGATGTCACACTCGAGCGAAGTCCCTCTAAACACGTGACGAGCAATGCGCACGAGTGATGTCACACAAACACGACCACAGTGATGTCACACGGTCCCTCAAGCACGTGACATGCAATACGCACGAGTGATGTCACACAAACACGACCACAGTGATGTCACACGGTCCCTCAAACATGTGACGTGCAATACGCACGAGTGATGTCACACAAACACGACCACAGTGATGTCACACGGTCCCTCAAACATGTGACGTGCAATACGCACGAGTGATGTCACACAAACACAACCACAGTGATGTCACGCACGAGCGACGATGTCACACTAACATGGCCACAGTGATGTCACACACGAGCGATGTCCCTCAAACACGTGATGCGCAATACGCACGAGTGATGTCACACAAACACGACTACAGCGATGTCACACACCAGCTAATATGTCACACTAACACAACCACAGAGATCCACAATCAATGTAGGGACTCGTTACACAACTGATGTCACAAACACTACTGCGGCGCCCTTACTTGTACAACGTTACGGCTTGTCACAACCTTCGTTGTTATTTCTTAATTACACACACACATACTTATATATACATATATACATACATGTACATATAACCTGAATGTTGTACACACTTAACCCACAAATCCCTTTCATTTATGTATTTCTTCATGGTTCCTTATCATCATTGTTTGATATACTATGGTGTCACTGGTATAGGAAGATCAGCTGTTAGTTATAATCACTTGCGTGTGTGTCCGAGCGAACGCTAACTTCCAGTCCGCCCAGACCAAACATTACGACACTGTCCGGGTGTTCTGAAACCTTAGCTCATTAGGTGCGCGGCCTCCCTGTTCGGAAATGAACGCTCACAGCCCCGTACGCGCAGACCGAAGCTTTACGACACTGTCCAGGTATTTAAGACACTTCACTCAAACACAGAGCACTCGCTATCACTGCCTCGCTGCTGACGACGCACGTGATCCACCCACTGTGGGTGGGTGAGAGATCCACCCACTATGGGTGGGTGGGCGATCGACGAGCCTATGCTCTCCCACGCTGAACTCTGGCGTTGGTCCTTCGACAGTCCTCCCGTATACGTTTTGACTGTTAACGCTCATAGGAGCGTTATTCGTTTGTTGCTGGAGAAATAAACCCTCAACGTTGACGCGTACCATATAATTCGGTCAAAACCTGTTAAAGAACATTTCTCATATAACAAATGCTGTTATCTCAGGACACATATTATGAAATACAATCAATATACAGTACATAGCCTGTTAACATCTTAAATATAACTCGCATGTTATAACTATTGATACAGGAGACAATTGGTATAATATGATCAAACTGCAGTACATAAATATACTTATTAAAGTTATTTAGAGTTTCTTAGCAGATTCTAATACTTCACGATCACTCACGTTTTAGGGTCTAGTGGTCTGAACCAACGTGTTGTCTGTCCTGTAGAAATCAGTAGACTACCCTCGAGGGCAATCTCAGCCCGGAGGCGAGGGCCATATGTTTTCGTATTGAAACACCTCAGCAGATTGGTCAGCAAATTCGTCGTCAACACTATATCTCTTATCTCATCCACTCTCTCTCTCTCTCTCTCGCCTAGTTTATCTTATTATGGTTATCCCTCTCTTTCTCTCTCTTCTAGCTTATCTTACTGTGGCGGTAACACGGACAAAAAATTCGCCCTTATGGAAACTGGGGAAATTTTTAAGTTAATTTTATATTTGTTCAATCCAGAATGCGACGTCTAGCTTTAACCTAGGTATGTTAATGCCTAGCACTAACTCACCAGGCCAACATACAGGCAATTAAAACATCGAATAATTACTTAATACGTAATATTAGGAGGATACGTCACTACCTGGCATTTAATTGCAATTCTCAAAACCCCCTCCCCCACCCTCCATCACACGCACTGCCACCGTCATCTTCTTGCCTGGTGAATCAGCTGAAGTATGCACAAAAAAGGCTCCGCTAATTTGTGTTGTAATAGCTGAAATACTAAGTGCCACGAGGATTTTATATACGGTATTTATACATCTTAACACGGTGAGGAAATTTAGTGACTTTTATTTTGTTTTTGTCTGTCAGATATTGTATTTGGGGCAATTTCTTATACGGTCTGGTCAGCATGGCGACCACAGCGCATCTTCTTTTATGAAGTCGCTGGATCGTTAGTGACTAATATCCTCTGCTTTCAAGTCACTTAGTGAATGATGTTGTTTTTCACCCTTCCTGGCTCGTCTTCACTGGAAAAAATAAATAAATAAAAAATAAAATATATATATATATATATATATATATATATATATATATATATATATATATATATATATATATATATATATATATATATATATATATATATATATATATATATATATATATATATAATATTAAAGTTAGAGTCTCACTTAATCACAATAATTGAAATCCCAGAGGGTCCCGTGTTATGAACCAAGTATGAACAACAGAACATAAGGGATTAATCTAACAGAAACCAAACTCACCCCAACCCACTTTTGGATCATTACACAACTATGTTAGTAAAATTTATCTTAACTTTATGATGGTGTATGAAAAACAAGTAATATAGAAGAGGTTAGGTTAGGAAAAAGATAAAGGTTAATATAGGAAAATGAAGGTTGGGTTAGAGAAACTAAAAGTTAGATGTAACACACTTGATGCTGTAGTAATATAGATGGGCTGCATATACGGGGATGGAGGCTGGTTCCGAGGCAGAGGGCAGATTACTGGCCCTCAGGTGAATCACCATTACTAGGTGAATCAACATCACTGTCACTTACAGTTGTCAGGGCATCCCTGACAAATCCCTCAAAGTCAACTTCACTTTCACTATCACTGGCTTGGGCTGGCTGTGGTGGGTTGCGGGCGAAGAACTCGGTTATGCTTTGCTGACGGCTGGTGTTGATGTTGTCGTGATACACCTTGATGTACGGCTCCATAGCCTGCACCAGTCGGGTATGGAAGACTTCATAGCGTTCATCGTCATTGTCGCGGGAAAGGACGGACTTAATTTTTTCTGTAAACTCTATGGCACACTTAATATCACTATGACTTAAACTAGGTTCTTCGGAGAATGACGCACCTTCTTCCTCCTCTTCACTGGCGTGTTCTTCTTCCAACATCTCGTCGGCAGTCACTTCAGGATCTTTGATCACCTCCAGGATGTCTTCGTTGGTGGTCTCGGAGAAGCCTTCAGCTGTAATATTGAGCGCAGCTTCTCTGGCAAGGTCCACTGCTACTGCAACAGTCTGAACCTGACCAGTCACAGGTTCACTCCTCCTCTCACCTGGTATGCCATGCAACACATGTCTCCATGCGTGACGAATCGTAGCAATAGTCAGCAGATCCCATGCCTCCACCAAGAAGTCTACAGCTTGTTTAACGTTAAACTTCTTCCAAAATTGTTTGACGAGAAGTTCTTGAGTCGCCGCCTCTTGTTCCTTGTCCTCGTCGCTTTTGCTCTCGCTGTCGGTGTCACCCAGCTTACGCAACTCATCCTTGGTGTTGGTAGAGTCGTTCAGGAGCTTGAACTTCTTTGCAGAGTACGCAGCTTTCACATTGCAGATCAACTCCTGGTCCATGGGCTGGATTAATGACGTAGTGTTGGGAGGAAGGAAGACCACTTTTACGTTGGGGTGACGATCCATAAGTAGGGGCGAGTGTCCAGGTGCGTTGTCAAGGAGCAACAAAATATTGAATGAAACATTCTGTTGCTCGCAGAATTTCTTCACGTCAGGAACAAAACAGTTGTCAAACCAGAAGAGGGACAGAGAAGAGGACATCCACGCCTTACGTGCGGTTAGCCAGTGGACATTAAGCTTGTTCATGTCCATATTCTTGTAGGCGTGCGGCTTGCGGGCTGTGTGAATCACCGATAACTTTGGTTTACAGGTACCGGAGGCATTGGTGGTAAACAGGACGGTGATGCGTTCCTTCTGCAACTTCCGACCCCTTACCTTGCTGGCAGACTGGACAACGAAGGTCTTGGAAGGTAACTTTTTCCAGAAAGGACCAGATTCGTCCATGTTAAACACCTGGTCGTCACTGTACTGTCCTTCCTTCATAATCTCACGTAAAAACGGAGGAAAATCTCTAGCCGCCACACGGTCAGCACTCGCTTCCTCACCACCAATGTTGATGTTGGTGATCTTGTTCCTCTTCTTAAACCTATGCAGCCAACCAGAGGAAGCATTGAAGGGTTTGGGCTCTGCAATTCCCAGTTTACGTGACACTGCTGCGTATAGCTCACGTGCGTACTCCTGCACTGAGCGCGTGTCCACCGCCATGTTGCGTCGCGCCTGACGCACCAAATAACTCACCAGCAAATTTTCCACTTTTGCCAGCACCCTGTTCTGGCAATACCTGATAGATGAAGCACCTGCAGACTTTGTGATTTTCATGTGCTCTTTGATCTTGGCTGCATCCTTCTTGATCGTACGAATCGTAGATTCGTTGACGCCATGCTGGCGCGCGAGATCAACTTGCCGTCTTCCTTTCTCCAAATCTTGAACAATTTGGTACTTCACCTCGTAGCTTAATGAACGTCGTATCTTCTTTGGCTTAGTGCCGCTGGGTCCAGGTAAGGAAAGGTCTCTCTCTGGGGGCGGTGGTGATCCGGCGGAAGCCATTTTACGGAACAATGGATGCGCGTTTACACGGTGTGGCCTTGAGGGATGAAACTGCCGCAGCTAGGTCAAGCATCGTCTCTCCTCCCTCCCTCCCTCCCTCCCCGGGGTGGTCACATCATAATACTTTAAGCCAATTACAGCTAGCAGCAGAGGGGGGTAGGGATGCATGGCCAATCACAGTCCGATACATCATATGACGTCAGTGATAACGCAACAAAGACACACACTGCGCAACCTTACCGCGCGGCTTGCCCAAGCGGAGGGAGGAGGAGGGAGAGGCAGGCAGGCGGGTGGCGCGTGGGGAAAATCTAAAAATAGCGTCTCGAGCCGGACACTCACCGCGTATATGATGAAAAAATCCGTGTTAAGTGAAAGTTCAGCTCTGGCGAGGCACCGCGTATATGATAAAACGCGCTAAGTGAAACCGCGTTAGGCGGGGTAATACTGTATTCAGAAATTTCAGAGTAATTTCAAACGCCGCGCCATTGGCGATACTGAGTTTTCAAGGTCGTCTGAGGGAAGAGAGCGCTCCCCGCACATAGCGAGAGGTTGTGGAACTAGGCCTATATGATAATAAATGTAATTTGCCAAATTAATAATGATGCGATTCATGAAGTTAAGGGACTATTATTGAATTTGAAATTATTATAGATCGTTTATCAGTCTGAATAATGTTACGGGTGTCCCAAGGAGTTATTAGTTAGGCGGAAAATATGTCATGTAGGCCTAAGCTAACGCCTTGAGAGGACACGAGGTTGGCTAGCTCTCAGTAACGCGAAAGCATTCGGATCAACAGGACATCCCTATGCGTACGTCACAGAAATAGTCACGTGGCCTAGTCAACTGTGTTGCGCTATTGCAGTATAACAAGTAAGTCTCATTCGATCTCAGACTGGGTTTAGATAGGGCAGTGATAAAGTTGACAAGAGCTAACAGTGAGTTCATTTCAGGGTTTCCGTCAGAACCCACTTGACTGCGAGAGTGATGGCTGCGAGAGATTGACTGCCGTTGATGATTGAGGGTGGCGATTGTCGCCGTTGGACCGATCAGTGTAGGCCTGTCACTGTTTAGCGGGGTATCAAAAGATCTCTTGAATGAATCTAGCCGTCTGGGTGCCCAGCTGACGACGGGACGATCGTTGGGGTCATCAGCTCTCCTCTACCTCGGCTCACAGTACCACATGTCTCAAGCAGCTTAGTGAAACCCTTTTGCTAACGGGAAGCTAAAGCGTCTCTCAACTGTACAAGGTCTGATTGGCTCACTCCCTTCCGCTCCATGGATGTACTGGGGGTAAAGTGAAGCCAGCTGAGTGATACAGGGCCACACACTGGGGCCAAGAGTCAGTGGAGTTTTGAGGTACACCTTCCAAGGTGGAGAAAGGCTAATTTGGGCCTTAAACTACGGGTGCCTGTTGGTTGTGCCTTAAACGACTACGGAGTGCAGGTGGAATCTGTGTGTGTGTTAGGTTAGGAAGCATGGTTCACGGGCACTGGTGGACTCAGTAACTTCTTAATAATAGTGACAATATTTTTGTGTGTAGTTAATACTATTTTTTCAGTTACTAATGTATGCTGTCTGCATTTAATATTTCTTTATAATCTCAATCTCAGGTGTAACCTTTGTTCCCCAGAGTAGTGTTTAAGTTAGGTTAGGAGGTGTGTATCTGTTGGGGTAATATAATTTTGTTGAGTGCCCTGAAGTCCTATTCAGGGTGTAGTTAATAAGCTCTGATTTTTATACCATTTTCTCAGTGCTGGATATAATTTTGGTGAGTGCCCTTAAGGCCTATTCATTGTAGAGTTATTAATTTCTTATTTTTTCAATACCATTTTCTCAGTGGTTGATATTTTGTTGAAAGCCCTTAAGGCCTGTTTCATGTGTGCAAGCAACATTTCTTAATACTTAAAATTTATTGTTGTCTAATGAGGCATTGCCTGAGGTTCTAATAATTTCAACATCAAGTATAACTTTTATTCCCCAGAGTAGTATTTTAAGTTCAGGTTAAGAAGTGCGCATATTGGTGTACCATTATTTGATTGTGTTTGTAGTGTTGGAGGGAATATAAGTGTCTAAATTTTACAGTGTGTCTCATTCATCCCAGTCACAGACGCTATCCTTCCACGGGTCACGGACAATTCATTTTGTTCAGTAAAGTTAAGTGTTCTTGTGCTGGTTTGGGATTTCTCATTAAGGGGCGTTTCCACTGCAATTACCATCTAATAATTTTTAATAAACCCCAAGTCAAGTGAGAAATTAAAGTCCAGTAATTCCGACCGGTTACATACATATACAGTATTACCCCGCTTTACGCGGTTTCACTTAACGCGATTTCTCATATATGCGGTGCCTCGCCAGAACCGAACTTTCACTTAACGCGGTTCATCTACTCATATACGCGTGAAGTATAATATTTTTTTTCTTTTTTATTTAGCTCATAAAATTCATACAAATTACCCGGCCAGAATATAATTTACATTGCTGGAATTCTTACAATATGATCATTTTGAATATAAACATCATAGATTTTGCATTAGACATACAAATTTTAGATATAATGTTTACTCTGAGTAAATATGTTATCTTTTGTGCAAAATATATGACATTTATATTCAAAATATTCCTGGGCTTACAAGGAATCCAGCAATGTCAATTATATTATCCTAACTTTAGTTTGAGGTATTATTTATGACTAAAAAGGTAAATATTCTGGTTTTCCCACACATCTGGTAGATAGGGTTGGTGGGGGGTGGGGGGGAGGGAGGGAGGGAGGGAGGGACCGACCGACCATCTGGCACGGTGTGAAGAATATATATATTTTGTTTATTAACTGAAGATATTTGTTTTAGCTCATAAAATTCATACAAATTACCCGGCCAGAATATAATTTACATTGCTGGAATTCTTACAATATGATGATCATTTTGAATATAAACATCATAGATTTTGCATTAGACATACAAATTTTAGATCTAATGTTTACTCTGAGTAAATATGTTATCTTTTGTGCAAAATATATGACATTTATATTCAAAATATTCCTGGTCTTACAAGGAATCCAGCAATGTCAATTATATTATCCTAACTTTAGTTTCAGGTATTATTTAGTAAAATCTAGTGGTTTTCCCCCAAAAATTTCTCAGAGAGGGAAGAGCCAGCAGTGTAGTGTGAGAAGAGGGGGAGGGAGTCGAGTCCATTGTTTGAATGGACATTAACTTGGCGACTGTATTTCTCTATTTCTCTTAAGTATTAATTGTGTGCATGTACCATCATAAAATTAAGATGTTATTTTTAC
This sequence comes from Homarus americanus, assembly GCF_018991925.1. Classification (NCBI taxonomy): domain Eukaryota; kingdom Metazoa; phylum Arthropoda; class Malacostraca; order Decapoda; family Nephropidae; genus Homarus; species Homarus americanus. Next base: position 3,599,803 of record NW_024713650.1, read on the forward strand.
TAGAACATAGGTATTGTGTCTGAAAAAGTAGAGTTTGGGGGTCGGGCCAGTCTCTATTGGAATTAATCCCATATGTTCTGTTGTTCCATTTACGCGGATTTCACTTAACGCGGTACCCTGTGGGTTCAATTGACCGCGTAAACCGGGGTACTACTGTATATACGCACACACAGTAGTACCCCGATTTACGCGGTCAATTGAACCCACAGGGTACGGCGGAAAGTGAAAACCGCTTAAAGTGAACAACAGAACATGTGGGATTAATTCCAATAGAGACTGGCCCAACCCCCAAACTCCACTTTTTGACGACACAGAACTATGTTGCAGTAAAAATATTATCTTAACTTCATGATGGTATGCACACACCATTAATATAGAAGAGGTTAGGTTAGGAAAAATAAAGGTTAGAGCAATGCGTAGCGT